>NC_140979.1:2107217-2434328 GCF_056783735.1 Eptatretus burgeri
AAACTCTGCTTAAGGCATCCAAGGACAACTCTACACATGGCTGACAGACTCCATCGACTCTATTAGTCATCGTGTGACACTCAATGGAATCCTTTCATCTCCTCTCCCTGTCAAGGCTGAATGTTCTGGGCCCAGTCCTATTCCTGATCTTCATAAATCATCTCTCTGACTCCCTGGTAAATCCTCTTTATCTATTTGATAAAGACTCCCTCCTGTGTCGTGACATCCCTCATCATTCAGACAGACAGGATGCAGCCGCTTCTCTCTCTTCAGAACTTGGGGGGGGGGGGCGGGGGGAAATCACTAATTTGTGAAAGATGGAATTTGTCTTTCGATCCTAAGAAATGTCAAGTGGCAACCACACTCTCCCCCCCACACGACCCCTCCACCTCCTCAACACTTCCCATATACTTTCGTAACAATTCTCATGAGGATGTTCAGTTGAAGTTGTCATTCAAACTCATGGGTCTCACTATCAGCTGTGATTGTTCTTGGGCAAACCACATATCAAAGTTGGCGTCCAAAGCCAGCCGTCGAATGGGCATCCTCCATCATACAAAGTCCTTCTTTGGCTCACCTGAACTGCTATTCACTAACATGGCCATCATCCACAGCTTGATGAAGCACTGCTCTCCCCTCTGGGCTGCCCTTCTTGCTGCGGAAACCAAGGCCTTCAACATCATTGGAATCTCTCGCAATGAAGCTCACTCTGTGGGTCTATCACTTTGCCATTGCCCACAGGTCAATGGTCTGTCTTCTTCCACATCCTTTCTGGCCATGCACCCCTCTGCTCTTTGTGCTTTCCCCCCCCCCCACCCCTTCGTCACAGGTTTCTGCAGGTCTCACACAGCCCACCATCAATACTCTTCTGGTGCAACTACGTAAATCCAGGATTACTGCTCACTTCCACTCATTTGTTCCTCTTTCTGGCCATCTTTCGAGACAACTCACTCATTCTCTTCAATCTCATTCTTTCCCCCCTCTCTGACACATTCCCAAAAAATTAACCATCCACCCCCCCCCCCAACTCCTTGTAAAGCCTCGTGGAGGCCTTGGTCATCATTGTTGAAACCAATTATTGGGATCCTTTAGATTTCCTGCTCATTATAAAAAACCTTTTCATTCGTCATCCTGTTAACAAAACAAAATCATATCAGTGTTTTTAAACTAAATGGAAAGTCCAAAAGAAACTCCATACCCAGTCAATGTTGCTGGCTTCTTTCTTCAAGAGAGCAAAAACACCATATTTGGATCCATGTCCAGGTTGAACGAATCCAGTATGAAGTGCAATCCAAAAATGTTCTTGCAATGCAACATATCATGGATAAGTTGCATTTCTGCAACACAGAAAAAACAAAACAAACACAGACACACTTTCGAGTTCGGCAATGGAAGAGGTGATTTAGCTCTTCACACGACTGTTATATCCACATCTCTACGTATTAAAACAGCTGCCGTGCCGGATATTTACCTCTGATTTACCCAACTCTTGCTCCTCCAATGGCGTCAACTTGCATCACATTTCCTCTTTAACTTCGCATTTAATATCTCTGCCATTTACTCTTATACCAGTTTACTTCACCGTAACATCACTAAAAGAGCCTACACTTTTTAAATAGCCCATGGGATCTTATTCATGAACGGGGTCATCACGAGGATGGATGTTGGGGCTGAAAATGGTGCAATTATTTTTTCAGAACCGTTTCCATGGTAACACCAAAAATTACGAAATTTGTTGTAACTCATATCGCTTTCTTTCAAGAGAAGCTACAAACACAATTCTGGTGTTGAATGAAACCTGTGACCGTCCTCCACACAATGGTGTCATTTATTGTCATTGTGAAGCTAATTTGCATGCAATTATGATGTCACAAATATGGAAAATAGTGTTAATTTTTCAGTGTTTATATATTCGCTTATATATTTTTGGTTCATCTTCACATCTTTTATTGTGCCATTTATTAGCAAATGTATCTAGATTATATCGAAAATGTACATTTTATGGAGTTTAGGGTCTGAAAAATATTGATTAAGCCCAAGTTTGATTAAGCCGGGAATAAATATTAATTATGCCGAGCCCGACGGCCCATCGTGCCGTCATGGCCTGCGTACACCAGCCAGACAGATCGTGATCGGTCGTTGCAAAGCACGCAATTCTACCATCTGTATGGAAACATCGAATTCCTCACCTGGCCTCGCCTTAATGTAGGTCAGATATTTTCCAACCTTACTCTGTCTACCTTTAATTTCACACTCACTTCCTCCACAGTGCACGTTTTACACGATGACTTACTGGACCGTGAGTACTTGCGAAGGTAGATGCCACACAGTGAGGCTCAGATCCAGTCGGGTTTAACGCAGACCATGGACAGCACTCAGTCAAGATGGAGACTCATCATGCGCATGCGCAAGAGCACCCTCCCACATGCATGTCATTGCAGTACAAGAACCAGTCCAGTCTGGTGTGATTGTCTCCTTGGTAACATGGTAACAGAGCTTTTGGAGCCACCACGCGGTTATTCGGTGACCTCCATAGCTGAGACTCATCATCAAATTTGCATCCAGACGTTTTCCACAAATCTCTCTCCGCTGTACTGATCATTCGTTATCTGGTGCTCGAGGCATTGCTGCATTTCTCTGTTGCCGCTCATGTTGCCGTTGTATCTCTGCATCTCTTTCCTGTTCCAACAACGCAAGGCACTCTCGCTGTTGCCTCTCATGTTGTTTTTGTGTTTCTTCGTCTCTCTGCCGTTCCATCAACTCGAGGATTGTGGGAGAATGCAGGTTGTCTTTTTCCCTCCAGGGCTGGTTCCTGAATGCAGCCATTCTTGTTACGTTTGCCCCTCTCATCCTCTTTCCTGCTCTTGGGGAGTTTCAGCTGCTCTGGATGCCACCACTCGTGTTGCATTTTCCTCTCGTCTTCGTTCTTGCTCTTCAGGAGTTGAGGCTGCCTCTCTTATCTTATTTTCCTCTCTTATTCCTTCTTGCTGTTAAATTTATTGCTATTTGTACCGAAGTTATCGGAGCATTCAAGTCTGTTTCTGCAAATAAAATAATTATCTTTAGCATAGTTGTGCGGAAGCACAACAACAACCTCGCCTGGTCCCCTGCCCTGCATCTGACGGGCGAAAGTAAATTATGACCTCGGACAAATTTCAAATGACTCGGTTTTTTAATCTCTGCTTTAAGAGAATGACGCGTAGCTATTTAGGCGGTGTATAAGTTTACAGAACGCTGTCTCGATCTTTACAAGGCCGGAACACCGATTGGCTCAAAATCCTTTCAGCTGTCACTTTGGTTGTTTTACAATGAAGGGAACACGTACAGGTAGTTCATCGCGATTGTGGAGATGACGGCGAAGAGGTGTCTTTGCCTTCACATTGCAACGAGCACCAACATGGCGATTGTAAGATTGAAATGTGTCTCTTCATGTCACCTCACTTCATGTCACCTCACTACCCGAAGATCTCAACCACACATAACACTCTCTTCTCTTCTTTATTCATCTTCTTCAAAGCAAAAGGGGAAATTGTTACATCGTCGTTACATATTTCTTCATTACCTCATTGAAATAGCAGAACATTTAGCTCTTCATGCCATTAACGCGATTCACGGAAAGCCAAATCCAAACAGGAAGTGGATGTAATTGATGATGAATTAATTATATTCTTCGTGAAGCATCGAAAATATGCATCTCAGTTACAGTTGTGGGTGGAGTCTCGGCAGCTATCCAATCAGACACGAACAAGCATATTATTATATTATATATCATACAGCTCTGGAAAAAATTAAGAGACACTGCAAAATTATCAGTTTTTTCTGCTTTTACTATTTATAGGTATGTGTTTGAGTAAAATGAACATTTTTGTTTTATTCTATAAACTACTGACAACATTTCTCCCAAATTCCGAATAAAAATATTGTCATTTAGAGCATTTATTTGCAGAAAATGACAACTGGTCAAAATAACAACAAAGATTCAGTGTTTTCAGACCTCAAATAATACAAACAAAACAAGTTCATATTCATTTTTAAACAACACGATACTAATATTTTAACTTAGGAAGAGTTCAGAAATCAATATTTTGTGGAATAACCCTTATTTTCAATCACAGCTTTCATGCGTCTTGGCATGCTCTCCACCAGTCTTTCACATTGCTGTTGGGTGACTTCATGCCACTCCTGGCGCAAAAATTCAAGCAGCTCGGCTTTGTTTGATGGCTTGTGACCATCCATCTTTCTCTTGATCTCATTCCAGAGGTTTTCAATGGGGTTCAGGTCTGGAGATTTGGCTGGCCATGACAGGGTCTTGATCTGATGGTCCTCCATCCACACCTTGATTGACCTGGCTGTGTGGCATGGAACATTGTCCTGCTGGAAAAAAACAAATCCTCAGAGTTGGGGAACATTGTCAGAGCAGAAGGAAGCATGTGTTCTTCCAGGACAACCTTGTACGTGGCTTGATTCATGAGTCCTTCACAAAGACAAATCTGCCCGATTCCAGCCTTGCTGAAGCACCGCCAGATCATCACTGATCCTCCACCAAATTTCACAGTGGGTGCGAGACACTGTGGCTTGTAGGCCTCTCCAGGTCTCCGTCTAACCTTAAGACGACCAGGTGTAGGCAAAGCTGGAAATTGGACTCATCAGAGAAGATGACCTTACTCCAGTCCTCTACAGTCCAATCCTTATGGTCTTTTGCAAACCTCAGCCTGGCTCTTCTTTGCTTCTCATTGATGAAGGGCTTTTTTCTAGTTTTGCACGACTTCAGCCCTGCCCCTCGGAGCCTGTTTTGAACCATCCTCGCCGTGCACTTCACCCCAGCTGCCGTTTGCCATTCTTTTTGTAGGTCACTTGACGTCATCCTACGGTTGTTGAGTGACATTCGAATGAGTTGGTGGTCATCCCGGTCAGTGGAAAGTCGTTTTCGCCCTCTGCCAGTCTGTAGCTTTGTTGTCCTAAATGTCTGCTGTTTGACCTTGTTCTTATGAACCGCCGATTTTGAAATTTTAAGGATGGAAGCAACGTGACACTCACTGTATCCCTCTGCCAGTAAAGACAGAATTGAACCCTTCTTTTCCTCACTCAAAACTTTTCTTTTCAACTCTTTTGGCATGGTCAATAGTTATTTTTTTGATTCCATTTACTTTTGAGGTACGACTCGCACTGTTTTTGCCATCCAGCTGGTCCTATTGCAAGAGGATAGTGATGACCACAGCAGTGGTTTTTATACTTTTCCTTGTTTAATAAGATTCGGTTCAGGTGATCACCTAATCAGTACCTCACTAAGTAGAATGAGGTGTGCCTGTGTTGAAATTCAACAGACATTGGAATGGAATGGCTGCCATACATGTTGAGATGCTGATTTAAATTTTTTGGGGAGTGGTCTCTTATTTTTTTTCCAGAGCTGTATATACAGCTCTGTGTAGAGTCTCGGCTCTCTGGAAAGGACAATTTCGTTCCGATTGGACATATCTTAGTCAAGTTATTGTGAAAATGTTAAAATGTCTTTCATCGGGTCATGACCTTAAAATTAGGTCAAGGTCAAATAAAATGATATCAACCCAGCATACTTTTTATGCCATGATTGATGCAAAATTTAATTCCGAAAGTCGCAGCCGGCTCCGAGATACAGCTTGGAAATTTCGGAAATTATGAATGCAGGAAGAAAAAATTTTAATTTCTCCAAGGTGGTTTTGTCCTCTTAAGGGTCTAATAAACTCTGTGGTACGATGAAAAATTGGGGGTGCTAATTGTAGAAGCAAACCCGACAACAGCTGTTCGCCTTCCTCTATTCTATAGAGTCGTTAGAAGGAGGCATAATAATAAGTCAGCCAGGATTTGAACCATTTGAACCATTGACGTTCCATAATCAGAGCAGACACTCAAACCAGTATATCAACAAGACATGATATATTATTCATATTATTTTCCGGATTAGATAGCCCTTCCCTCATGTCCAATGGGTTTTTGGGATAAAATGCGTTGCGAGGGTTTCGAGGCATGTCTTTGTTCACATTCTTTATCCTTTATTTTACTTTACTTCACACACGAACCTTCTCTATCACGCAGGCCACAGCAATAAGTTGCTCATTTGCTTGATGTGTTTGTTTACTTTGTCAACCGACCCACCAAGAACGGAACTCTCGTCTTCTTTTTGTTGGCGGCCCATCTGGGCGGGTGCAGACTCCAGCCAAATCCCCCCCCCCCGCCCCACTTGCGAATCATTGCTGTGACGTCCTGCGATTATTTCTGGCTTACGATGCCATGTTCGTGGTGCTGGACGAACGGCAAAAAGCAGGCATCTGTCAGAATTACTGAGCGAAAATGTGAAGCGCTCATAAAACATCAACAACAATTATCGCCTGAATGTTCAGCCCGATGTGAAAAGGAGCCAGTTGGCGTCCATAGAGCTGCTGAACAGGGCACCAAACGTCGACGGAAAAAGGCGCGCGTAGGCGTCGGTGAAAGAAACGGGTGTCTGGCATCCATTAGGCGAACGCTATCTCACGTGCATGAATGTGTCTTTTGTGAAGAGAAAAAGGAGTTTTCCACAAGAGATGGAATCTATTCTTTACCCTTCTCAATGCATCACATTTGGAATCCCACCAGACATGGGGCTTGGTCTATCCTGGACATGCATTTAGGGAAATAACTATCTGAGGACCGAGATCTTGGTATGCATTCGTCAGATCGGATTCTGAAATCCGTAACAATATATTGTAGATAGGGACATATCGTCCCTGCCATCTGGGCACTTGATCCCACACAGAGAAATGCTGGGAGGCCCAATGCGTGCTCCGTGCGAAAACCGTAATATCAATCACCTCCCCTCCCCAATCAGGTGAGCCAAGCCGTCATATCAGGGATGGGAAAAGAGCAGGCGCATTGTGTGGCCTTCCACACAATTCCCCTCAGGCGCATTGTGTGGCCTTCCAGCCTCCGCTTGCAGTGTGCTTACCAAACAGCCCAGTGTGTGCCCCACGGCATATACACCCGACCCTCCCCAATCAGGTGTTGTTGACCTTGGCGGAGATAAGGAAGGGATGGCTACTCCCGCAGGTGCACCATGTATCCCCTCTACGCACACTCTGCCCTTCATATGTCGCTTAGCTGGTTGGACCACAGCCGACCGAGCAACGCATCTCCTCGTAACCGTCCAGCCGTACGTCCTAATTGTGATGTAGCATGATTCTGGAGTTGAGATGGAACCCTTGACTGACGCCTGTTGGTAGTGCGGTATGCGTGGATCGCTTAAACTCTGAAAATCAGAGTGGTCTTCACAACCATCACAGAGATGAGCTTTAGGTCGGCTTGACTGAGGCCAAGTCCGCGGAGCATGGCAGCCGATTCCGGTGCCCAGACTCTACGCCAGCTCAGAGTAACGGTCGAGACAAGTGGTGTGTTCTCGCTCTTGAACTTTCTTTTCACCCAGTCGAGGACATCCGGAGTGTCGTAATATCTTCGCTTCCTTGCATGCTCGTCATGGGATGTCCCAAGGTGTTCATTCGCTTTCTGGGGTTTAAACAGTCCTTCCTATTGAAATACATTCACAAAAAATTGGGTCCAGGTGGAAGCCATTTGGCCCATCAAAACTGTGCCACATCGGAACCCCATTATTAACAATCAGTTTACGAAGTTAAATTCACTTCTGGTGGGGATGTCATGGTGGATTGGGGTTAAGAGTGGAGCAAGTACACAAATCACCATCAGGGTGTCGTATCTTTATCACAGGATTCAGTGTTTGTCCGTCACTGAGCATTTCTTCCCAAGAAATGGTTTTCACAAAGTTGAGAAGTGGGACCATGTCCATCAACAAAGGTGATTGAACACCAGGTGGGGCTTGTGTCCACAGGCTTGCTTGACATTGTATATAACCACAATTGTCATGGAAATAACGAAGTAGCACCTTCAGGGTAAATGAAGTACCGGCACTAGGCACTGCCTCCAACGAAGTGGTTTTGCGGTCTCCGTGCCACAAAACGGACGCCACTCACGATCGATTTAAACCACACCAACACCGAGTCTGGCATCATTAAACCATTAGAAAGTATCTCTGGTTTCCTTGAAGGGGTAACTCATCAATCTTAAGGAAAAATATCAAAATCCGATGTTAGTACATGCCCACCCCCCCCCAATCTCTGATTAGGGACCGTAAACCAGCTGACTCACTCACTTCAAGAAAGGAGGACATTTTACGTCTCAATTTTCTTACAAATTGTGAAATATAAAACCTCAATCCACAAATCTTTATCTCAGTGAAGTCCAACTAATGGAGAATTCAACAATTTTTCCGATTTGTTGAGATTCGAACTGTGACGTATATTTATCTCAGAGACCACAAGTAACCGTGCCTGGTGTTGGCTTAATGTTCGGGTGGTGGGCTTGGTATCTTGGGGTCCTCAGTTCAAATCCTGCTTTGTTGTTCAATAGATACCAGATGTGGTTGACTCAGCCTATCATCCTACTGAGGTCGGAAACATGAGTACCAGCTTGCTGGGATGATTGAGCCATTCGAGTGGTGACCTGTCCTTTGGACAGGAGTGGTGACCTGTCCAAAGTGTAAAAACTCGACAACCACTTACACTGATACTCCACACTGACAACCACTTATACTGATACTTACACAGGGCCACATTTACCTGATACTCAAACACTCTTCTCAAGACAAGTCAACACCGATTGGTGGTAACACTTGTCGAATTATATTTCCAAAGATAAGAGCTCATACGAAAGTGCCTTCAGGACCTCAATGTAAATATAGCTCAATGACGAAAGTGGGAAATGAATGAACCACGTGATCACATCGCCTTACGTCACACACGTCGCCTCCAAGCTGCCACCTCTCGTCAGAATGTTTCCTCAGTCCTGAATACACGTTCTCACAACACCTTCTGAACAAGTGCTCAGTCCCGAATAGTTTTTGAGATTTCCCAGCATTCAGGAAGCAATATCTCTCATGTGTTGGAGTACTTCAGCACGGATTGCCTCGTGGTGGTCTTCAGAACCTGTCACAGCATATGACAGCGAGCGGAACATGCAGTTCCCATCTGGCGTTGTGCCTTTGATCTTACGCGTGTCTGGACGAGTGAGAGGCAAGTCATTACCACCAGCACTCACTCCATTTGGTTTCTTAAACGGAAGACATAAAGCCGCACAAGCATCGCGCTGCCACTCTGCATCGAATGAGTGGAATCGAAATGGCCAAACTCTCTTCTCCTCAGGCTCAGTGTTTCCTTGTGGCTTCTCATCCCACAAAGTAGATTTACCTTTGTCAGTTCCAGTCTTCGTGGAGATCGAAGTCTTTCACTCTGAAACACAGGCATGAAGCTTCATCTTGGCTCTAACCCCTCACAAATTCCTCGCACATCGACCTCCTTGTCCACCCTTAAGGCACGTACAGTTTTACGCCTCCACTCCCTGAACAGCTCAGCTATTCAGCCTGGCCTTGCGACTCTGATCAATGGTATCCAGTGTCCCTTGAGAGACAAATTTCTTCCTCACCCTGCGGTGAGTTCCAAGACATCTCCCGGCAACATCAAGGACGGTGCTCTTGAAGGCACTCCGCCACTATTCAGGATCCCCCAAAGCACCCAGATTCCCCAAATCCCCACTCAGCATGTTCGCAAACTCCTCAGCTACCCTGTCATCCTTGAGCTTGCCAACATCCAGCCGAGGCTGGTATGGTACCATTCTCCTGGATTTAAGCTGAAACTTGAGAGTTGCAACAACAAGCCTGTGGTCCTTATTGAGGAACTGAGCACTCTGGTCGACCTTGCAGTTCTGGATCAACCTCCAGTGACCATCACCAAGCACACGGTCAATCTCTTTTGCCACATCACCAATGTTGGAATACCGAGACAAGCGATGAAACCATGAACCAGCCACCATGATCCAAACAATAATGCCTCTTGACGATGTGTACGTGCATCACACACACAGTGTGCATGATGATGTCGTGATGCTCAGCTGCATGTGGCAAAAAGCAAAAACTTAATGATCATGTCACTGAATGATTATGGTTGTCAGGGAGAGAAACTATAAGTGAAGATATACATGAACAGGGCGAGGTACACACCGTCATCGCCATGACGACAGCAGGTAGTTGACCAAGGGTGCTGTGTATGTCAGACACTGGAGCATGGCATTCAAAAAACAAGTGTTGCCACCATTCTTCAAACCTGCCCCAATGCCTCGACTTCCTCGCCACTGCAAAGAGAGCTCAACCGGTGTGTGAAGGTAAGGTGTGGGAACATGTTTCCCATTGTAATCGTCATCTGCAGGAAGCAAAACTTAAATATGGTGTCATATATTTGGCATCAACACCATGACATCACGATATGAGTTCAACAATACACCAGTGCAGATCCAGAAGGCCAAAAGGAAAACAACATTTTCCCTTCATTTGAGAACATGTCCCAATCATTCCTCATCACGCACTTCACAGCAACATTAACAATGCAATGATGTGTTGCAGATGAAGTGCACCATGGGGGCCAACTGGACAGGCTCACGACGGAGGCCCAAGTGGCCTCCATCCCGTGCGGATGAGGAGTCTGACCGGGATGAAGCCCCCATTTCGCATCGGTGGTATGAACCGGCCCCGATCTCAAACGATCTCTCTCCTCAGCTAAACGGGTAACCCTATCGCATCTTGGACAATCTCCCGTTTGGTCAGATTGTAAAGTGATGCATCATGGGAATCTCAAGGATAACAGTGGACGGTTTCTCAAGTTCTGCACCTTATAACTGCCCACCCTCCCCAAGCATCCAGGAAAATCACCCCCCCCCCCTCCCACCGTACAAAAGAAAAAACATTAAGTTTGATAATTCAAATACAGCTCTCAAAATTTAAATGGAAAATAATAGTCTCGATAATTCATAAATATGAATTACCTGATTGTTTTTTGATTTTGAAGAACCTCCGGAAGGAACCCACTGTCATGCCAGAGCTTTCCCAAAGCCTTCAGCATACAAGTTCCCCCTGTGCCATCTGATAGCTGACATGGGGTGTCACTGTTGTAGCAGACAATATTGAGATCTCGAGTTGTTCTGTGGGCAGCTGATTACTTCCTCATATGTTGCATGTTTTTCCTCTTTGCCTTCCTTTTGATCCAAACATAATGCCAAATCACCTCTGCTTGAGTTGGCAAATTATTGGGAGAAAAGTGATGAAGAGGATATCCCAGTAACCACAGCCTTCTTCTGTCTGACCTCAGTGTCCTACTTGGAGTGGTTGTAGGAGAACTGAGAGTGCTGACTGTGCTCTCACTGCTCCGGCCTTGCCCGTCTTTTCTTCTTCGTTTGGGAATCATGATGGCTTACAATCTCTCTTTGTTATCGATCTGGAAATTAAACAACTGTTTAAGAACACTAGCAGAGTACCCGCCCTTCGGGCGGTCATTATGATACATGAAATGAAAAGCACAAAAAATGCACAATGCAAACAATTTTGTGTTGCCTTCAATTGTTGTTTTATTTATTCTTAGGATTGATCATTCATAAGACTTCAGGGAATACTACATTGTTAATAAGAATATTTCCTGACACCCTTGGATTTGCATGAATTTTGATATAGCCACTATTTCCCACTCGACTCATGGCGACATCGAGCTGGCCATGGCTGAAAAAAGTCACTTTTCAAATATAGTCCAACTTTTCTCAATGTTTGTCCCTGGGCCTTATTCGCGGTCATACTAAAACACAGACGGACAGGAAATTGTTTTCTTTGCATTCGGAATGGAAATAGGTTCTCTGACGGTACGATTGGTATCCGAGGGATGAAGAGTCTATTCCCAGTTTGGGGTCCGGTCGACAGTCGTGCATCTATGATGCTAGGAAGTAGGTTCTGTACGATATATCAGCTTCCATTACAATGTCCGTTTTTTGGGTCAAAGTTCCGCAGTAACATAATTGGTGCCCCAATTTTCAACCGTAATTCATGAGGAGGCATTCCAGATGCAGAGATGGAGTTCAGAAACTCACATGGATATTGATGTGCATTCTCAACATCAATGATTTTGTCACTACTCAAATAATTTTTTTCCTCGTATGGAAATTCACGAAGTATGATTGTATTTATTGCTGTGACGGCATCATTGGTTGGGCACAGTATAGTCCTGCTACACAGCCATGTAGGATCTCGATAGCGATGAGCGAGGTCGTCATAAATGAAATCGATGAGAGATTTTATATTTGTAGGAAGTACTTCCTCGATTTGCACTTTGAATTCACCGACATGTGAGAGGATAGGTAGTCGACCCTCGCCAATCTGAAGGAGAGTATTCGCGAATTCATTATCGAAGCCGGCGTTTTGAACTCGCATATTGACCGTCAAATGATAAACATGGACGTGTTTCCAGAGCACAGATCGCTGAATCGTGGCTCAAATAGTGTGTGTCCGTCCGCCGCGTCTGATCACTGGAAGTATCTGCCACCAGTCTCCAGAGAAGATAATGCTTATACCGCCGAATGGCTTATCGACTCCTCGGATATCTCGGAATGTTCTGTCAGCTGCTTCGATGATACGTCTATCACACATAGAAACCTCATCAATAACTAAGAGATGACATTTCTGAATGAGTATACCAGTACTGTCCCTTTTAGTGAGAAAGATATAAAGATATGTACATATAGAAAGTTTCCCTTTAAGAGAAATTATAAGTGTAGATATATATGAACAGAGCAAGGTACGTACCGTCATTGCCGTGCCTCCTCTTCAAGGACGACAGCACGTTGTTTGCCAAGGGTGGTGTATATGTCAGACATTGGAGCATTGCATTCAAAAAGCAAGTGTTGCCACCTTTCTTGAGACCCTCACCAATGCCTCCAATTCTTTGCCACTCCAAGGACAGTTCAACTGGTGGGTGAAGGTCCAGGGAAGGACCATGTTTCCCATTCGAATCGTCATCTGCAGGAAGAAAAACTCAAATATGGTGTCATATATATTTGGCATCAACACCATGACATCACGATATGAGTTCAACAGTACACCGGTGTAGATCGAGAGGGTAAAAAGGAAAACAACAATTTCCCTTTATTTGAGAGCATGTCCCAATCATTCCTCATCATGCACTTCACAGCGACATTAAAATCAAGGATGAAGTACTTGTCCTTCCTGGAAATGACTCGGAACGGTCCCCGGTAAGGAGGTTGCTTTGAGAGTGTCATCACGTACAAAAACATGGGTACGAGATGAAAGATCTTTGGGCCGATGCGTGGAACTCTGCTGAGCTCTGGAAGTGATGTAATGCAACTCACTTATTGTCCTTCTCAGTCAGAGAGTTCGTGTATTTTCGTATGATGTAAGATCATTTTCACTGTCAATTAACATTCCCATAGGAAGTTTTATTCCTGATTCCCTGAACACTTCAAGTCATAAAAATCCATCCAATCAAAACTCAAATTTTGAAATGATAGATCAACGTGTGATGTCCACTCAGAATTGGCCAGACTTGCAGAAGTGTATCTTTGCATCGGAATGCCCAATGTTCTGATCTTGTATAAACGCAAGTGCAGAGACAATCTGATACATGATTAGCCAAGAGAATTGTTCAGAAAGCGTGTCATTTTGAGAGAGGAAATCAGTGTTTCTCCTTCAACGTACTCCATTGTTTTGGCTGTCCAAGTCATCCCATCCTTGAAAACAGAACATTTGCACAACATTTGGATGAGAAGCCTTGAGCAACAATCTTCTTTCATTTCAGAGCATGTCCCAATAATTCCTTATCACGCACTTCACAGCAACATTTACAATGCAATGATGTGTTGCAGATGAAGTGCACCAAGGGGGTCAACTGGACAGGCTCACGACGGAGGCCCCGGTGACCTCCATCCCATGCGGATGAGGAGTCTGACCGGGATGAAGCATCCCCCATTTCGCATCGTTGGTATGAGCCTACCCCGATCTCAAACGATCTCTCCAAGAGTGCGACATGTCACGAGAAACCGCAAATGCCAATTGCAACCCTCAACTCGGGCCGGATCCTCACGCCCAAAGTGGGTTTACCGTACCAGTGAATTAAACGTGGCAAATGGGGAATCGTGCCTGCAACAATGTGGCAGTTAATTTGGATGCGCGAACCAATGCTGCATGCTACCTTACGTGGGCTCCCATTACCATTGGGAACTCAGACCAATATTGCCTACTGGGAATGCCATTCGGACCAACGCAATGCAGGATAAATCGGGACACATTCAACACTTCAATAATTTATTCCACAGCAAGTAAGGGAATGTAAAGAGCAGAAAACGATGGGAGGAATGATTAAAGGAATACAGAGGACAAATGCAAAGGAGAGCAAATGGTTGGGGGGATTTCTACCTGAGAAAATGATGAGGGAAATCATACATGAAATTACAAGAGGTTGAACACATATAAAACACATGAAAAGCACATTATACACACATATACATTTTTCCCTTGCCCTCTACCGATCATACCCGACCCCGGAGTACTTATAAACAACCACTTAACACAGAACTACAATACTGGATCAAGGAGGAAGACACAGAGAGATTGGGTTGAGGGTGAAAGAGAATGCAGAGGTTGTTAAAAAAAACTTTGAGGCACTTTGTCGAGCCGACACTCCCGCTGAGATCGTTCCTTTTGGAGCTATCTTGCCCAAACTCGCGCCTCGTGTCGACCCTTGCAACTCAGCCCCGTTAGTCTGCGCTCCCGAGTCGGAACCTGTCCGGCCAGCGCGATGTTCTGTGGCCTCAGGACAGCTCGTTCCATGTAAATATTGGCAGGCTTTGAGGTTTGGAAGGCAGCGCTGGAAAATACGGCACTGGGGCGATGTGAGTAAAATCAGGTGGAAATGAGGAAGACGTGAGATAGGAGAGAAAGTGGGGTGAGTGAGGTTTGAAAATCTGATCTGTCTCAGGCGTTTGTCGAAGTGAGAGATTTTGCCAACGATCAGGGTTTATACCCCGTGCCTACCCCTCAGTGGCTGTTTTCTATTGGCCATGCCGTGCTGCATTCATGTCTCTCGAAGGGGCGGGTGCATGAAGGGGTCGAAACAATCTACCTGAGCGACTTCTGTGTCTACTTACGCCGGGCATCGCCATTATTCTGCTACCGTGTCAGCAAATGAGTGAACGGGTTTGTGAGCAGGTGAGCAATGAACGTGACTGGTAAGTAATAGAAGTGAATGGTATTAAATGGAAGAGATAGAAAGATAGAGATATGGAGGTGGATTGGAAGAGGGAAAAGGAACAGATACTTATGCTGCCTACACACGTACAACGCATATTGATCACATTGATACGATTTAGTTTACTCGAAACAGAATAATAAATAAATAAGTACTATCTATGTGTGTGTGCTTCCTTTCCCTCGGGGGGTGCACGAAGTCCAACCCCGGGCCACAACCATCACATGACCCCCACCTCTCCATTCGGCCTCTTCCAAGGCTGTTCAAACCTCCTCCATTCCTCTTTTTCTCCCGCTCTTTGTTCCCCCTTATTTTACTTAACTCCCCCTACTCTCACCCTGTTTTTGTTTACATTCGCATTCCTATGCTTGAAAAAAAAAGAGAGAAAAACTAATGCGTTGCGTAACTACAGCTAGCCATTCTACCTTAAACATCACTTGTACTTCACATTCGGATTCTGTACATTTGTAGAGAAAAAGTTGAGTTGACCAGGTGGGCACTCTTCCGCTCATTTGAAGTCCAGAGTTATTTTTAGTAGCTCCCCACTGTCTGACATCAACACCTGCCGTAATGTTGATGGCACTCTTCCGTCTGAAGGGTTCAAATACTTATACTGGGACCACATGGTCACTCAACACGTGGTGAGTCCTTTGACCCATGTGGCCCACATTTGAAGAAAAAGCACGGTCATCTTCTCTTCACCGTCAATGGCAACATATTGGAGGGAGCACGTGACCACTCAATGTGGGAGTCTTCTTTGTCTTCGTGGCCCACTTCCATGAAAAAGAACGATGGTCTTCTCTTTGCGGTGAAGCGCAACACATTGGTGACGGGACCACGTGGCTGCAGAATGTGGGATTTTTCTTGGTCCACATGGCCCACTTCCATGAACAAAAAGCATGGGTCATCTTGCAGCAATGGTGAGTCTTCGACGTCCTTGGATTGGCCTTTTTATTGCAGAAGGCCCGGAACTGTGAACTTGGCTCTCAATGGAGGGGGGGGGGAGCGAGAAATTCAGACATGCTTGGTGTCTAGGAGGAACATTCACGACCGTAACATTTCAACAATTGCTTTTACTTTTTAACATTCTAACTAAGATGGTTCCAAGTAACCATCTTTACCCACAATTGCAAGTATTGGCATCACTCCATAATGATGGGCCGAGCTCTCTGTTTTTCCTCCTGCACAACTTTTCACAAATTAAAAAGCCTTCAATCGCAGCTTGATGAAGTCCTGCTCTCACGTCTGGGCTGGCCCCCCTGCCTCACACCTTACTCAGGTTGATGCTGAGGACACCAAGGCTTTCTCGATCATTGGAATGTCCCACGATGAAGCCGTGTCGAAAAATAACATCCATCTGGTGGGACCAATGTGCAACACGAAAGGCACCCGACAAAAACAGGTCCAAGAAATATGAATCAAGGCAGCAATCCACATATATATATATATATATATATATATATATATATATATATATATATATATATATATATATATATATATATATATATATATACACACACACACACAAACACACACACACACACACACACACACACACACACACACACACACACACACACACACACACACACACACACACACACACACACACACACACACCAAATGGAAGGGGAAAAAGGGTTGGTAGGACCCATTCAGACAAAAATGACGATCACGCGTTATGAGAAAAATGAGGATCTAAAATTGGTGCTTACACTTTGTGAAGAACAAAATTGGGAATTTACCAGACAAAGCCAAACTTGAACCAGATGTGAACGTTACAAACAATCTGGTGTCCCACATTGACACAAAATATCTTGTTTGTGTCCCTTACCTCATTATTCCTCTCATCCAGGATCTGACCATCGTCTTGCAACTCTGTGGATGACTCCATCCTTTTCCTGGGATTCTCCTGTAAGGTGTCACAACATTACAAAAGCATTGTGATGTATTTACCAACTTTACGTACTTTTTCCTTTTCATGTCCATTCACTTGGCTCTCTGCTCCATCTCATTATACACGTCAATCATCACTCTCCAAATATTTCCAGCGGAAGTGCAGTGGCACCATCTTATTGCAGAAGAATGAGTTTCTTTGTTTGATTGTTTGTTCTGAAAACGTTTCTAATGGGTTTAGAGGCAACACTCAGAGGAGGAGATGATGATTCTCAGTCGACAAACGTCGAGTGTCGTGTAAAATGTGCTTCACATGAAGGATACAATATAAAGCACACGTGGTCGTCTCAAAGGGGACATGAAGTTTCCTGTCTGCGTCTGTAAACATTCACTTGTACATTTTATAAAGTGTCGGCCATTGTTTGCTCATACACTTAATACCATGAAACCAACAATCACTATGGAATCATTCAAAGTTTATTACCTGGTTTCACATTACCTGGTCAAGACTGTGCTCTTCACTGGAACCTTCATCATCTCTCCGTTTCCGTTTATCATTCCGCCACTTCCCAGCCATTTCAAAATCCAGAGAAATCCTTCGAACGACGCCTTGTCCGATGATCTCTTGAGATGGTTGTGATGTTATTGAAACGACGTGCCACTCTCCTTCATTATCTCTCTTGATACGTTTTCTTTGTCTTCTCATTTGTCGTTTGGAGAAAACCATTGAGGGAGAAAGATGTCCATGTTGAACACTTGTGTTGCGATCAAACTTGTAAATAT
The DNA here is from genome assembly GCF_056783735.1 of Eptatretus burgeri. NCBI lineage: Eukaryota > Metazoa > Chordata > Myxini > Myxiniformes > Myxinidae > Eptatretus > Eptatretus burgeri. The sequence continues at coordinate 2,125,055 of NC_140979.1, forward strand.
TAAATACCTGATTGTTCTTTGATTTTGAAGAACCTCCTGAGGGAACCCACTGTCATGCCAGAGCTGCCCCAAAGCCTTCAGCATACAAGTTCCCCCTGTATCATCTGATAGCTGACATGGGGTGTCACTGTTGTTGCAGACTATATTGAGAGGATGCCCAGATCTTGAGTTGTTCTGTGGGTCGCTGACTACTTCCTCATATGTTGCATTTTTTTTTTCTTTGCCTTCCTTCTGATCCAAACACGACGCCGAATCACCTCTGCTTGAGTTGGCAAATGATTGGGAGAAAAGTGATGAAGAGGATATCCCAGTAACCACAGCCTTCTTCTGTCTGACCTCAGTGTCCTACTTGGAGAGGTTGTAGTAGAACTGAGTGTGCTGACTGTGCTCTCACTGCTCCGGCCTTGCCCGTCTTTTCTTCTTCGTTTAGGAATCATGATGGATTACAATCTCTCTTTGTTATCGATCTGGAAATGAAGCAATTGTTTAAGAACATTAATGTGATACATAATTACCGAGATATATCGTCATATATGAGCTACATAAATATACCTTACACAATTGAATAAAACTAAATAATTGTACATTACAATTTTCATTTTAAAATTACAAAAGCATTTATGTGTAATATCAATTGTAACACAGAGTTTATAAACAAATTTTTGACAGGTATTAATGATATTTATTCACAAAAGTCACAGAAGACAGTTAGTTTTTGAAATAAGGACACAATAAGGCTGAAATACAATTTCAGAGGGAGGTCATCTTTGCATTTTATTAAAAGCGAAGAATCAAATTCCACATCTATTGGAAATACTGAGTTTTGGATGAAAATTTTTTTCACAGAATGTCTTAAAATATCATTTCTCAATAATTGGAACTAAGTGTCACGGAAACATAAATTTGACGTATTGTTGCAACTGTCTGTTGGTGTATGTTGTGTGTGATGTGCTCGGTGCATACCGACCCGTCAAAACGCACCGGATGTACATGGAGGCCACCTTTTGTGGCCATGGTCTCACCGGCATATGTCGTGTGGGTCGCGGGCTTGTTCGCACCACTAGAACCGATCCACACCGAGACTGTAAACTTGCTGGGAATGCCAGCGTTTTCTCATCGTGGTGTGCCAACCGGTGGTCGAAACATTCCGGGGGGCGTCCACCTTCAGGCCTAATCTGGTGAAGCGGAATTGGAGGGAGGCACCGGTGGAGGACCCTATAGAAATGGCGTGGGTCACACTATCGAGAGAATGGACCAAGGCCCAATGTTTGGCCGCTCTAATCGGTGGGACAGCGAGGGCTAGACTTATCAATCCGATTCCTCTGTCCCATGTTTTTGTGTGCAGAAAACCGTCCGGAGTCTGTGTTGGCAGGTGGATCGCTCGTTTAACCGCCATCCTGATTGTTCGGGTAATTTCGTGAAGCTGATTTTTGGGGGTGTCACTGTGTACTAATTGGTGGAGGAGCCTTGGGACGACATGGTTTTTGATTAAAGCAGCACGTGTCGGAGCTCTGACAGGAGCATTTTTGATATTGTTTGGGGTCGAGGCCAAGTCTTTCAGGCAGAAAATTGATGCCGGGTTAATCATGGTGCCGAGGTAACTGACGTGTTGTTCGGGGGCCAGCGTGGCAATTTCTTCCCCTTGGAGGGAGGTGCCGGTGGAGTCAAATTGTCACAGTCGTTGTTCATCGAGCTGCGGTCACGACCGTGTTGTATGGAGAACCCTTTGGTTTGGGCTAAATTGAGGTCTTATCCGGTGTTATCGCAAAACTGTTTGACGATGTCCAATTTAACTTGCATGCCCTGCCAGCACCCACTGACGAGTGTCAGGTCTTCAGCGAATGCTCAGCAAGCCAACTACACCAGACAAGTCCACTCATTCTCCGCCATTGTCTTCTTGCCTGTTCGCTGGTTTGTCGTCATCCTCCTCCTTATTTCGTTGCCTATCTCTCACCTGGTGCATATCGTTCGTATTTGCGCACTGAGTCTCATGCACCCTAACATTCTGTCCGTCGCCCCCCGACTTCTCTTGTCTCTTTCTTCAATAGAACTTGATTCTGCTCTCATTTGTTGCGCAGTTTTCTGGGGCGTTCCTAACATCCGAATCGCCTGAGCCCCTCGCTCGGAACATGTACGGAATCCCGGTCCTCTCCAGCTCACTGATGAGGTGATCGAGCACCCAATTAAACAGAAGAGGAGATGGTGGGTCTCCCTGTTTAACCCCCTTTTGCAGCCAAATTTTCCTTTCCCCTCGTTTCTCAAACGCTGTGGAGACCTCGACGAAAGTACTGGCGATCAACTTAATTGTGCCTGTCGGGATAGATTTGGAGAGTAGGGCTGTGCAAATGTGATTGTGGGAGACGGTGTCGAACGCTTTGGCAAAGTCGATCATGACCACGGCTGGCACCTTTATATTTTGCTTCGCCTCTCTCATAATGTTGGCCAGTGTGGCAATGTTTTCACTGCAGCCTGGTGTCTTGATAAAACCTCGCTGGTGCGCCTCGTTTGACAGACCCCACTAAGCCTATTTACAAGAATACGGCTAAACGTCCTCGCTATTGTCGAACCGATGGTAACTTGGTAAGGGGCCTCCAATTAGTCAGATACATTAGTTGATCGGGATCTGTGGTTTTCGGGATTAATGTCGATCGGCGCTCTTTCACTTGTGGGGGTATGACGCCGTCGCTAATCCAGCTGTTGAACAGTCTTTTCAGCAATTTGTGTCTGTTTTCCACGTCGAGAAGATCCCTCGGCTTCACCCCGTCTGGTCCTGGTGCACTTTCCAAATTGAGCTGGCCCAGCGCTCGGTCAATTTCTCCCTGTGTGATGTATCCCTGGAGCCGACAGCAAAGCGTATTCTATGGATGAGGCACGGGGGATACACAAAAAGGAGAACGTTTCATGAACTCACTGAAGGAGTTCTGTCTGACTTTTATAAAAGGATTATTTGGGGCTATTCTCAAATTTAACCCCGTGGAGGCCGGCACACAATGAGTGAGAGGAAAACCTGCAGGGCGGGGGCACTTACCCGAAGGGCGCAGATTTCAATTCTTAATATTGTCATGCTTTCAAACCCACCAACAGAAACAGCTTAACCACTGTCGGGAAAAAAGGCTGACGTGCCAGGACTCAAGCCTGTGAATGACTATTGAGTTACTCCAACCACAAACTGGTCGCCAGCGGTGTTCTATCAATCCATGCTTCAGCATGATCCAAACCGCGCCGGCAACTAAATAAGATTATCTTTAATTTCTTCCTTCCCCAGTCGATCCGACGAGGCCCGAATGCGACTTGGCAAAATTCTGGTGAACAAACAGGAATGCAGCTCTTAGAAATAATAATTTATGGGGATAAAATTACATCAAAGAATGCATCTTCAGGATGTAAATACACAATAAGAGCAACACAACAAGGTATAACCTGCTCGTGGCCACGACAAGCTGTTCGCAACAATGCACACTGACACGGATGACGAAGATTTCGGAAATGAGGATTGGGCGAGGGCAGGGTGAACAAGTGAGCAGGGCACTGTTGAGAAGGCAGGTTCGGAGCTGCAGGGCACGAACAAGCCTGTGGACCCATTGAGAATGAGCTCTCTCCCTGTGCGATCACAGAGACGTCACGAACGATCTCCATCTTCTATGCCAACAACCGCTCTTATCTTCAAGGGGGAGGGGGGTTTGGTTGTGGGGAGTGGTGTCCGGCACCTTTTCCTCGGCGTCACTCGGACGTCAACGAGACGACAACCAGCCATTCTGCACCCTGAGATGGATGTTCCTGTAACTCAGGGCATGCAAATGTACCCCTGGCCACTCACGGGGAAAGACTAAGTCTGCAATGTTACCTAAAAGTGTGCAATGTGCGCACCACCGTGATGCCACACAAACATTTATAATTTCCCGTTCAGACAACAGGGAAAAACAGGAAAAGACATCTTTGTACCTCACTAAAATCGAAGCAGACAGCGTTGCCACCCCTGAATTTATAAATAACTTTACACAAACAAATCCAGTGCCAAGGTGTTCTTTCCAATAACTGATACTAAACAATCTGCTCCCCCTCCTCCTCCGCCCCCACCAAAACCTCATAAACATAACGCCACATCCAAAAATCTGGAAATGTAAACTGCAATTCACATGAAGTAAGAGTACATTCCTGTTGGTGGAGTGTAGTGGGGGTGATGAGTGAAAGTTATCCCACCTGGTTATCTCTTGTTATGTAGCATTCGTTTTTAAGGAAATTCAGTCAACGAGGATTCTTGAAATGATTTTCAACACATGGATCATGCAACATGTTGTACTCTGGCTTCATCAACAAAATCTGAGGATCCTCAAGGTTGAACTCTTTTGCAGTCTTGTGGAGCTGTAAAGTGTGGAAGAGGTACAATTAAAATGATTCACTTTTAAGTTATTCTGCTATATAATTATTTTAACATCAGGACCACAGGTCATGCAGGATCATCCAGGTCTTCAATCGGTTTCTTGTTTCCTCGGGAGAAGACAAATCCGGTATTCCTCCTCTGGAGAAGGCAAATCCAAGTGTGCCTCCTTGAGAGAAGGAAAGTCCAGGTGTGCCTTCTCCAGAGGCAACTCAAAGGCCTCAGAAGAAAACTCTTCCTGTCCTGCAAAGCTCTCATCTTCACCACTTGTCAGCTCAGGTGCGTGAAGTGAGGGCTCTCTCTCTCCTTCTCCAGACTCTGCCTCACCGAACCCTTCAATACAAAAGGCACCAATACACATTGGTTTCATCATAAAATGCTATGCACTGTAAAGTAAATTACATCAACAAAAAAGGAATAATAATAAAATAACAAAATATGATATATGAAACATTGTTCACCAGTGTTTCATAATAACTTCATAAAATGTTACGCAATGTCTTATCGTACCTTCTCTTTGGAGAATGGAGCGCAATTTTTTTCAAAAATATTTCAACTTTATCCCATTCAGTGTTGTCATTTTATCGATTCCTCGATCACCTTGTGATGTCTTGTGTGGTTCGTCAGACAGTTTTGACAATTTTTGTATTTTGTCAACGTCTCTGTCCACATCGTCGTCGTCCTCCTCCTCCATATCCACGTTTCCCTCCTTTTTAGCGGGTGTGTGACTTTGCTTCTTTGGAGGTGATCTCTATTTATCCTCCATCATGCTTACTCGAACATCCTTCATCAATTTTCGATATTCCACATCTCCTTTCGAAGCAAACAAAAAACATTCAAAACGACAAATCAATTACAGAATTAAACACAACTGAAAAATATGAAAAACAAGAAAAAACATAAACAACATGAAAAATAAATAAATAATCCAGATTTTCATTCAAATTTTACTCTTATGTCACATACGTTCACAACGTGCTTGTCAATCCTTTTAAATTGCCCTTTACAGCTCGACACTGGGCAATTAACAGCAATGGCATATCTGGCAACAGAAAAAACAAAAAAAATTAAAAGAAAATTTTCACAAAAAGCATTTATCTGAATGATAAAATCAAACGATGATGAAACCGAGCTGTAATTACAAAAAAAATACCTTCTTGATGGACATGGCAGTTTTACTCTCGCATGACGTCAAACCATGCACCCCACATAGGAGCTGCACGAGGTGATTCGAAACTCCCACATTTTTGCAAATTTTTGGATGTTTTGTCTCAGGATAAGGAGGGGTTAAACAAACAATTGAAACCAATACTTCTTTAACAACATAACCAATTACACACACACAAAAAAGTCAGGAAAACAAGTAAACACTGAGATCCGATGGACAGTACTCCCACGGAGTGGCCCTGTGAAGGACAGTACTCCCACGGATTGGGCTTTCAGATTTTTTCATGCTTTTGGAATGTTTTCCGGAATGAAGGGTTTTACGGTGGCCGAAGTGCAAATCCTGCCACCAATCTCGTCATAAAAAGTAACCCGACTGCAGGAGGACGTCCGCAGACACAGTTGGGCACTAGATATGGATGGCTGTTGGCTCATAAGGAGCTTCTTTGACCTTTGTTCTCACACAAGGATCTGTGGATCATTTTTAATGTATCAATGCCATTCTTCAACAAGATCTTTTCCTTCGCCGCATCCTGAGATGTGATTGGTCGCACCAGCTGCCACAATATTGTGGTGTCCTGACGTTCTGCAACCGCTTCTGATTCCCTTTCAAAAATGCCTTTTCAGAAGCGGTGCATCTCTGTGGGATCCACAGAGGGTTTGCTTCGAGCCCAAGACCCAGGAATACACTGCCTGGAAGCAAGGCCCGGGTTCACACGAAGAAGCCTTTGAAACACAGCGAACTCAGTTCTCCGAGCACGCTTCTTTGTCACCTTAATACCCTCACCCCCGGCACGGGCCATGTCGGGTTTACTTATCGGCACAGTCCCATGTGCTTGGCCATCCACTCGTTCCTCTCTCACGTTGTCTCTTCGGGTTCCCTTCGCCTTACGACCTCCGGGACCCCCGACTGGGCGGGCATTGTCTCTCGTGCTGGATACCATCAAGTTCGAAAAGGTTCTCAAGCTCGGCTTGGAGGTCCACAGGACTTTCCAAATACAGGCGACCGATGAGATCATCTAACCGGTGCTCGCTCCAAGCTCTTGCCCCTTTCGGTAGCCCTTTAACGTATCTGACAATGTCGCTCTTCCACCTGTCACCACCATACTCTTCACCAAAGTCAGCCGGGTCAACTTCCACACAGGGTGAGGGAGCCTGGACCCCCGACACCTGTGTCGGAAAGGCCGTTTCGTCCCTCGGTGCTTGTCTCGTCTCATCTCCGGTAACTTTGTTTCCTCTCGGGGGAACCCACAACGTAGGGAAGAGGCCATCCAGCGTGGTATTTCCCTGGACTCGCTCCGTCAGCTTAGAATCGAGAAGAGCTTTATAAACGGCCCACCTCTGTTTCCCCTTTATCGCTTCCAATGACCGTCCAGGCAACAACTGAAATAACACTTGATTGATGAATTTAACTCCATTGTGTATCAGTTGAGCCTCGTGGACAGCCATGGCATACACCTCCTCCTCGTTCCAACGTGCCTTCACCCACACAGGTCGGTTAGACACATGGATCTCAAAGCGGTGCACCTTACGCCTGTGCCAAGACCAGTCCGACTCCCAAAGGATCTTCAACAATCCTCACACACTCACAAGCACCCTTGAGCCACCTGTGGCTCCGGTGCCGCACTATCAGTGACAGCCGTAGCGGTGGCGTCCTCATCTCCTCGGACTATGCTTTCAGCAAGCACTGCAGAGAGTGTCAACCGCGGGAAGGGAGAGTGCACCCCGGACCCACGGCAAGCCCGACCTCTACTTGGTACACCCCTACTAGAGGAATGCTCCGACTCTCGCGGCGTGGACGCGGGGATCTTCGGCACATTGAGCCCAGAACCCAAAGACATAACGGATAGATTGACAGCAAAGAATATACAATGCAGAATCGCTGACACTTCGAACTCTGGAACCAAGCTGTTAGCCAACACACTCAGACACACACTAAGACAAAGAAACCCCAATGAAAAGAAAAGGACTTTTGCAGCCAGAGAGGAAGGGGGTTGAGGTTTTAGTTTTTTGGTACCTGAGCGTTTCGGGGGAAGGGATGCTCCATGGTGCGGTACCCGACAATGGTTGCGTAGTGCGGGCCAAAGCCGCACGTGTCAATATCGTGTCTGTCGGAGGAACTTGAGTGGAGAAGGGCGGAATCCAGAGGGCGAGGGTGGAGCAATAGGTAGGACGCTTGGTCGACGTCGTGTGGTCGGAGACAAGTAGCAGGAACACACACTTCACTCCTCCTTCAATTCCTTCAATTCTCCTCCATTCTCTTCCTCAATTTTTTTCCTTTTCCGACTCTTCCCACATGAGTCTTTCTTCTCACTCTTCCTTAATTGTTTTTCCTTTTCCGACTGCCCACAACACGAATGGAAGGGGTCTATTCGCGCGTACACTAATGGAATAACTGACTCGGGACAACTATCTGTTATATGCATGCAGTTCCGAGAACCGCAACACTATATATACACATATATACATACACATTCATACATACATACAAAGATACATGCATACATACAAACATACATACAAACATACATACAAACATACACACAAACATACACACAAACATACATACAAACATACATACAAACATACATACAAACATACATACAAACATACATACAAACATACACACAAACATACACACAAACATACATACATACACACATATCAGTAATTTTACTCAGCGGTTTTTTGTTTTTGAAAATAAAATCGTCAACTTCCATTACTTTTGCCACCGTCACATATTTCATTTTATGGACACGCATACGCGAACACAATATTGTGTGTGGTATGTTCCTTTGTTAGGTTCCTAAAAATGGGCTCAACAAATTGATGTTATATATGACCCCTTCATGACCCCTAGAAAAACCCCAAACGACCCCCAGGTTAAGAATCTATGCTCTATAATAACAACATGTTAAAGTATTGTCTGATCATTGTCCAACAGAAATTAGGAAAAACAATAGATCATCACTTTACCTCTGCCCTGTATCTCTATCCAATGGCACAAATTTTTGTGCTGATGCTGCAATTGATGGTCCTGGAAGTTTAAAAAGAAAGTAAATAAAATTTTGGAATAAGAGGAGCATGAAATAAGTGTTAATAAAGGATGGTCAATGTGTTAGGGTGAGTACGGATATAAAAGTAACCACGTGTGCACATCATTACACATTGTACACATGCTATGAACATGTATAGACGGCCCATCAGCATCACTGATGTCCACCTCGGTCAGTACACATATTACTCGATGATTTGTCATGCCTTTCCCTGAATCACATCATTTTTAGCTCGCCTGTTCGAAGAACAGAGAGCTATAGCGATACCCCCGGCGTGAGCTTCAGCGTCAGCGTGAAAATGTTAAAGTTTTTGATGCAAATTATTTTTTCCTTTCGAATGTTTTTATCTACCACACTATTTTTTATACGCCCGATATATATGTATATGTATATATATATATATATATATATATATATATATATATATATATATATATATATATATATATATATATATATATATATATATATATATATATATCGGAGTGTATTATGTGATACCGGTCGTCCGTCCGTCCGTCCGTCTGTCTGTCTGTCTGTCTATCCGTCTGTTCCTGTCCGCACTCTAACTCCCAAACTTTTAAACTTTCACGTTTCATATTTGGTACATAGGTACAGACTGTGTAGACGGTGTTTCGCGACATCCGTTCATCATCTAAAGTGGTTTCCATGGCAACCAGGATGATGTTTCCATCCATTCATGTCTGCACTCTAACTCCCAAAGTTTTCAACTTTCACGTTTCATATTTGGTACATAGGTACAGACTGTGGAGACGGTGTGTCGTGACATACATTCTTCATCTAAAGTGGTTGCCATGGCAACCAGGATGCTGTTTTCCATCCGTTCCTGTCCGCACTCTAACTCCCAAAGTTTTCAACTTTCACGTTTCATATTTGGTACACAGGTACAGACTGTGGAGACGGTGTGTCGTGACATACGTTCGTCATCTAAAGTTGTTGTCATGGCAGCCAGGATGCTGTTTTCCATCCGTTCCTGTCCGCACTCTAACTCCCAAAGTTTTCAACTTTCACGTTTCATATTTGGTACACAGGTACAGACTGTGGAGACGGTGTGTCATGACATACGTTCGCCATCTAAAGTGGTTGCCATGGCAATCAGGATGCTGTTTTCCATCCGTTCCTGTCCGCACTCTAACTCCCAAAGTTTTCAACTTTCACGTTTCATATTTGGTACACAGGTACAGACTGTGGAGACGGTGTGTCGTGACATACATTCTTCATCTAAAGTTGTTGTCATGGCAGCCAGGATGCTGTTTTCCATCCGTTCCTGTCCGCACTCTAACTCCCAAAGTTTTCAACTTTCACGTTTCATATTTGGTACACAGGTACAGACTGTGGAGACAGTGTGTCATGACATACGTTCGCCATCTAAAGTGGTTGCCATGGCAACCAGGATGCTGTTTTCCATGTAGTAGCACAATTCTGTATATACCTTCTTGTTCAGGCGTATATTGTGCTCACTTGCGCTCTTGTTACTGATTGCAATATACAAATACATATATTGCTTTAAAATTATACTTCACTGCAATGCTTTATAAAAAATATTAATTATTAGACGTCTTTTAAAAATGATAAATGTATAAACAGGTGAGCATTGGGTGGCTTTGACACCAACTCTGGTTTCCCTTCCATTTGCTCCAGCTCTTCCATAAGCCTTGATCATGTATCTAAAAAAAAAATATATATATTTTTGACCCTCACTTTCATCTAATCTTTGTTTTGTAAATTTTCACCAACTATGAATAAACTTTTAACAATTTATTCACGTCCTGAAAATCAGCTACCCTGTTTTATTATGATGCAATTTTCACACAGGTTAGTTATCATTGTTACCTTTCCTCCTCTTGTTGCACAGTATACATCTTTCACTCCTTACATTGTACTAAATCCTGCTTTCTATCGCACATATCTCACTGCATTGGGAATGTTTAGTGAAATACACCTATCATAGCCATTCATCATGATGTCTGACCAGAAGTCTCCTTTGACACTTTTTCCCAAAACCAGAGCAGCAAAGGGATAATCAGTAGCACCATGACAAACATCACCAGCACCACCATGATGGAAACAATGGAGTAACTGATCAAAATCCATTCGGTGGAGTTTGCTTGATAACCAGCTGGTGCTTCCGTGTGAAACCATTCGAAGAAGGTTTTCTCCTGTGTAGACAAAGCATAAAAAACAAGAATTAGAGCCCAGTCAATATACAGTGCCGATAGAAAGTCCACACCCCCTTTCAAATTTTTCACCTTTTGTTACCTTAGAGCCTGGAATTGAATTACATTAAATATCAGACTTTTTCCACCTTCATTAACACATCGAAACCCACAACTTCCAAGTGCAAAACAAATTCGACAAAATTCAGAAAATTAATAAAAAATACAAAACGAGAATATCTTGGTTGGATAAGTGTCCACCCCCCTTATAATAGCAATTGTATGTTACCTCAGGTGTAAGCAATCACCTTCAAAATCACACACCGAGATAATTGGCCTCCACCTGTGTTAAACTGCAGTGATTCAGATTATTTCAGAACAAAATCAGCTGTTCCTGGAGTTTTACTCTTCTGGGGAGTGAATTTCACAGCAAAGACTCAACCATGAGGACCAAGGAGCTTTAAAAAGACCTCCGGAGCACAGTCAAGACAATCATTAAGAAGTTGAAGGCATATGGTACCACCAAGACCCTACCTAGATCAGGCCGTCCCTCCAAACTGGGTGACCAAGTCAGGAGACTGATCAGAGAGGCCACCACGAGGCAAATGGCAACTTTGAAAGAGGTACAGGCCTTTATGGCAAGGACTGTTCACTATGTACATGTGACAACAATATCCCAAGCACTCCACAAGTTGTGCCTGTACGGTGGTGTGGCAAAAAGGAAACCATTACTCAAAAAAGCCCATCTTGAGTCCCGTTTGAGGTATGCAAAAAAACACTCTGGAGATTCTGAAGATATGTGGCAAAACGTTTTGTGGTACCCCTTGACACCAAGGATTGTGTCACACTCGGTGTCAGGTGTTCTGTGTTAGGTGTTACACCTGGTGTTACACCAGATCATCAGTCAAAATCAAAATGGCAGCCATTACTTTTTCAATAACCTTTTTAGATGGACGTATAACCCCAATTTATGGGGCCGAGCTAGGTTCATGAGCTAGGTTTACTAAAAAAAGGATTGTATTTGGATTATCTCCATTTGAAGGAAATAGGTGGTCGCACCACACATCACAGTAGAGGGAAGAGATTCACAGAATCTGGCAGATCAGCTCTTGGCCTACATGTGAACCATTCAGTTTGTTTACTGCAGGAAAATGTAAGTTTTGACAGCAAAATCACATGGTTTTATTGGAAATGTTCTTTTGTTTGGCTAGCACCTGGCTGGCACTCCAAGGTTGCAAATAACTTGTAGATATGCTGGATAAGTCTGAAAATGTAGTGAAATTAGGCCCAAAACTTGGGCTTCAGAAACCGGGAAATCCCCAGTTTTGGCATGGCCAGCTCATGCATTTGTGAACCCATGGCTCAAATTAGTCAGGGATTTTGCCTCGGCCTAAAGCGTCATTTTCCATCACTTCCATGGGGCTTTCTCTGGATCCTGACGAGTAATTGAGGTGAACCCATGGTTCAAATTGGTTAGTTTGAGGCCTTTCTGCTGGTTAGGTTTGTGATCTGCAGCTGACAGATACATGCAGCCTGAAAAAGGTCTTTGCTAGGTTTCATTATTGTTCATCTTCAGCTCTTTTGAAGTGAACTGGCTTTCCCCAAATCTGTGTCCTGGGCCTAGTTTTGTGCAGGCTGTGATGGTTCAACGGTGAAATGAAATAGTCTAAAATTGAATGAAATTTTAAAAACTTGTATATATTTTATTTGCCAAACACGAATCCACATAACAGGCATACAAGATGCAGAAAACAAAGACGGCTGATCTGGAAGGTTGTGACCTCCAACACCCTTGATCTCGAGTGTTAGTAAGTGTTAAGGCAAATGGAAATGAATACAGAAATTCTGATCGCTAACACTGAGCTGGGTTTATGGTGTGACACCTGGTGTGATCCTTACACCCAACACTGGCTCTGACCTGTGATCACACCTGGATCTAGTGTGATCCAGGGATCACACCTAGATTCTGTAGGCAGGTCACAACTGGTGTGATCTTGAGTGTTAGGTGTCAGGATCAGGTGTTAGTGTGATCTTAACACTGGCTGTGACCTCACCCCTTGTATGAAATGCTGGTCCAACTCGACCATTATCTAGTCTGCAAAGTAAACCAATAAGGCCAAATGCAACTTATTCTAAATTTATAGCAAAATCAGATTGATACCAGGTTACAATTGAACTAATGAGTTTATTTCAGCATTGGCATACCATATGCATGCATGTTGAGAAAACTGAAATTGGCATGTCATTGAAGGCCTTTTACTAATTACCGGTACTTTACTTGTTTTGAACTTACCTCGCCAAGGGGCTCTGCAGTGTCCTTTTTACCTTAAGATAAAGCAGCCCTCATTTGTGTTGGATAGTAAGCAACACATTGTCAATTATTGATGAAGGAACTGGTTGCTTTGTTTTAATGTTGGATTAAGATTGTTAATAGATGGCAGCACTGATATTATCTCAGTATGTGCAGCCAAATAGGCCAAATATTGACTTGCCTAACAACAAGCTCATCAGTTCGTGTTAGTCCCGGGAGGTATGGTAAAAATCCACCAACATTTTTGTGACCTGTCTTCATCCAGTGCACAAAGAATGTGATCTATACTATAACAGGTATGCAAGAATGCGATCCTGAAGGCTAGCTTCATTGAAATGGAAGACAGATATTACAATATAACCCTATTAGTGATTACATCTGACCTCATCTTAAGTGGACTTTCCCCACATTTTTTCTTCTTAAGTTGGTGATTCCAAATCAGGGGACTTTACTCTACATTTTGCATTTGGTTCCAATGATGGATCTTTAAGAGCAATTAAATGGCTAATTAGCCCTAATTAGCATGCATCTTAAATGGCCTTTCCCACAAAATATTTTTTCTTAAGTAATGGATTTGGGCTCAGTGAGATGTCCTCTACCAAATAGTAAAGGAATTATGCTTGGATCTTTCAGAATAATTAAACGGATAATTAAGCCCTAATCAGCAGAGAGCCCCTAAGGAGACCTCTCGACGCTCCAAACCCGGAACCGGAAGGATAGGAATATGTTTTCCTAGTGAGAGTGAGGGGTGAGGGGGTGAGTTGGCACTGAGGTTGGAAAAAAGAATGGTTGATGGAAAGCGAACGGAAGGATAGGATAGGAATATGATAGGAAATAGGAATCTTGATGAAAATGTTTGACTGTTTTTGTGACGTCGTTGAACTTTTTTGTGACGTCATTCACCTCACATCTCAATTCTTGAGCTGTCAGCTTCACGTGAAATGACGAGGGCAAAAATATGCAAAACAAGGATACTAACACATCGTTTGTGTTACCCTTTACAGCGGAAATTGTGATATCGTGATGTACAAACGATCGGACCGACCATGATGCGTTCAACTCCACGAAGGTTTTATTGACAACGCTCGGCTCCATTCTGGTCACGTGTTTCGCACATGCGCAAACGGCACTCACATCAAACTCAAGGGACGTCAATGCATCACAGAAATGTAAACGAGTCAGCTTTATATTTTATATTTTAAAAAATACAAAAAATAGATCTGTACTTACAGGAATGTTGATGTTATTTATTTTTTCTTCTGCGTGGCTTTGAAAAATTTTTTTTATGGTCCAATTACGTGATGTTGAAAACGAGGTGTAAATAAACTACAACGAAGCCGCTTAAAAAACAAATTCCATTTTGTCTGTATGTTTGGAAGAACAGCCAAGCTGCCCATAAATACTATATATACACCTCAAAAGTGTACTGAAGGACATCACGGCTCTCTTAACACTTACAAACCAAATGGTTAATTAATGAGGGTCTCCACACAGGGTGTGTTCAAATGTTATGTTAAGATGTGTTCATAACTGAAATGAATGAGAGAGAGAAAGGCCTTCGCTTTTAATTAGGCTTTAATTTGCTTGATTGAAGCCATCTCCACAAACACAAACAAAAAGGTACATCAACAATCGACGACAGCGAAGTATAATAATAATTAACCAGCAAACACACAGAGCCAGGTACACTCTCAACTCTCACCGTTTAAGCCTCAGTAGACTACAACGCCAGTCAACGACAAGAACCGAGGGACCATCCTTTAGTCAAAGCAGTTTTCCAGCTCTCGCTCCACAAGCAAGTCACAAGTCACGAAGTGCGGCTTTGTCTTCTTCTTGTTTAATTTCACCACAATAACTGTAATGTATCAGGCAGGGAAAGCAGTTTGAATGCACCATCAATCTTTTGTTGCACTCCACACACAGAAACCTCAGATCCATTCACGAGCCCAGCCTCCTCATGCCGCCATGTTCCCGCCTCGCGATGACCGCACTTCCCGTTGATCTCATACATGAGTACATGACATCTCCCCCCTCCCATTAAGTGTGAAAATGCATGAAAGATGAACACAAGAGTGATGAAGACACTCGTAAATAATACAAAGATCATGAATATATGAGTAACGGCTCCAAATCGAGGCGGAGAGGAGACTTTGGAACTCTTGATGATCGTCGGGGTACAAAGCCAACTGACGCTGGTCGTGCTGCTGCTACGGCGTTATTGGGGTCAGCCTCAGGGAGTGGTGCAGTACCATCTGCAGCACCAACTTCGCTCTTCACAGGTTCAGGGAGTGGTTCTGTGAATTTGTGAAGATGACATCATTTGTGAAGATGACAGGATCGCAAGACCGATACCGGACATGATCAAGGTGTCTCCGGACGACTCAATTATCCTCGAGATTGATCTTGTCGGACAACGGTCCCTCGTTCTTGTGAACCCTCCTCGGTAGCCAAGCCTTTCCGCGACCAAAGTTTTTTTCACAAACACCGGGTCCCTGATGTTTATAGAGTGCTGTACTGCATGTTTGTCATGATGAAGTCTCTGTTTCCACTGATTTTGATGCACGACCGACGCCACGTCTGGTCTTCGACAATCCGGTCGTGTACTCAAATGTCGTTTCATCAACAGCTCAGCTGGTGTCACCCCCGTTGTCGTGTGGGGAGTGATGCGGTGAGTGAAAAGCAAACGTGATAGTCTGGTCTGAAGGCTTCCGCCGTGTATCTTATTTCGACCAGACTTGACGAAACTCACAGAGCTTTCGGAGAGTCCATTTGAAGCTTGTTGGTGGGGGCTCACAAACTTGTGGATTATACCGTTCAGGTGGGTGAATTCAGTGAATTCAGAGCTTGAGAAACAGGTTCCATTGTCAGTGACTATCACGCGTGGCAAACCATGAGTGGCAAAGCACCAGCGCAGCCTCTCTATCGTCGCGTGTGAGGTTGCTGTATATGTTACAAAGGCACCGATCCATTTCGTGTGAACATCCGTAACAATAAGGACCATACGGCCGTCGATGGGTCCAGCGTCGTCAAGATGAATCCTTTGCCATGGTTCGGTGGGCCATTCCCAGGGATCCAGTGGCGCCTTTGCAGCGGCGTTTCGACTGCTTTGGCACGGATAACAATGTTTCACGCGCTGTTCTATGTCAGAGTCAAGGTGAGGCCAGCAGACGTAGTTCCGTGCCAGTGATTTCATTCTTACAATGCCTGGATGACAATCGTGAAGCTGATCCAAAATCTTTGTGCGCAAGTTTGGGGGAATGACCACTCGGCATCCCCACAGCAAGCAGCCATTCTCGACACTTCGTTCATTCTGCCTGGCCTTGCACGAATACAATTCAGGGTCAGCATCGTGTCGAAGGCCCCACCCTTGCCCAGTCGCATGAATGACCTTGGAAAGAAATGGGTCATGCCTGGTGTAGGTCCGTATCTGGTTGGCTTCGATTGGGTTGTGATTCAAAAATTCCATCAGAGATATCATGCTGCTCGGTGCAGGGGGGTGAAACACTTGTGTCCGGAAGTGGCAGGCGACTCATGGCGTCTGCATTTGAAATTGTGGAGCCAGTTGTGTACGTCATGTCGTCGTCATATGCCGAGAGTGAAAGTGACCAACGTATGATACGAGGTGGTAAGACCTCTGAGGGAGCTTTTGTTGGACCAAACAAACTAATCAGTGGTTTATGGTCCGTGTAAATCGTGAAATGTCGACCGAGGACGTACTGGTGAAATTTCTTAACTCCGAATACAATGCCAAGTCCTTCTTTGGCCAGTGACTGTAGTTCTTCTCAGCTGGGGACAGTGTATGAGATGCGAATGCGATTGGTCTATCTGTGCGATCTGGCATGATGTGTGACAAAACAGCACCAACCCCGTACTGATCGCGTCACACGACAGGACCATGTCTTTGTCTGGGTCGAAGTGAACGAGCACATTTGAAGACTGCAGCATGTCTTTTGACTTCTGGAAGGCTGATGACTCTGGAATGTCCCATTTCCAGCTGATGCCTTTTTACCCCTCAGCCCGAATTGGGCTGAAAAAGGGGTATTGTCATCATAGGCGTTGTCCGGGCGTCCGTCCGTCTGTCAACTTTTGGTTTCCGTCAATTTCGAGGAGAACGCCTTCTCCGATTAAATCCATTTTTGTGGGGTGTGTTGGGGTTGAGTCGAGGAAGGTTCCTTTCGAAAATGGGCGCGCTGCGATTTTCAATGTGGCCTCCATGGCAGCCATCTTGAAATTGGTTTCCGTCGATTTCGATGAGAACGCCTTGTCCGATTTAATCCATTTTTGTAGGGTGTGTTGGGGTTGAGTAGAGGAAGGTTCCTTTCGAAAATGGGCTCGATGCGATTTTCAGTGTGGCCGCCACGGTAGCCATCTTGAAGTCTGATTGATTTTCAATATGACGTCCAACGTGCTCTAACTGACTGCATCATCGTGATATCACTGCTTCCTTTTACAATGCATGGGCTGAGGGGTTACGCCCGCTTTGCAGAGCTATTTTTTATTTTAACCAGCAAATACAGTGGGCCAAGCATGGCAACAATGTTTGGGATATACCTGCTGTAGTACTGCAGCATGCCAATGTAAGCCGAGAGTTCAGAAATGTTGGTCGGAGATGGGGCGTCTTTGATTGCTCTGATCTTGTACGCCTCCCAGCTTGCTTCACGCGGGTTGAACTCGTCAATACGGCCGAGGGACGTGGTGATCGAGTAGCGTATGCAGGGAAATAACGAGTTCGTAGGCCAACAGCTAACTGCAATAGCTCAGCTTACTTTCCATGCACTCACCAGAATCCCATCCTCGTCGCCATGTAATGTGTCAGGCAGGGAAAGCAGTTTGAGTGCACCAACAATCTTTTATTGTGCTCCACACACAGAAACCTCAGAACCATTCATGAGCCCAGCCTCCTGATGCCACCATGTAATTAGTTTTCTTGGACAAGGATAACTCAAGTATACAGCTATAAACTTGTCTGTTTTTTATTTTGCAATCCTCGCAATAAATGATCTGAATTCTGAACCAGAGGAGTTTATTCCATCTATCTCTAATTCCAGCAATCTTTGTGTGCGTGTGTGTGTGTGTGTGTGTGTGTGTGTGTGTGTGTGTGTGTGTGTGTGTGTGTGTGTGTGTGTGTGTGTGTGTGTGTGACCGCTGTTTCTCGACAACCACTGGTCCGATGTAATTGAAACTTGCCAGATATATTGCTGGGGACCTGAGGATGTGTCTTTTCAAGGTTTGATATTAATCAGACAAGTGCCTCCCAAGTTATGGCCATTTATTTACCAACCAATGACAGGACACGTTGTTGCGTGGGCGTGGCCGATGGGGGAAGGGAACCTCAGCCGCGCTCCCCATTACGGGTTACAACGTACGGGCTTCCGGATAGTGATGACTTCCTGTATTCGAAAATTTCTCGATTTCTTATGCGCATTTATCGTTAAACACAATGCCCCAAGTTATGATCGTTTTTATATTAGACGGTGCATAAATTTCGGTAACATCAGAGTGAGCTGGTATGCTCCGAACCAGGAAGTACAAAAAAATTTCTCTCTCTTCTCTTCTCTTTTTCTTTTTCCTTGCGACGACATTGCGAAAAGGCAAAATACGTTGGCGCTAATTGAATAATTGGCCATTAAAACAAAATTGTGAATAATCGTAACTGCGATATGCGAACTTCCGGGCCACGCACGTACGGGCACGCGATAGCGAAGAAACGGTCTGTGTGGTTGTTGTTTCTTGCCCGCGGTTTGAATTTTTTTTTTTTTTTTACGGGCACGTACGAGTCTGAGGAAATAAATTCCATGACAGTTTTGGCGTAGTCACGGCAGGGATGCAAACCTGAAGGAACAAGAAACGGTGGAGCCACAGGAACAAGAGGTGAACGCTGACTCGCTGAAAGGACGAGGACCCTGGGTACCTGCAAAGAATTAAGGTGAGGAGCCCTTTTGATTATCCTCAGACAGAAGCTGGAGGACTCGTGATTGTTGGATGATAACAAGGAATTGAAATATAGAGCTCATGTACTTGTGTTATGCTTGGTGTTGGTTTAATGGTTGGAGTGGTGGGCTTGGGATCCTCGGATCATGAGTTTGAATCCCACTCGGCTGTTGAATTAATACCAGGTGTGGTTGACTCTGCCTGTTATCCTTCTGAGTTCAGCAAAATAAGTGCCAGCATGCTGGTATCCCGTGTCAGAGTGGTTACCTGTCCAGGATTGTGCCCATGAGCCAAGGAGACGGCTGAAGCTGCTTAAGCAGCACCAATGCTCTGCACAGAGAATGGTCCCAATGGATGGATGGTACTTGTGAATTTTTTTTTGTATTAATTTGCATATTGTACATTAAGTGTGTATGCCTGGTGTTGGCTTAATGGTTCGGGTGGTGTGCTTGCGATCCTCGTATCCTGAGTTCAAATCCCACTTGGCTGTTGAATTAATATCAGGTGTGGTTGACTGTCTGTTATCTTTGTGAGGTTGGCAAAATGAGTGCCAGTTCTCTTGGTGTCCTGTGTTCAAGTGGTGACCCGTCAAGGATTGTGCCCACTCGCCCAGGAAAATGTCTTGGCAGCACCAGAGCCCTTCTGTGTGGTCCTGATGGATGTGTGGATGGAGGTTAAGTGTTTGTATTGTTTGAATTTTGTTTTTTTTCATTTAAGTTGCATAATGTTTTTTTTGTTGTTGTTTTTTTTACACTAATGAGCAAGATGGGTGATAGATCAGAGAAGGTGAGTAAAGTGGATTTACCTGAGAAGGAAGGGTATGTGTGCAAGTTACGTGTGATCATTATGGAGAGGGGTCATCAGGTGATATAGGCAAGTGGTACGAGTTGACAAAAGATTTTTGAGGACAGGTTTTCCAAAGAATGGTACATTCGAAAGAGGTAGGCGAGAAAATCTGAAGAAGGAATTGGACAGGAGAAGTGGTGAAAAGAAACGAACAAAGGATGTGGATTGGAGAAAGTTTTCCCATGGGGAGAGGAAAGCAGAATAAGAGATGACAAATCAAAATTGGCTTAGTCTGAAAGATAGCTTACAAAGAGCACAACGTATGATGTCAGAAGTGACAAGGCAAATCGCCATTAGGACAGATGAGGGAAAAGATAAACAAAAGGGGAAGCCCAAACTCCAAATGGTTTCAACACAGGGCTGGAACAGAGACAGTAACTGAGGAAGTCGATGATGAGGAAGAGGTGCCTCCGGCATATCATCATGTTACACCCAGTATGGCTGAGGAACCTTCATCCAGGTATGAACCAGGAGCTCTCAAGGGGGAGCCTTCACTCCGCTTGCAATGCAACCCGATTTAAAAAAGGTAGGTAGTGTTCAAGGTGCAGTGGAGTGAGAAGAATCAGTTACCACAAGTATGACCGCTGAGAGACGAGAAGCAGCGAATCAAGGAAACGATAGCTCCGTTAAGAGCATTCCCAGGGCCGCAAGTGGGACAAGTTAGCTATGTGTCCCGACCTTGGTCATCAACAGAGTTACAAACAATAGCGGAGGAAATATCATCGATTGAGGAAAATCTGAGACAATTTGGTGAAGAATTGGAATGAATCATACAATGCCATTGACCAACGATACGTGGCCGAGACATGCTGTTAAAATTGACAATACGAGAGGGATTATTTCAACAGTTGAAAACAACTGCGGAATGGGAAGCTGTGCCATTTGGACGGGATGGTTTTCCAGAAGCAGCTAAATAGTGAGAATTTCAAGCCTTCAGACAAGTTATTGCGAATTTGCCAATACAAGTGGACTGGGATAAGGTTCAATCATGTAAGCAGAGGGTCGGTGAAGATCCATATGATTATTTGGAGAGGTTGAGAACTGCCTTTATATCATATTCTGGAATGGATGAGAACAACATCACAGTTCCATTGAAATGAATGGGTTGACTGTCAAACTCCAAGGAGATGTTAAATTGTGTATCGGCTGGGAGGCGAAGGAAATGAGAGAAATACTGGAGGTCGCTGTTCATTGCACCGGACAAATGGAGCGAAATCAAGGGACACATTTCACAGGGCAGGTAGTGAAAGAGTTGTGCTTTGGAGTTGAAAATAAAACAACATTTCCGTTGCCCACATCACCCACAAACTGCAGGAACTGTACAAACACATAATGGTTTCCTGAAAAATGAGTTAGCCAAGATTTGTGAACAAACTAACATTAAATGGCCGGATGCTATACCATGAGCACTAAATGACTCTGCGATCAACACCGAGCAGCAGAACAGGTCTTTCTCCACATTAAATCTTGATGGGTAGACCAATGAGAGTGCCATCCTCAGCCCCCTTAACGATGAAGCAAATGGATATCCATCAGATGGACGACACTATGCTTGAAATCTGTGTTGCATTAACATGTGTTGTGAAAGCATTTCGTTCACAGTTAAAAGAAGCATGACCTGAACCAGCTACCAATGAGTGCCATGGCTTCGTCTCTGGAGACTTCGTCGATATCAAGTCCCATAAACGAAAAAAACGCTCCAGCCAAGGTGGAATGGACTCCACCTGGTGCTACTGACAATACATACTGCGGTGAAATGCGAGGGTCGACAAACATGGATCCACTCACTCCAGCCACTGCAAGAGAGCCAGTGGAGTGGATGGCCAAAACGAAAAGACTTGAACTGTCCGTACACACTTTCATGGCTAATGATAACCCTCTCATGTACCTTCATTGTTTTGTGATAATCAACTCGATGGGGGCTAAAGGTGCTGTGCCACCAGCTGATTTAAGTCCACCTTGTGGTATAAATGTTAACTTACCAAACAAAGAAGCTTGCATACTTGCTAAAAATGGGACAAACACCAACCAAAGTACACACCACCAACACGTTAAACACCTGAATAAGATGAAGTATACCATTGCACAAACACATGAGTAAACATCCACTGAACACTTTCTTCGCAATATCTTCACACCATGCTCACAGTATGAACAAGAGTAAGTGTTGGGTTTGTTCACAACTTCCTCACTCATCCAAGCATGGGTTGCCCCTCTTGGCAGTCCCACTGCAAGGGGAAGACATATGCGGATTATTGGAACGTAGACAGAGTAACCCAACTTTGAGGAAAGAAAACACCAGGGGTAATTCAGGAAAAAGGGGGATAGAGGTGTACTGATTATAAGGAATGGTACTTTCCTAAGTTTAAAAGAAATACAGTCCAATTAACAAATATGTAAGAATTGAAGGTACACCCACCTCATTTTGAAGTTATGAAAAGATAAATGGGGATGGTTTGTCTCATTCGGCGGAAAGGCGATGGACGTTACTTTGGTAACTCAACATGTAAACATGATGCTGAACAAGGGTGGCAATTAAAGGACTGACCACCAGGGTAAGGATAGGTATGAGTAGATTATCTCACCAAACCCCAGCCAGCCTGAAATAATACCGACTTCATATGTGGATACAGGGATATCCATGGTTACCTTTTGGATGGGCAGGCTCTTGTTATGCAGGAGCATAACAGATGCAGACAGATGAAGAGAGCTAAATACCATAACAAGGGTTGGGGATTTGGGTCTTCGATGAGGGGTCTCGCTTCAAAATAAAATAATTCCTCTTCTTTCCACCTTTAGAATAAACTCCCTCACTCTGTTCAATCCCAATCTTTCCTCCAAGCCTTCAAAACAGCTGTTCACCACTACCTCTTATCGTCCCCCATCCAAATCCTCGATCTTTTCGACCCCCGTTACCTCTTTCTCTTTCTAACCCACCTCTTTCAAATTCCCTGCTTTCCTTCCTGAAAGTCCCTGGAGTGTGCATCTTGTATACCCAATGTTCCCGCCCCATCCCTCTCCCTTCCACAGATCTAATGTCTCTGTTCCCCACTGTTTTGTCCTTCCCACTCCCACCCCCTGGTCTCATGCCCCCCTTGCTGTGTGTTGGCTCTCATATGAGCCTCGACAAAGCATACAAAAAAAACGAATATTTGGTGCGATAGGAGCAAAGATTCGATAGTTTATTTTCATTGGATTAATGTTAATCATTGCTGTTATTGTGATTGTGAAGTGCTTGTCAATATTATTAACAAAATGCAGAATGAAAGATGTGACCCAGCTCATGGTTACAGAACCTGAAGGGGTTGGAATGACCCAGGAAACAATAGAAGAGACCTTTGAGGGATTTCACCACATTGAGATCGAAGATTTGTCTGAGGATAAAGAGAAAGCTGAAAATGACGTGACCGTGATGTGATTGAAATGATGGAATTCTGAAAAATATATATTTTGCTTTCCCTTTTACACTTCAGACACAACCTTCCCTTTAATGTTATTATGCTTCAGACATGTTCTACATTTAATGTGCTTCTATAAACAGGCTCTGTGCTCTCTGAGTACATTCATACTGCTTCGATTCCCCATGTAAATTACATTCAAAATTGAGTAAAAATTTAATTTAAATTGTAAACTTATGTCGTTTAAATCTGACATTCAAACAATTCTTAATAATGATGATAATTATGATTAATTGGAGGCCAATGATCTTGTCCAACCCAAGTTGGGGTTATTGGACATCTGTTCTGTAATCAGGGCATGACACTTCCTGGGAGGATTGATAGTTACAGTCCAAAGAGCAAGGAGCGGTCTATCCACACTGGTGGTCCAGTACTGACTGCGTGTCTTCATCTTTCATCAAAGGGTACACTACGACTGACAAAACGACCAGTGACGGGCGAGATCTCAATGGAGAGGCGGCCTATGAGGTATAGTCATGTCACTTCCCTGCTCCCAGGAAACACCTGGTGAAGGCTGACTCGTCTCAATTCCCCCCATAAGGATGGTGTATGCTCTTGATGACAGACAAATTGATCCTAATATCAATTTGAATTGAAGATTTCCAAATTTTAAAATGTGATATTGTCCTTTATAGGACAAGAGGAGGAAATTGTAAAAGTAAAATCCAATTTTTGGATCTTTGTTAATGGAAGCACATTAAATATACTCTGTTCTGAGACTTTATTGAACTTCAAAGCTAAATGTTTCTTTTAAAAATAAAACAACTTGCTGACACTCAGAGCCACAGTTAAAAGATCCTTGTAAAACTGACAGCTGATCAGATAAGCTGAGCTAAGTAAACATGGGTTGTATGTCACAAGAGTCACCAGAATATGCTGAACTATATTGTTTAACCGAGCTTTATCAAGGCAAATAAATAAGTACTTTAAGTTCATACACAATTGTTGATACACTTTGCAGTCGCAATAATAATTATAAGAAATATATTCCTTTAAAGTTCATTCGAATTAATTACAGGAATTTAGATTCATACACATGTATCGATCATACAGTATATATGAAGCTTTTAATTATTTGATAATTGGATGGACAATGTTTCACTGTAACAATGGCTTTTATTATAATGTGTTAATTGATTCATGACTGCGAAATTGTGAGTCTTGCAGTTGTGTTCGGCAAGGGTGACATCTCGTGCCAAGCTTCGTACATTACAATGAGATCACCCAAACTACGCGTCTCAACCTTCTCTTACCATTTGAGATTCATCTGTGGAATGAAAATGCTCTTCCTCCCTTTCGTTATCGATCTCACAAGAGAAGTGAATTCTGTATTTTTTCTGTGAGACCCACTTGGCTGTGCCTGGATGGGTTTGAGGGGAGGGGAGTCGCGGCCCAATGAAACCCGAATCCTATCTAGGTTCCTCCTGACTCCGTCTTTGCTCTTTACTTCTTTAGGTTCCTTCTTGGTCTTCCCTTTCATCATACTATGAATTCAAGTCTCTAATAATCTGCTAAAAAATGTTTTCAGTGTTAATTGTACAAGCAAGCCTCTTTGGAGATGTTTTGTTTAATCCCTGTATTACAATGAAAAATTTGCAAAATCTTGAGGTTTGAAAAACAACTTGTAATGACAAAGATGTTAAAAGAAATTTCCACAACCATTTCTGATTAAATATGTTGACAACAGATATCACTTCACAATGTATAAATATGGATTCTGTGTGGCTATAAAAGTTTTTTTGAAACTTTTCTTGGACAAGGATAACTCAAGTTTACAGCTTTAAACTTCTGTCTGTGTTTTTCTTTTCCTGTCCTCGCAATAAATGATCTGAATTTCTGAACCTGAGGAGTTTATTTGATCGGAGGAAATAAATTCCACAACATCTCCCACATGATTGTGCGTGCCATGACAAACGAACCGTTACCCAAACTGAATGGAAATGTATTGCAAAAAAACAACAACAAAAAAAGAACCATGATTAGTCAAACAATAGGAGCAAAAATGTTATGTGTGATGTTCACATGAAGGTCAGCAACAGATGTAAGTGCTACAGCCCGATACTGGACACGAAGTATGATGATTACTCGACATAATCGGTCAGATAAGCAGGCGGCCTACGCGATCGAACAGAGGTCAGGGAAGAACAGCCTACGGGTTGTGCTTGGAACCTGTGCTCCAAACGGTCGTCACTGAAGTTGAGGGAATCCTGAACTCCAAACCCTTGGATTATGTGTCTTCAGATGTTGCTGACATCGACGCTGTTATGCCTGGCGTGCTATTGACGGGATGCCATGACGCATCACCAACCCGAGTGGTGTATCCTGCTGCAGAGCTGTTCGGACGCCGTCGTTGGCATCACAGCCAGATCCTCGTGGACCATTTCTGGTCCAACTTTATTAATTTATTTCCAGGATTTTGTTTTTGCACACATTGGATTGAAGAATAAGCGGGGAACGAGAGCTTTAATGTGGTGGTTAAAACGGTACCGCAGGAGGAATCCTGAAGAATAAAGCGTCATGGACACGGAAGGAGCACACAAAATGATATCGAGTAATACTTCTCGAAGCAAGAGAAAAATTTATTATATTACAAAAAAGGAGCACACAAACATTATGGGTAGGTTCGGGAATTGTTCAAAGAAAAAGAATGTTGATGCACTCTATCTGTCGGATCGTCGGTCACCTTTCCAAATATAGTATGAATTTTCATCGACGACGTATAGTATGATGACGTTGATGTACTTATCTGTCATCATACGTGTACACGGAGAGCAACAAACACCAGGAACACCAATTATGTAATTGAGGAAGCCCGGAGGGTGCCCGCTCTGCCAGAGTCGGCTGGGTCACACTCTTATATTCGGTTCTTATCTTTGACAAATGCTTATTTCGCAATTGTCCTTTGTTTCAACCTAACCAGCTGCAAGCAGCTGGCTTATTCTTATTACCAACTGTGAATAACAAAGATAAGAGGAAGTAAAAGTCACTCCCTAATTCTGCTCGCACAGCGTTCCTCTGGATCACTCAAGGTTAACCACAAATTTATCTTTTACACACACTGTTCCAATGTTCTCTTTTAGAAGCAGCCAGCAAGAGTATATTTGATTAACAACAAGCCTTTAAAAGCTTGCAATGCAAAAAAAAGGAAGTTGGGAACAAACAAAGTTAATAAGGAAAGGTACAAATCCCAACATTCCCTCCTATTCTTCCTTTAAGAAACAATGTTTATTAAATCACAACCAAGCATCTTCTCAATTCAGTTCCATCCTTCGGGGCAGCTCCAGATGGTCTCCATGGCGGTCAAGGCTCCCCTGCACCCTTCTAACCCAAGGAGAGAGCTACCCGCTCCACAAAAGATGGAATCGCATGCCAACCCCCGATTAACAAATCACTCAGTAAAATCTCCATCCAAAAACTGCTCGGGCTCAAGGTCTGAGTCTGAACTCGTACTTAACTGATGCACATCCAGTTACATTTTAATATTTATTCCAGAATCTGCAGCATCTTGGTCCACATCCATATCTGCATTTTCATCTTCCTTTCCAAACATTACATACAAATCATCATTCTCAAGTTTAGCTGCTGCAATCAATTGAATAAGTTCCTCATCTTTAATCACAGGTGTCTGGTGCACAAAGGTATACATATTACAAGCAGGTGATACATTGTGGGCAAGGGTGGCAGGGGGGGTGTACAATAGTGGTCGTGGGAGGTGCAGGGAAATTGTCTCACTCATTGGAAAGTCCCTTTCCCGAGCTCCAGAGAAAAGTGTCATCTCAGGTTCGGGCTTGGTTTCGTGCTTCTTGGGTGTTGCCTTCAGATGCCATTCTGTGATGCACTTTCGCAAGCCAGCCATAATGGCTGCTTTGATTTTCGACAACATCATGAATATTCCAATCATCACAGCCAATCCTGTCAGCAAGAATCTGAGAATAGTTTCCTGCTCAACCTCCAAACAATCCTGCAACCATGCTCAGATCTTCCACCCGAGATTGTAATTATGATATTTTGCAGCCTTCTTTCTTATGTGTCCTCCCAGGTCACAGAAACATACCATTTAATGATGCCTGGGGTTCCACGACATTATTCATTCGTATCCTTATATCTATCCTTGTCCCAGTTATCCCTTCATGTCACACTATGCCTCGTTTCAGGTGTACAGTGCCTATGTCCCCTTTATCCCGTGTCACACGAGGTGCCTAATGATATGTAAGGGTCATATAAGTGTTTTTCTCATCCCACGCCTTTCTCATGGAATTAGTCCCAATGTTTACCTTCTTCCATGATTGGCTTACCTTCTCACTTGACAGCTACATTGGGTAACCAGTAATACCTGGAAGGGTCCGGTCCAACGTGTCTTCAGGACGTTCCGCCGTTTGAACACCTTGTTGTTCACCCAGTCGCCGGGCTGGATGCCGCGATGTTCCTCTGCAGCTTGGTCCCAGTAGCGCTTGTCTGACCTGCTGTCAAACTCTTTCACAACCTTTGTTAGAGCAGCACAGAAACTAATCTTCATGCACATAGGTCCATATATTTTACAGACATTTTACCAATATTATAATCTGGTGTTGGCTTTGCGCTTGGAGTGGTGGCTTGGGATCCTAGAGTCCTGAGCTCAAATCCCATTGACCACCGAACCAACCCCAGAGGGCCGACTCAGCCTGTCACTCCTCCAAGACTGGAAAAAATGAACATCAGTAATTTGACCTTTGGCACCTCATCGCCTTTGGCAGCAAGTACCCCCAAAAAGGGTTAAGATGTTCCTATAAATCATCCCCTGGTGTCAACCAAATCAGCAAATCATCCACACACTGTACCAGTAACGCTTCTGGCAAGTTGAAATTGAGCCTCTGTCCAAACAACTGACACCCATCTTTTAAATAACTTCACCATAACATCAGCACAAAAATGCAACCCAAGCTCGTTAATCTTTCAATTAACAAATTATGGCACCACATGAAAATTACAACTGCACCTTCCTTGCTTTCATTGATGCAAATTGGTCTATGATGTGTTCAAAGTCAGTTTTTTTCAGTTTCTTCTCTTTCTACACTCAGCAGAGCGAGATCACAGAGTCTGCCTTGACCCATGGAGGCTCTCAAATACAAAAGTATTCGTTTTAACTTGCTGAATGATCTCTCACAGCTGGCGATGGAAACTGCGATGTTTAGCATTCTCTGAAATAGCAATGCGAAGATCAGGGAAAACGCTCTCTTCACTTGCCAGGAATCTATATATTATGTATGCGAATTTGTATTTTCACATCACCTGCACCCAGCACTTGCTCACCTAAACAAGGCTTGCCCGAAACACGGAAACAAACCCAATTTTGATTCATGACTCATGTCCCATCGAAGCCCTGCACCAAGAACTCTCGAGACAGGCATGCATTCTGTCCGCAGCCCACAGCCGTCACACACAGAAAATGCTTCTCACCACCGTGTGGTTTAAATCATTCTAAGCTCGTTCACATTGACTCATTCCTCATTCAAACATGTCGTACAAACAAAATAATATTTCTCTTCCAAAACCAGTTTGTCCACGATCTCAAAGACGAGCTCACTCCAGCCTCCCTCCAGTCAGGCAAATCTCGCACACGGCCCAAATCATGCCGGGGGTTGGGGTGTTGAAGGTACTCTCTCGGTGTTAGAGTACCCTTGCCCCGGTGCTGCAGACACCGGGGCAGATGATGAGCCATGTCCTGTTATTTGGCTCGGGGTCGGTGCTGATGCAGCCGCATCCTTAGTTTTCCGCTCTCCACCTTCGAGTTGACCTTGAAGCTTTCGCACTCTACCTGCCAAGGTTGCTTGCTTGGCTGTGCTTGATCTTTTATTCGCTTCCTCCTGCCATATTCCGAACGTCAGTGGCGTTTCCTTCATGGACAATTTATGGTGTCTTATCAACTCTTCCTGCAGATTCTGCACGACCGGCAGTTCAAACGACCCGCCATTTGGCCACGGTAAGTCATCCTTTAGCGTCCATTCCGCCCGGCAATCATTTTGTTTCACTGCTACCATCCCATGTGAACATTTGGGAAGCAGGTGTATCCCGAGGAGGGTCTTCCTTCTCTCGTTTTCCTGATCTGTTTCCCATCACTATTGCTGAACCCTTCCCTGGAGTTGTTTTTGGGGCCGACTCGACGTGCAGGCCACCCTCTAGTCGTTTCTCCTGCCTCCTTCACGAAGCAGATCGCAGACAGACACAGCCGTCCCCTACACAGCACATCACGACCCCCACCAGTCGTTTGTCATCCAGCCGAGGGCAGACTCGGCATGCTCAGGTTCAGTTTTCTCTCCCGGCAGATTCAGCACTGCCTTTCCTTTTTTCGCTGCCTCGACGCCCGACTGCCCAACTCGGTGCTCTCAGTTTTAGCACCTTTTCTTTTTGGGGCGCGCCCCTTCACGAAGCCAACGAACTCCTCCCTTCAGTTTCACTTCCTTCTCTAGGCCACTCCCCCTCTCAGCGCTGGGCGGGGACTATTGTCCGGAGAGAGGAAGGAAGAAGAAGAACCTCTCGGTCCACCACCAATGTGCCAATGATGAACAGCCTCTTGCACCTCCCGACACACATGGAGCGTCCATTTACCGAACAACCTGGCTAAACATGCATTTAATGGGGGATCTGGGCTAATCCTATATTTAGAAACACACTGAGGGCCATTTCCGCAACAATATACTCCATTAAGCTGTTAATTATTTGATTATTGAATGGACAATGTATCACGATAATCAGTGCCAAGCTTCGTGTATTACATCGATATTTTCCAAACCACACATCTCAACCTTTTCTTACCATTTGAGATTCATCTGTGGAATTATAAATGCTTTATGATATTAACACAAGTCTCTAATAAACTGCTGTTATATTCAATTATATTAGGGTTGGGTTGGAGTTAGGGTTAGGGTGAGTCATATCTTTCCTTTGTATTGAAAGATGCTTGACCTGCCAAGTTAAGATATAATAAGCAGGCCGACCTTTCAAATAACTTTAATTCAGTTGCCTGTCAGTTAAAAGCTATCTTACTTTCTGAGATTTTTTTTTTAATAAAAGGCACCAACAAGTTGGACAGGGAATATAAGTTCAGTACAAACTGGAATGTGGGTCGAAGGAAAATGTCCGGATGTATTCACTCAGCTCTAATTGTTTCAAGATGGTATATTTCTCCAGTGTGGGAGAAGCAGACTGATTTTTAACCTCCATCTATCTTTCATTCCAGCAATCTGTGTGTGTGTGTGTCTGTATGTGTGTCTGTCTGTCTGCAACCACCATTTCTAGACAACCACTGGGCCGATCTGATTGAAACTTGCCAGGAATATTGCCAGGGCCCTGCGGATTCAAGGTTTGATATCAATCGGACGAGCGGTTCCAAGTTACGGCCATTTATCTGTCAACCAATGACAAGACACGGTGCTATGACGTCAAGATATGACGTCACAATTAAATTTTATTTATTTATTTTTTTGCACAATTGACGTCACAATTCTTTTTCTTCTTCGTTTGGTATGACGTCACAATCAATGCTGGGGACCTGAGTATATGCCTTTTCAAGGTTTGATATCGTTCTTCATCCGTTTCAGCTGTTTCCCAAGTGTTTCCCAAGGTTTGAATTAATTGTTCAAATTATTAATTATTCCCAAGGTTTGAATTTTGCCAAGGGAAAGAGCTGTTTCCCAAGGGTTTGAAAGCTGCTTTTCACAAGGTTTGAATTAATTGTTGTGCTTGGTCGACATTTGTGAATACATTTACAGAGAGGGGCGAGAGAGGAGTGGGGAGAGAGGGTGGGCAAGAGAGGGGGCGAGAGAGGGAGGGCGAGAGAGAGGGGCGTCACAATTCAAGAGAGGGGGATAGAGGAGAGGGCGAGAGAGGGGGATGGGAAAGGGGGTGAGAGTCGGGGCAAGAGAGAGGGGGATGGGAAAGGGGGGTGAGAGTCGGGGCGAAAGAGGAGGGGCGAGACTAGGGGAGAAAGAGGGGGGGGCGTCACAATTATTCTTCTTCGTTTATTTTGACGTCACAATTGACGCTGGGGACCTGTGTATGTTTCCCAGGTGTTTCCCAAGTTATGGCCATTTATGATACAATGGTCAGATCTAATTGAAAAAAATGCCCCAATCCAGTCGTCATTTACGAGAGCGAAGGAACGAAGCTGCACAAACTGGCACGCACCTTCGGGCCCACACCTACGGGCCAGCACCTTCGGGCCCACACCAGTACAATATAAATAAATTAAAATACTCAAAAGAGTTGAAGTTTGACATCATTCTGGAAATCTGTGCATCATTCGGTGCCGGGAGAGGATCAACACGTCTGGATTTGAAATATATGTTTCAACCATTCAACCAGGTCAAGCTCGGGCTGCACGAAGGCTGAAGCTAAGCCTCACCTGGGGAATGTCAAGACCTGTCAAAGTTGGCGACTGCAGATAAGCTCCAACCAAGGAATGTCAAGACTTGACAAACTGTGGCGCCAGTGTTTGGAAATAAAAAAAACTACTTTACCTTTGTCATGTTTGGAAAAATATAAAAGGACTTGGAAATAAATAAAAGGACTTCGCTTTCTCACGCTTTTCAGAGATCTGGAACGAGTCTGTATTCCGATCACTCCTGTGCGCATATGTATGTGTTTGTTGATGCTGTTTGTTCAATAAATGCTCAAATGTGCAGGATGACTTAGAAATTTCTTCCACAGATGAAACCTCAAAAAAAAAACAACCAAACAAGCTCGGAATGACACCACATTATGAGAACACATTATGATGCCACATGAAAACACCACAATCCTCTAATGGATTACCATCACAATCCTCTTATGGATTACTATCACAATACTCATGGATTACCATCATAATCTTCATGGATTACCATCACAATCCTCTTCTGGATTACCATCACGATCTTCATGGATTACCATCACAATCCTCTTATGGATTACCATCACAATACTCATGGATTACCATCATAATCTTTATGGATTACCATCACAATCCTCTTCTGGATTACCATCACGATCTTCATGGATTACCATCACAATCCTCTTCTGGATTACCATCACAATCCTCATGGATTACCATCACAATCTTCATGGATTACCATCACAATCCTCTTATGGATTACCATCACAATCTTCATGGATTACCATCACAATCCTCTTATGGATTACCATCACAATCCTCTTCTGGATTACCATCACAATCCTCTTATGGATTACCATCACAATCCTCTTATGGATTACCATAACAATCCTCTTATGGATTACCATCACAATCCTCTTCTGGATTACCATCACAATCCTCTTATGGACTACCATCACAATCATCTTATGGATTACCATCACAACCCTCTTATGGATTACCATCACAATCCTCTTATGGATTACCATAACAATCCTCTTATGGATTACCATCACAATCCTCTTCTGGATTACCATCACAATCCTCTTATGGACTACCATCACAATCCTCTTATGGATTACCATCACAACCCTCTTATGGATTACCATCACAATCCTCTTATGGATTACCATAACAATCCTCTTATGGATTACCATCACAATCCTCTTATGGATTACCATCACAATCCTCTTATGGATTACCATCACAATCTTCATGGATTACCATCACAACCCTCTTATGGATTACCATCACAACCCTCTTCTGGATTACCATCACGACATCTTTTCATGTTGTGGGATTGCGATGGATACACACGTACAAGGAATCACAAGGATATTAAATACAGTGGAGGCCATCCAGCCCATCATGCCTGCGCCACATCAACACCGCTCCAATTTATTAACATCAGATCAAAAGAAGAAAAATGCAAAAACATTTATTGAAGTGGTTTTTTTTTGGTCTTTTTTTTTGACGTTGTTCCATCACAATCCCACAACAAAAGTAAAACGTCAAAAGATATCGTGATGCTAAACCATAAGTGGATTGTGGTGTCGTATCGTGGCCTCGTAATGTGGTGTCTTTCTTCATTGTTATTCTTCTTCTTCATGAATCACAATCCCACAACAAAAGGAAAATGTCAAAAAAGATATCGTGATGCTCATCGACAAGAGGATTGTGGTGTCGTATTGTGACATCATAATGTGGTGTCATTCCTCCCTTGTTTGGTTGTTTTTTTTGAGATTTCATCCCTCCATGTTTTAAAAAAAGTTTTTCTTGTGTAAATATTTTCAAGTGTTTAAGTGTTTGTTAGCTCCACCACCAAAGGTGGACGGAAGTTATGTTTTCACCCGTCTGTCTGTCTTTCTGTGAACAGAATATGTCAAAACGCTGTCAAAAAGATTCGGAGGAAATTTTGACAGGTTTTTATTTTTATTTTTACACATTGTCGAGGCTCGAACGAGAGGCAGGCCGACGATGACGTCACTTCAACAACAAAATGTGGTTTTATGAAGATGCTGGCAAGGTCCAAGAGATTTCGATGTAAAAAAAGGTTCCAGAAGCAGCCAGAATCCTGACACCGAAGCACAGGCGGTGGATGATACTCATCATCAGTTCAGGGCGACAACAAGTACGAGCACACCTGTGATCAAGGAATCGATCGAGGAATCCGCGACGACTTTGGTCACGTCCCTGAGTTTGCCATCTTCGGATCTGAGCAGCAGTGACCAACTCAGTGAAGAAGTAAAATCTTTTCTGATGACAGATTGCCTGAAGAGTTAAAGAAGGAGGCCTGAGATGAGGCACCTGCACCGGTATCGTTGGTGCAGGAACCGGTGCCGAAGGAACCGTTAAAGAATAAGATTAACTTCTCAAAAGAAGTCCGTGCTTTAATCACAGCACCATGACATGGTACACACGTCACCAGGCAGGGATCTTCTTCATGTTAAACCGTAAAACCGTTACAAGACAGCCGAACCGCATGGCAACTCTTCTTCCCTTTGTCCATGGCGTTGGGAACAGTCGGAAGTTGAGAAACACAAGACGTTGCAGGTGTCCTCGTGTCCCCGTAAGACGATAAGAGCAGGTTGAGTTCTGTTTCTCTGTTTCACGTTTACCTGTTCATTCTCGAACCATTCATTCCCACCATCATTCCCACAACAACTTCCGGTATTCCTTCAACCACGCCCCCTCGTGATCCACCAATCACATTCTCCCAGGGCGTGTTTTCCCCGCCCACGATGACGCTGCTCAACCGTCCAATCGCAGAACCGCACGAACCTTTGATTGGATGAACGTCCAACGCGAACGTGAAAAGGAACAGGTGTGAAACTGCAGAGACAAGGTGGAAATATATGGAGAACTGAATACAGAACGTAATACCTGTCTGATAAATCCACCTGACATTCCAATCGGCACAGGTGAGAACCGGATGTCACGAGGCAGCACGAGATTTCACCTTGACCTCTCGGTCACGTGATGTCCACGAGCCAATCGAACGGCTCGGCAAAGAACACTTACAAGGCAATAATTTCATTTATCCACCAGGGGGCAGCACATAATCAATTAACAATAATGGTGAATGTATTACAATAATAACTAGAACGGGCACTCATAGAGCGCATACCTTCGCCGCCACTACTTTTTTAGTTCTTGGTATGAGTGTGGGGAACTGGTTTCATATGAATGGTCTTATGACACAAACCACATATCTATAATGTCATGACCCCCCCGACTTTCGGGGGCTACGGACTAAACAACAATCAACTCACGTCGTTTTGGCGAGTCTTCACTCGCAAGCTCGGTGAATACAACGTTTCAACAAGAGAAGGTAATCTCGTTTGATGCTGGTTTCATGCAAATCGAATAAGAATTGACTGAGTTATGCCGAAAACCGCATATTTTTCAAGGGCGTGACCCCCCCCCCGACATTTTACCCCAACCGGTGACATGTGTTATGACGTCATTGTGTCACAAGATTGGGCATTAAATTCTGAACATTTTGGTGCTGGGTTCATGTAAAGCGGACAAGAATTGACCGCATTATGACAAAAACCGCATATTTTTTAAGGTCGTGACCCCCTGACCTTTGACCCCTAACCGGTAACAAGAGTATGGGCGTCATTGTGTCATATTGCATATCACAAGATGAGGCGTTGAATTCTGAACATTTTGGCGTTAGTTGCATGCAAATTGAATAAAAATTGACCGTGTTATCGTAAAAAGACGATTTTGACCTTTTCGTGACCTTGACCTTGACCTTTGACCCGAACGATCCCAAATTCTAATCGAATGCTTCCTGGCTAATAACCAATCATCCCACCAAATTTCATGCAATTCGGTTTAATACTTTTCGAGTTATACGAATCACAAGATTACAAACAAATAAATAAATAAATAAATAAATAAATAAATACACGCCGACCAAAACATAACCTTTCGCAGAATGCGAAGGTAACAATTTTTAAAGTGAAATATGTGGACACCTTGACAGACAGACACAAACGCACACAGACACATCAAACACATTGGACAAATACAACAGTTCAGGAAAGGAAAGAGAACCACCCCCCCCCCAAAAAAAATATAATTGGAGACAAAGACCTCGAGTGCTTGGGTGTTGAAAACAAACTCAATCTGGAAATGATAGCTGGAAAGATAAAAAAAAGTAACCACCGTATGAGGAAGCAAACAACAGGAGAAAACAAAACCACATGTTTGAGAGTAACCCGAAGAGATTCTTCCACGAATTAGGGAAACAAAAGGAGAATGTGTCAACTCCCCCTGAAAAAGAAAAGATGGGGAAGCATTCTGGAAAGGAATTCTTGGAGATCGAAAGGAACGTAACAAGGAAGCAGAATGGATCGTGGACTTTGAAAAGAAGCACCATGAAAGTCGAGGAAATGTCCAGAGGTATTATTGATGAAGAAATAAATAATTAAAAACAGCTTCAAAAAATGCCACCAAACTTTAAAATCCAGGCGCAGATGGAATTCCAAACTTCTGGCTGAAACAACTTGATGCTCTCCACAATCACAACGCGAGGACATTCAAACAACTGATCCAAGAGGAAAAGGAAGTGCATGAGTGGTTCGGAGAAGGAAACACATTTCTCTTCAAAAAATCTGAAGAAACCAACTTCCTCACAAATACCGGCCAATAACATGTCCACGGACAACGTACAAACTTCTGACAGGAAGCATGAGAGAAATGATGTTCCAGAACCGAACCCAACAAGGACGTTTAGAGGTTGAACAAAAGGGCCACCACCCACGACTGAACAAGACCGTACTTGAAAATTTCAAAGTGCAAAGAACCAAATTGTCCACCACCTGGATGGACTATAAGTAAGTTTTTTACAGTGTTCCACATTCATGGATGATAAAATGCGTGTAAATATACAAAATCAATCCCCAAGGAATCAAACTGATTGAGAAAGCAATGGAACTCTGGAATACCACGTTGATAGTACAGCACTCAGACGGAAATATCAAAATACCAGATGTGAAGATATGGCATGGGATCTTCCAGGGAGGCAGACTTTCAACCCTCTTGTTTTGTCTTTCTCTGGACCCACTGAGTAACCTCATCAACAAACAAGGACATGGATACACCCAAACAACCAACAGAAGAACACCCAAATAAACAGGAAAGGTGACACACCTGCGATACACGGATGATTTAAAGCTCTTCTTGACCCAGCTGTTTTAGCTGATGAAAGTCGAGTTGGTTCCCAATAACACCAACCAAGGAATGAACTGGCCAGAGCAGATTATAAATCTCTCCCTCGCCTATTCAATGCGGGCTGACTTTCCGACCTCCGGACCAAGGAGCCATGTGTGATCCATCCCAGCACCCAAAGGGCTGCAGTCTTGACGCCATTTTGTCTCGAGGATGATCAAAACATGGTTGGATGATCTCACCCTCTCTGAAAACTCCTATCAACCTTTTGTTCAAAAATATTCCTCATCCCTGCAAAATTAGGCTGACCCCCAGATGGCTGCTGCAACAAAGCTGCGAGTGATTTTTTTCCTGAACCCGCAACAAGTCAGCTATGGCGTCAGCATGTTTGGAGGGTAAACAGACCTCGTCTCACTGAAAACTAGATAAGAAATCAAAGTTTCTATGTTCTGCAGAGTCGGGGAAAGAGTGTGTTGCTTGTGATGCCACGATTCTCCATATTGATGTTTGTGTTTGTTTTTCCAATTTAAATTGACTCAAATGTACAGGAGGAATTGAGAATTTCTTCGACACACGCTTGGAACACATGCAAAACACTAACATGCACGTATACAG
The DNA here is from genome assembly GCF_056783735.1 of Eptatretus burgeri. Lineage (NCBI taxonomy): Eukaryota > Metazoa > Chordata > Myxini > Myxiniformes > Myxinidae > Eptatretus > Eptatretus burgeri. Next base: position 2,162,558 of record NC_140979.1, read on the forward strand.
AACAAAAGCAAAACAAAAGGTGCTACGACCGTCTATAAGCAATTATGTGGAGTCACTTATACGGTTTTACTTACGGGACTCGGTGCCACAACACGCATTCAAAGAAAAAGCAAGAAAAGACCCCCTCATAGACAAGGGAGTCAGACTGGGCCCGTGGGCCTAATGCGCGTGGAATCTGGATGAGCGGCCAGGTCCACGAGACTGAAGGGTCTGACCCGCGCCCTCGTGGCGCGATGGCGGGCAAGCCGCAATGTCAGCGTAGCTGCGCCTGGCTTCGTGTCCCTGGCGTGGTCGGTGAGCTCTCTCCGGCGCTCCCCGTCTGCCTTTCCCGTCGGCTTCGAGCTCCGTCTCCCGACTTGACTGCCCCGCCGACACTGCACTCGACTTGACTGCCCCGTTTCCCGATTCTCCAGACTGCCGACACCGACACACTGCAGACTTGACTGCCCCGTCTTCCGCTTCTCCAGACTGCCACTCCACCGACTCCAGACTTGGCTGCCGCAACCGACACACTTGACTGTCGACGCTCCTGCTGCCACACTGCTGCTGCCACTCCACTGCTCCCACTTGACTCTCTCGAGCTGCGCCATGCTCACCCTTATATAGGCCGGGGGAGGAGCGTATATGCAAATTTGTGGATCACAGCGGGTTCGGAGGCGGGGCTGCACCACCCGATGCTCAGTCATTGGATGGATGAAAAGGGGGCGTGAAGCATTCCTGATCCGCTTTTTGAGGCGAAAGGAACGCATTCACAGCCCATGGCACGACGTGTGGTAGAAAGGCGGAGGTGGTGGGAGTTTGCTGCGGTGGTTTGGGAAGGGTGTTGGTGGTGGCGATTTGGTTGCTGGCGGGCGTCGTTTGAGAATGGCGGTGAAGCGATGTTTGCGGGGTGGAGTTGTGGAGGTAAAGAGGCGAAAGTGGTGGTGTTTGAGTTGTAGTTGTTTGGGAATGTTGGTGGTGGCGATTTGGTTGTTGGGGGATGATTGGTCTAAAATAATGATAGAGAAAAGAAAAACGGCTAACTCAAAGGATAACAGCCCTGTGAACACGGAAATTCCCTCCAAACAACGGTGGGGAAATCCAACGACACAATTACTTTTCGTCATAACTGATCTGAGGACCCTTTATGGTGTATTGCGAATTTCCACAGCCGTAACAATATTTAATTTCAGGTTATTCGGCATCAAAAGGTGAATATTTTGAAAGGGGGTGTAGACTTTCCACATACACTGTACTCTGACTCGTTCTCCATCCCAGTAAACGTGACGTCTTCCAAGCCACTGCAAAGTGCCTTCTTTCTCTCTCCCCAACTCTTTCCAGATCTTTTTTACAATCTTCCTGCTCTTTTCTCGTTCTCCCAGTTGTCTGTGTATATTTGTAGATGTATCTTTTTGTATTTTACACTTCTCTTCTTTGCAATCGATGGCGCTAGATTTGCTGTTATTTACAATCCCATGTGTGACATGATCCTCACACCTGTTCATGGAAAATTTTTGCTTTGAAGTATTTTTGGATGTCCAGATGCAAATGATGGATGATTAAACGCTTTGTTGCACACAGAACAATTGAAGGGTTTAGGTCCGGTGTGTATTCGTTGATGTCTTGACAGAGATGATGAATGAGGAAAGGCCATGTTGCACACAGAACAATTGAAGGGTTTCTCTCCGGTGTGCATCCTTTGATGTGTTGATAAAGTTGATAAATGAGCAAAGGCTTTGTTACACACAGAACACTTGTAAGGTTTCTCTCAGGTGTGTATTCTTTGATGGGTTGATGAATGATTAAACGCTTTGTTACACACAGAACACTTGTAAGGTTTTTCTCAGGTGTGTATTCTTTGATGTTTATGAAAGTTAGATGAATGATTAAACGCTTTGTTACACACAGAACAATTGAAAGGTTTCTCTCCGGTGTGTATTCTTTGATGTGTTGATGCAGTTGATGAATGATTAAACGCTTTGTTGCACACAGAACAGTTGAAGGGTTTTTCTGCGGTGTGTATTATTCGATGTTTATGAAAGTTAGATGAATGATTGAACGCTTTGTTACACACAGAACAATTATAAGGTTTCTCTCCGGTGTGTGTTCTTTGATGTGTTGATGCAGTTGATGAATGTTTAAACGCTTTGTTACACACAGAACAATTGAAGCGTTTCTCTCCGGTGTGTATTCTTTTATGTTTATGAAAGTTAGATAAATGATTGAACGCTTTGTTGCACACAGAACAATTGTAGGGTTTCTCTCCAGTGTGTATTCTTTGATGTGCTGACAGATTTGATGGATTGATGAAGGCCTTGTTGCACATAGAGCACTTGTAGGGTTTCTCTCTGGTGTGTATTCTTTGATGTCTCGATAAAGTTGATGAATAAGTGAAGGCTTTGTTGCATACAGAACAATTGTAGGGTTTCTCTCCGGTGTGTATTCTTTGATGTCTCGATAAAGTTGATTGATGATAAAAGACCTTGTTACATGCAGAGCAATTGAAAGGTTTCTCTCTGGTGTGTATTCTTTGATGAGTATGTAAGTTCGCTGCTTGATTAAACGCTTTGTTACACACAGAACACTTGTGGGGTTTCTCACTGGCGTGAAACGTTTGATGTGTCAACAGATATGAAGAAGAACCAAATCCCTTCTGACACACAGTGCACCTGTATGACGACTCACCTGTGCATATTTCAACACATCCTTCCAAACACGATGAGGACGTGAAGTTTTTGTTGGTAACAGCAAAATTGTTTGTCTTCTCACCTCTTTGGCTCTCCCGTTGCAAGACAATGATCCACCTGTCACAGTTGTTGTTGTTTGTAGACATACCCCTAAACTTGTCAACTTCCTGACAAAAAGTATCTGTCAGGTGATGATCGAAAGAAACTTCTTTGTCCAATGATGAGGAACAGTTGACACTTGAAGACGTTTCAATTATATTCTCTGCAAATTAACAATGGAGCAAAAACATCAATAAATAACTTTTACAACTTGAACAGCACTCGGAGAGCAAATATTCTCACCTTGCACGTTCATTCTGTACAAAATTACCATTATTAACTGAACACCCAATATCATGGCCACTACTATCATGGCCCACATGCTCGTATCATCCATGCACCCTATTATATCACATTGTTTCTTGGAATGGGTTATTTACGTCAAAAAATTAATTATCCACTCACGTCTGGTCAAAGATAAGATAAATGAAGTTTAAGATTTTTCAGAGAAGGATTTCAATTCAACCAATCATGGCTGGAAGAAGACTTCACTAAGGACGTCATCATAATCACTCGACACACCCCATGGGGAGTTGATAACATGCAAAGTTTCAATTTTTTCGTTGAGTGGTTTCAGGGAAAGTGATATACAAATGTTCCCTGTAATTCAATATGACTGCCATACCATGTGACATATGATGACAATGTTAACAATAAAAACATTCTCCATCGGGAGTTCCTCCTATGTTTAAAATTTTGTATCGATCGGACAAGCGGAAACAGAGAAAACTCGAGGGGGAGCAGCACTCGGTAGAGTGCAAAACCTCCGCCGCCAATACTGCTCGTTCACTCAAGTGAACCTGATATCCTATTCATTCAATTTGACGTCAACAGTGCTCAGAGTTATAGTTTGCAACTTTCCCTTTTACTTTTAACTTTTACATACTCAATTAATTCGTCATAACCAGATTCCTTGAGACAGAAATTGATTTTACGTGGGTATATCCACCTGAAGTTCCAAAATCAGCCGCAATTATAATTTTGACATGTTTTTTGTTGGAAATCACTTATAACATGTAGAAATGCAAAAAAAAATCGAAATTTTGTTGAAAAAAAATTTGCAAAATTTTATTTTTAAAGTGAAAATATGAAGATGCAGACACATAGACAGACAGACACAAACGCACACAGACACAACAAGCACATTGGACAAATACAACAGTTCAGGAAGGAAAGAAAAACCCAAAACTAAAAAAGGAGAATTCAAAAAATAAAAAACAAACACAAAATTGGAGACAAAGACCTCGAGTGCTTGGGTGTTGAAAACCAACTCAATCTGGAAATGATAGCAAGGAAGATTAAAAAAAAAAAACACCAACGTATGAGGAAGCAAACAACAGGAGAAAACAAAATCACATGTTTGAGAATAACCCAAAGAGATTCTTCCACGAATTAGGGAAACAAAAGGAGAATGTGTCAACTCCCCCTGAAAAACGAAAAGATGGGGAAACATTCTGCAAAGGAATTCGTGAAGATCGAAAGGAACATTACAAGGAAGCAGAATGGATCATGGACTTGGAAAAGAAGAAGCAACATGTTGAAAGAGGAAATGTCTGCAGCCATTATTGATGAAGAAATAAACAATAAAAAACAACTTCAAAAAATGCCACCAAACTTTAAAATCCAGGCACAGATGGCATTCCAAACTTCTGGCTGAAACAACTTGATGTTCTCCACAATCACAACGCCAGGACATTCAAAAAAAACTAATCCAAGAGGAAAAGGAAGTGCATGAGTGGTTCGGAGAAGGAAACACATTTCTCATCTAAAAATCTGAAAGAACCCAACTTCCTCACAAATACCGGCCAATAACATGTCTACTAACAACATACAAACTTCTAACAGGAATCATGACAGAAATGATGTTCCATCACCGAAGCCAACAAGGAGGTTGAGACGTAGAACAAAAGGGCCACCACCCATTCCAGGCCGTACTTGAAGATTTCAAAATGCGAAGAACCAAATTGTCCACCACCTGGATCTACGACTATAAGGAAGCTTTTGACAGTGTTGCACATTCATGGATGAGAAAATGCATGTAAATATACAAAATCAATCCACAAGAAATCAAACTGATTGAGAAAGCAATGGAACTGTGGAATACCACCTTGAGAGGACAGCACTCAGAAGGAAATATCGAAATACCAGATGTGAAGATATGGCATGGGATCTTCCAGGGAGGCAGTCTTTTCCCCATCTTGTTTTGTCTGGCTCCAGACTCACTGAGTAACCTCATCAACAAACAAGGACTGGATACACCCTTACGACCAATAGAAGAACATCCAAAGAAACAAGAAAGTTGACTCACCTACAATGCGTGGATAATTTAAAGCTCTTCCTGACCCAGCTGTTTTATCTGATGAAAGTCTGGTTGGGTCACCAGAACACCAACCAAGGCTGAACTGGCCAGAGCAATGACCACCACACGAGGAGACACCGACAACTCTGCCAAAGCGGACTCAGCAATGGCAACAAAACAAGTTCAGAGACACTGACAGCAGCTGCATTGGCCTTGGCAACAATAAACAACTCTTAATATAAGAGGCACCAAAAGTGAGGAAGATATGAAATACTGACAGTTTGGATCAGGAGACAGAAGAGAGGAATAATGTAGGAGACGAAACGGAAGAGGAAAAGGAGAGAAAGGCTGTCTCCTGAACTGCTCAACTTAATGTGGTGCAAGAAAGGCACATTCTCTGAATTTAATGTGAAAAAGTTAATTTCAAAACTTACTCAAACAGGAAAGGAGGAATCTGGAGTCTACGGAATGCTGAGAGTGGGATACTGTTACGAATTTGGAAGCTTACTGCACTCAACATTCAGGTCCCTATAGAACAGTTATATCGGTAAAGTGTGTGTTTATAGTTAGGGCCCCCTACCTGTGTCTAACGGGAATTACATGTGTGCGCTGCGGAGATTCGCTTACAACAAACCTCCTTCACTTCACTCCACACACCGACGCCATCGCCCACGTGCGTTCGGCCACGTACGTGGGCGGAGATTTCCATCACCTCAGACCGGGACTCCACCCAGGAAGGCAGGGGCATGCCCCTTGTCTAATCAGGCCACAGAAGGCGGTTTTCCCACACACGCCGGCCAATGAGAGTTGAGATGGCCACAGAAGGCGGTTTTCCCACACACGCCGGCCAATGAGAGTTGAGATGGCCACAGAAGGCGGTTTTCCCACACACGCCGGCCAATGAGAGTTGACATGGCCATAGAAGGCGGTTTTTCCACGACAGGCCGGCCAATGAGAGTTGAGATGGCCACAGAAGGCGGCTTTCTCACGATACGCCGGCCAATGAGAGTTGAGATGGCCACAGAAGGCGGCTTTCCAACGACACGCCGGCCAATGAGAGTTGACATGGCCACAGAGAGCGACCTTCCCACGACGCCCCGTCCAATGAGGGTGGAGAGCGCCTCAGACGGCGATGTGCTCACCCTGGAGAAGAAAGGAATATAAGAAACGCCAGGCTGGGTAGTTAGGGTGGAAAAAAGGATCGAGGTGGTGGAGGTCGTCGTAGTGGTAAAAGGGTCGTGGTCGTCGTCGTGGTGATCATCATCATCGTGTTGCGGGTTCGAGTCCCGCCGAGCTGGATCATCGTCGCCTCTGATCTTCTCCTTGGCCTTAGTCGATTGGTGCGTGGCCGATTGGAAAGCGTGGGACCTGGTGGTTGGAGCGGAATCGTGTTGCAGGTTCGAGTCCCGCCGAGCCAGATCGTCGAAGACCACACGAAGTGGACAGGTCCAAGCACAGGCTCTGGTCAGTAGCTCACCTGTCCTCGAGCTGGAGGCCTTCAATAAAGACCATGAGGGTTCTTTTGTGTGTGTGTGTGTGTGTGTGTGTGTGTGTGTGTGTGTGTGTGTGTGTGTGTGTGTGTGTGTGTGTGTGTGTGTGTGTGTGTGTGTGTGTGTGTGTGTGTCTGTGTGTGGGCCCGTCTTTCAGTAGCGACTGTATTAGTACTTGTGTGTAAATTTGCATCCTTTATAGTCGGTTTAACTCTGCCCTTTATGTGTTCCTTCCCCACCTTGTGTAAGTAAATATCCATTTGTTGAATTTTTCAGCTCGTCCTCATCCTTTCCTTCATTGGTTTAGCACGGTGCGTGTTGGGTGATTAAAAAGGCCGTTGCTGCTGTAGTAGTGCATTTGGACTGACGAGACCTCGGTAACCATCCGCTCGGGTTACGCACGGGTCGAGCACGGAAACGGCTCGTCTCGTTTGGAGTCCCTTTATAGGGAGAGTTGCGACATAGAGGGTCCGGAAAAATCTCGTCACGTGATTGCGTGGAGCCATTTTGAGTCCATCGCGGACAGGATCAGATGCATATCGGTCAGCGCTTTAACGTTCCCGCTGTACGGAGCGGGTTCTCATTCGTGTTTTACATCGATTTTATGACAAAATGACAGGTTGTTGCAGCTTTGGGTGCACAAATAGAATGGAGAAGGGATTCAAGATGTATAGATGTCCATCAGATGCTAAAAGACGGAAAATCTGGGAGAACAGAGTCAGTCGTGTTGGATGGAAAGCAACTTCTTGGTCAGTTCTCTGCCAGGTCAGTGTGATGGTGGTAATGGTCCCATATGCGTATATTTGTGTGCTGCGAGTGAGACTGGCCTTTGCTTTGGCATTCCAGGCTTGTTATCCATTGCTCGTGGATTAATTAGAACTTGAAGGGGAAGGCATCTTTATTTAAAATTAAGTTTGAGTTGGAGTCTTCGAGCTAGATCAATTACTATAGGGTCGAGATCATGTCTCCAAAGTCAGACTCAGACTCAAAGTCAAAGTCAAACTAAAGTCAAAACAAAGACGAATGAAAGGAGAACGGGCTAACACGGCCCACTCTTCAAAGGCAGGGTTAGGGTCAACACTAACCCTCATTCTGACCCTAACCCTAACCCTAAACCTGACCCTAAACCTAAATCTAACCCCAACCCTAACTTTTAAGAGTAGGTTATACCAAAGATTTAAAATCTATTGGTGTGGGTGTGGACTGCCAGATCTCAGGATACGAAACAGGTCGACACCCCATAGAAGCAGAGAAGGGAGCCCATCGAACTTCTGAGTGTAGAATGGTTGGGACTGGCTTTTACCTTCAGGGAATGAGGAAAACATGAGGGAAACATAAGGGAAATGAGGGAAACAGGGAATGAGGGGGCCGGGTGGGGTGGGCTACTCTATTTTTGGTGGGATTAATATATGATCGGCAACATGCAGCAAAGTTTAGATTAATAATTTAATTATGAAAATTAAACAAACACAAATATATACCCACACACGATAAACAAGGTCAAACAACTGCAGAAATACAAAGATAACACTTAACATTGTATTGTACATGTACATGTATAAGCAGGGAGGTGAGAGTTCGAGTCTCGCTCTCGCCTCCCTGAAATTAAAATGAGGCTGAAATAAGCAGCACGTGGACTTGTCGAGTTCATTCCTTCTTTCTCATGATTCTAAATGTCTGTGACTGTGAAATTACAACCAGCTCTGTGAATTTCTTCTTTATCATATATGGCTCTTCGTTGTCATAAATCTTCTATTTTGTCATCTTCACATAATTTGTCCATTAACAACATGGAAAAGACCATTCCCATCTCTCATACATAGAGAACATCATGGAATACACCGACACGGTTCAATGAACTAGCGCCACACGGCGGCTCTGCACGCACACCGCACTGAATGGACTCAAAATGGCGTCAAATCGTTAGTTGTCGCAACTCTCTCCATAAAGGAACTCTAGTCTCGTTCGAGCTCCGTCGAGGGTGTGAATTCCTCAGTAGCTCGCCACGTGGGCTTCAAGGTATTTTGAAGTTTGGCAAATAACCCTGTACACGTGGTTGAATTATTGACAATTCACAGTCCTGTAAGGGACCCGTCCGTACCTTCGGAGTTATCCGAGGGTAACGATCTGAATTCCGCCCCCACCCCCCCCCCCATATTTCCGCAGGGCGCTCAAGGTCCGCTAACAACCCCCTTCTGGAAAAACTGCCAAAACCAAGAATCACTGCTCACCTTCACTCTTTCATTCCTCTTTTTTCACGCCTTTGTAACAAACTCCCACACTCTCTTCAATCCCACTCTTCCCTCCAGGTAGTCAAAACAGCTGTTCACCACCACCTCTTATCTTCCCCCATCCAAAACCATGATCTTTTCTACCCCCGTTAATCCACCCCAAACCCACCTCATTCAAATTCCCTGCTTTCCTTCCTGAAAGTCCCTGTAGTGTCCATCTTGTATACCCCGTGTTCCCCACCCCATCCCTCACCCAACCACAGATCTAATGTGTCTGTTCCCCATTGTTTTGTCTTTCCCTCTCCTACCCCTCTTGTTGTGCGTTGTGTGTTCACTCTCATACGAGCCTCGACATTGTGAACAAAAAAACAACAAACTTGATTGGAGTCCACCTGTGGCCAATTCAAATGATTGGACATGATTTCGAAAAATAAACACACCTTTCCAGATAAGGTGCCACAGTTGACAGAGCAGAAACTCTTCCATGAAGTCGAAGGAACTGTCCGTATAACTCCGAGATAAAATTGTGATGAGGCGTAGATCTGGCGAAGGGTATGAAATCAATTTCTGGTGTTGAAAGGTCCCAAGATCACAGTGAGCTCCATCATGAGGAAATGGAAAGAATATGAACGACCCAGACTCTTCCTAGAGTTGGCCGTCCGAACAAACTGAGCAACCAGGCAAGAATGACCTTTGTCAGAGAGGTAAAGAAGAACCCAACCACCATTCTGACAGAACTACAGAGTTCTTTTACTGAGATGGGAGAACCTGTTGGAAGGACGAAAGTCTCTGCAGCACTTCAAAAATCAAGGCTTTATGGGAGATTGGCGAGACGGAAGCCACTCCTGAGAAAAAGGCACGTGACAGCACATCTTGAGTTTGTAAAAAGTCACGTGAAAGACTTTGAGAGCAAGAGGCAAAATATTCTGTGGTCTGATGAGACGAAAATGGAACTCTTTGGTCTGAATGCAAAGCACTGCATCTGGCAGAAACTGAGTGAGGCTCCTCATCCATCCAAAACCATCCCTACCGTGAGGCATGGTGGCGGCGGCATCATGTTGTGGGGATGCTTTTCAGAGGCAGGGACTGCAAGACTTGCAAGGCTCGAGGGAACTATGAATGAACCAAATACAAGCAAATCCTTGAGGAATTGGCTGTCTGATGTTGGCTTAATGGCTTGGGTGCCGGGCTTTGGATCCGAGGGTCCCGAGTTCAAATCCCACTCAGCTGTTGAATTAATACCAGGTGGGATTAACTCGGCCTGTCATCCTTATAAGGTCGGCAAAGTGAGTGCCAGCATCCTGGTTTCCTGTCGGAGTGGCGACCCGTCCAGGATTGTGCCCAATAGCCAAAGACACTGGTTAAGCAGCACCAACGCTCTGCACAGAGTATGGTCCCAATCTCCTCCTCCTTGAGAACCTGCTTCAGAGTGCAAAAGACCTTCGACTGCGGCGAAGATTTACGTTCCAACGGGACAATTACCCCAAGTATACAGCCAAAGCAACACTGCAACACCACAAAGTATTGACTGAGAGGGTTGAACACACATTGACGAAATACATTTCAGCTTTTCAGTTTTCATTAATTTTTTTAAATTTCAAAATATGTTTTCTCTTTGCCATTATTGGGTATTTTGTGTTGATCAGTGACAAAACATTTAAATTTAATCCATTTTGAAGTCAGGCTGGAACACAACAAAATGTGAAAAGTCGAGAGGTGTGAATACTTGATGAAGGCATTGAAGGTTTCACCCATAAAACACCACAAAGGGCACATTGGTGTCTTTATTTTCTTTCTGCCGTGACATCCTCCGGGTGGGTAAGTGGTGCACTTGCTTCGGTGCCTCGAGGTGGAGATGGAACACTGTTATTTGTGTCCTTTATAACATCTTTAAAAACAGTAAGTTTCCTGTTTGGAATGATTTTCAATTTTGCAAGCAGATTAAAACTATTATCTTCCTCCTCTCCAAGCATGTGCGACCGGGACGGATGCATCGCCAAAGTACTGACAAACTACAGGTTTGTTTTCCGATTAATGTTCAAAATATAACTTTCAACTGAAATGGAGTTGTTCCTCGAACATAAACTGATGTTTGTCGACAGAACAGACAAAGTGAACAAATTGCTTAACTCCACCTTTCACTTCGTGTGTGTGCGGCAATAAAAAAAACAAAATAAAAAATAATTGAGCTTTATGTATTCCACCAGTCGAAGTACCCGTCGCTTCCCTGACGGATTTAATCAAACGACGGAACATTGTACTTGTAAACATTCTGCTCCATTCACTCCATCATTTTTCCGGGGTCACCTTCCCTCTGCTTGGAAGTCAGCTGACATCATCTTCATGAACCATCCTTGCTGCTTCCATCTGCACATGGCGTGAGCAAATTTCACCTCCGCTTCAGTGCGAAGTTCATTCTTGTTTGCTTTGGTCTGAACCTCCGCTTGAAATAAATGAAATGAAACATTCCCCTTCCCTCGTGCTGCCTTCTGCTCCTATTGCGCTGCCTTCTCTTCCCCTCAAGCTGCCTTCCCCCTCTCACGATGCCCCTTCCCCCATCACGATGCCCCCTTCCCCTCTCACGATGCCACCTTCCCCCATCACGATGCCCCCTTCCCCTCTCACGATGCCCCTCCCCCTCATGATGCCTTCCCCCTCACGATTCCCCCTCCTCCCTCACGATGTCCCCTTCCCCCTCACGATGCCCCCTCCCCCTCATGATGCCTTCCCACCTCATGATGCCCCTTCCCCTCTCACGATGCCCCTCCCCCTCATGCTGCCATCCCCTCCCGTTGTGCCACCTCCCCATTACCTCAACAGCAATCAATTAGCAGATCACAGCAGGATAGCCAAGAGGTACGTATGATCGCTCTCAAATGTCTTGCCTGGGTTTGCATCCTGACCCAGCTATAAACTGTCATCCCAGTGTTTCACAGGCAGGGTGATTCATAAAAGTGTGTGATGTCTCCCAGATGGGTGTAAAACTCGGCGTCACATCTGCCTGGATCCCCCCTCCTCTCCCCCTCCACACTTTCCTCCCTCCCCTCCCCCTCTCTCACACCTATCCCTTTCTATCCCACCCTATCCCTTTCTCTCATCCCTATCCCTCTTCCTCACCCCTTTTTGTCTCTCTCCGATCCCATCCCTCTCTCTGCTCACCCGATCCTTCTCTCTACTACCCCTCTTCCTCCTTTATCCTTCCCCTCCCTCCTCTCCCTCTTCCCTTGAATATTCCCATCAGCGAAGCGACAGGTAGTATTTGCTGGTAAACAAACACGAATTAAGCTTTAAATTTTACATTTTCACACTTTCCTCAATTAAAAGAGGTTATGATTAACTGTAAATTATTTAATTCGTCAGGTGCTCATGAGAGTTCACGTCCCTGACCCTTCGTGAAGGGTAATGTTGTTAAACGTGTCCTTTATGATCCATCCATGAAGACCACACTGTACAGAGAGAGCATCAGTGCTGCAACAGTCGTTACCTGGGTTATTGGACACAATCCTGGACAGGTGACCACTCTGACACAGGATACTCAAACGGCTCAATCCTCCCAGCAAGCTGGTATCACTTTGCCAACCTCAGAAGGATGACAAGCTGAGTCAACCCCACCTGGTATTAATTCAACAGTAAAGTGGGATTTGAACTCAGGACCCAAGTAAACCAAGTCCACCACCCTAACCATAAAACCAACACCAAGTATACCTGAATGATATTTCACCAAAACAGATAAACAGAGTCGGGACAAACACACCGATCCCATGACAATGGTTATATAACAGTTCTTGCAGCAGGTCAAAGGTCGAGGTCACATCTTCAGGTCAAAATTTCGTGAAAAATGATTTTGGGTCAAACTTTGACCTTGAACTTGTGACTTCAATCCATCGAGCAGAATTAATTAGTTTCCTGGTAAACTCTCACCAACTCTGCTTTACAAACAGCCGACGAGTTTAGTGGTAACTAAGTTCACCCTTCACATCTTTAAATATAATATTGAACATAATTTGGCCTTAAATAAGTTTGTTACAGGATGAGCTATAAACTCCCAACCTGGTGATGCACAGGGAAGGTGTTGCATCAGTGAGCATACCTTCCTCTGAAAGCAAAGGCAAGTCTCTTGTCTTCTCATCCAGTGATTCCTCGACGACGTTAAAGATGCCACTGGAGTCCTCATGAACAGGCCATTGTGTGCCGGTGCAGAGGCCCATCATCACGAGTAAATCTTCATCTGATTTGTTGTAAACAAGATTAAAGAGGAATCGAATGATGAAGTGATGAGGTATAAAATGATGTCATACAAGATGTCATGTACAAGAGGGAGGGTAACATGTCATGGATGGGATTTCGGTTCACAATTCAATTCCGGCTCCGCTCCAGACATAGTGACATTCACTAAATCAATGAGTTCCTGTGTTAGTACACAGCACGGATCAGTACGGGAAACACAAGTTCTCGGTACGGAGTGAACGTCACGTACCGGGTCTGGACTCCTTGTCCTCGGGTGAACCGACCATGGACCCGCGGTCTTCTGGAGAACCTGCTGGACCGACCACGTATCCTCCATCGGAGCCGCTCTGAGATCTCGGGTCATGGTGGACCGCACGTCGTGTCGGTGAAGGACGGTACGCTGTGGTAACCGAGTGAAGACCGCGAGCTGTTTGGGGAAAATGCGAACCGCGAGATCGCGGTGTCTGATTGGTTCCCGCCACATCACGTGTCCATGATTTAAAATAAATACAAAGATTGAACGTTTCGTTTTTACGGATTGTTTGTGTTTCAGATTGTGTTGTGAAAGTGGAAAATCAAGTCCGAGTTCGTCGATGATTATTCCCTCGATACGAAACAACGTTCTTTATTTTCTGTTTTTGTATTTATCGACAATTTTCCCTCCATAACGGAGTTATATATGGGTATGTGGGTATGTATGTGGTTGGGTGATAAAAATAAACAAATAAAATGTTGCCAATTAAACTTGATTGAAAAGTAAATGTATTGTTGGAACCCTTTCATGAGAAATATCCTCAAATACAACATGATTATTACATCGATGTTCTTGAACATGTATCTGTTTTAAGAATAATATATATTTGCATTTTAAATGACCTTATATATCTTTTGTACTGGAAGAGGATCAATCTGCTTGGTAAAAAGTGCCTTTAATTCCCCAGAACAGATTGGCCTTCCAATTAATCTTTAATTATAATTCAGTGTAACAGAATTACCAATTATTTTATCGACTGTGCTTATTAAGGGATTCTCATGTACAACCAGTAGTTATATTGGTGTCTGAAAGTCTGGTTGGAGACACTATGTCAGTTTCAATGGAATGTTTGCTCAAGGTGATATCCAGGTATTTTCTTACACTCTTGTCAGCTTCAGATTATATATTGTTGCAGGCCGGGGGTCGGGTGAGAAGACCACGAGGTTGGGGAAGCTATCTCGGCTCCCACCAGACTCCCCGGAATTGTAGGCCGTCACACACGGATAATTCCGTGACGCGGCGGGTCGCTTAACCGACCGTGGACGCCAATAACTGAACCACGTGACTTAGGGTTTTCCGTCGAGTTAATCCAGTTACCTAAAAATAACCACGTGATTTAATTACCGGGGAACACGTCCTCGGTATGCCTTGTCCGAACCGGATCACTCCACCGGACTGGATGCAGCCGAGCAACACTGCCAAGGACGTACCGGCTTAGTGCTAAAAGGAACGGATTGTTGGGAATAAAGTCCCGGGTTAGCTAGGATTCGGACCATGATGGATCAATGGAAGAAAAGACAAAAACGAGCAGGAAACATTCCAAATAAAAATTTATTAACAATGGGCGAGGAAAGGTATGTGGTACGATCAAGATTTATTGGGGTGTGTTGTGCAGCGATAGGGGAGAGAGGTGTGGTGCAGCAATAAACAAGCAACTTATAAAAGCAGACACAGAGCAGACCGAACCCGAAAATAATAATAACGATCTTCTGCAGGCTTACTTACATAGACAGGCGCCAGGACACACACACACACACACACACACACAGAAAATTCGATGAAGAGGGATTGAGGCAAGACAGGAGAGGAGTTGAGGCTACCTTTGTATAACTGATACGCGGAACCCGAACAAGCCCGCAATACGTTTGGGGGGAGTGCTCCGTGGTGCCGTACCCCAACTGACGCTTCGCTCCTCGCCACCGTGGGCGTGAAGGAGGGGCTTGAGTTGGAAGGGTGTAGTCAGCGTCATGTGGGTGGTGAAGAGGAAGAGGAGCCCAGTGATGACGACAGAAGGAAGTCGAGGTCCAGGTTGAGCGGCAGGGCAGCAGAGAGAGAACGAGGAGTCCGCTCGGACCTTTATACGCCTCGCAGCGCGGGGTGGGAGGCCACTCCGAAACTCGGTGTCGTCACCCGAATCGGGTGTTCTGATTGGCCCCGACCCCCTGCGCGGCCCGGCCACAATGGCCGGAAACTGCAACACTCCATTTCCGGCAAGGTGACCCTGAGCTGTGGGAAGGTCTCACTCCGACCCCACGACATGACACGATTTGCCCACACTGAACTCCACGCCATGAATCGTCTTGCAAGAACCCCCGGGCCTTGCCCTGATGACCGGCCGAGGCCAGCGTCGGTCTCGCACGCACGCTCGTCCCCGACAAGCGCTGGCCAACGCGCCCGCTCCGTGTGCGCCAACGTGGCCCAAACTGTACAACATGCCCCCGCCCGATCGCAGCTTCACTAGTCATAGAGGCGAGGGGACGTTTGCAGGCCGCGAGGACCGAAGGTACAATGTTATGGCGAACCCATGCACAGACAGTAAGATGTGTCCATTCGTGCCCGGCTCTGTATGGTAACAGTCGCGAGCGGCATACGGGTCTGCATTCAAGCACATTCCGTACAGTGCGTGTGGATCCGCCATGAGGCACGTGGCCAGCGCTCGGGTGATGGACGAAACCCGATCGATATAAGTAGTCCAGAAATGGGTTGAAAAGTACGTGTTTCCCGTATCATGCACAACGTGGTGGGGTGTTGTCTTTCTGTTATCGGCCTCGGTACGCGTTCCGTGCAGGGTGAGAGTCGTGCTGGGTGTGTTTCCTGTGTTGTGGAGACACCATCGGGTGGAAATTACCGCTGCGAGTGCGTTTGGCACGCTGTGTTTTGTACGGAGGGTTGTTGTCTGCTTGGCCTTTGCGGAGGACCCATCTCACAGTGAGGGGCGCACGTGACTCAGATTTACCTCAGGAATAATCAGAGGAGTAGAAATGAAATGAAGAAGAAATGATGGAAGCAAACCGAGCTATGAGATCATCGCAACGCACGCCCCTGTTGTCCCACTAGACAAAAGGGAAGGGACTATCTACACGTATATTAATGGAATAACTGTCTTGGACCACGATCTGTTGGATGCATGCGGTTCCGAGAACCGCAACAATATCTTTCCCTCGCCTTTTCAATGCGGGCTGACTTTGAACCTCCAGACCAAGGAGCCATCTGTGATCCATCCCAGCACCCAAAGGACTGCAGTCTTTACACCATTCTGTCTCCAGGATGATCAAAACATGGTTGGATGATCTCACCCCCTCTGAAAACTCTTATCAACCTTTAGTTCATAAATATTCCTTATCCCTTCAACATGAAGCTGACCCCCAGATGGCTGCTGCAACAAAGCTGCGAGTGATTCTTCCCTGAGCCCTCAACATGTCAGCTATGGCGTCAGCATGTTTGGAGGGTAAACAGACCTCGTCTCACTGAAAACTACAAAATAATTCAAAGTTTCTATGCACTGCAGAGTCGGGGAAAGAGTGCGTTGCTTGTGTTGCTCCGATTCTCCGTATCGATGTTTGTATTTGTTTTTCCTGTTTTAATTGACTCAAATGTACAGGAGGAATTTAGAAATTCTTTGACACACGCTTGGAGCAAGATCACCTGGTGGATTCAGAAATACTGATTGCACAGAGAAGTCCCCAAAACCCCCCAAAACCCAACAACTTTTCCAATCATTAATTATTATTATTTGAGACACTCATGGGAGATGTTGAAACAGAAAAGACCCAAACAGAACAGAACAAAAAGAACATCGTGGAAGGGGGGGGTGAGGCAGGGACACAACTACAACAGGGTAGAGGTATGGAGGGTCACTTGGATGAATAATGGGCATGGGAAAGAATGAGATCAGAGGGAGGTGGGTGGACAAAGAGGTGAACAAGCTGAATGCAAGCTCAAACACAGCAAGAGGGGGAAAGGAAAACTGGAGATGGTATAAGAAAAGGATGGTGAGGAATAAGGGGGAAAAGTACATTAATTTGGAAAGGAAGAGGTCGGTTTGTGGAGGGCTTTATTTTGGAGAGGGTTTGGGGAGGGCTTTACTTTGGAGAGGGCTTGGGGAGGAAAGGAAGGCTCGGAGAGGGGGAAAATATCATGAATATGGATGGGGTGGGCGGGGGGGGTGTTGGTGAATTGAATAGCTATCTTGAAGACGGAAGAGTCAGATTCATCAGTCTGAGCAAGTTGGTTCAACAGGCTTGAGAAAGGAGTAACAAATGAGTGGAGGTGAGCAAAGAGCCTGGATTTTGGGAGTTTCAACAAAAGTTGGTTCCTGGAAGAAAGCCCTTTGGAGCAAAATTCGGGGATGGGTGTACAGAGCAAGGCAGAGGTGTGCAGGACCAGAAACTAACCTGGAGAAGACAGAGAGACCACCGGTGTGAGAGTAAGAGAACCATAGACTCAGCTTCATTGCTGGAGATTCCAATGATTGTGATGGAATTGGTTTCTCTGGCATCAAGAAGTGCAAGGTGAGGCAAGGGTACCAAAACTAAATGAATCACTCCTACTTTTCACATTATGATGTCATTGTTAATGTAAAATCATTCCAAAAATTACATTAAATAATGTTATGACAGAGAAGTTCATTAGATGCGGAACATCTCATCGTGCTGGAAAAGAAAATCGAAGAACAAACAAACAAATCAAGTTGAGAAGTACAAACACCAAGCAAGCACCAAAATTGGGAATCCAATCAAAAATCTTGAACACTATTTCCATGACTACTTCAACTACAACAACATCTACTCCGACCACAACTAGTCCGCACGCCCAGCTAAGGGGTGCAGTGATACACTTTTGTGGATTGATCCATTTACATGTCGTTCCCTTGGGACAGGGGGATCCTGAGGTTCGAGCTGACATTTTGGAATTTTTTGCCCGTGGTGCCGAAGATTGTTCGCAAAATCCCGAAGACGCACATAATATTCACTCCCGATTGGAATGTTGTGCAATTCCCGCATTTCCACGAAAAACGTTGTTATGAAGTCAATAAGACAATAATACATCAAATTGAAATCTCCATCTGAATTTGGATCAACAATTATGCCGTGAAGTGATGATGTAATCATGACAATGGTTATCCCTCAAGGCATTTCCCTTCGATGTTTTCTGATTCCTTTTTCAGGATTTCAAACCCATCCAGATCATTGTTCTGCTAGTTTCTCTTCTCATAAATTGCTTTGGATGATTGTTCTAGTTTTTATGTTGTCACAGAATCACTCCCGTTGCTCTGATTAACTGGTGCAATATCAGCGCTCTTTAACGTCCAGGTTCCTTTTTCAGATCCTGGTATCACATTTGGTTCGTACTTGCAAGAGTTGTCTGAGACTGGGATATTGATGTTTCTGCACGTGTTGGTGGATTGATCTCGACACCTTGTTGTGCCTTTGTGTGTACAGGTGTTCTGACATGAGGTTTTTACATCCTGAGAGAAGGTGATGGTGTTTTCTATTTCTACCTTACAGAACCTGCACCTGTCCTGATTGACTCCATCCGGCCATCTTCTTAAAGTGTCCATGGTGTTGGATATTTGCAGTGCCTGCAGAAAGTCTACACCAAATTTTCAAAATTTTCACCATTTGTTGCCTTCCAGCCTGGAATTAAATTACATTAAATCAGACTTTTTCCCCGTTATTTGCCCACCGTCACCGACAACTTCTAAATTAAAAAAACAAATTCTCCAAATTTCAGTAAAATTAATTAAAAACACAAAACAAGAATATCTTGGTTGGATAAGTGTCCACCCCCCTGAGTTAATACATGGTGGAACACCTTTGGCAGCAATTACAGCTGTGACTTGGTAACTCCCTGATCATTGGGATCTCAAGCTGAGTCGTTGGATCTCTCACCAGAGGCAGGTCGGTGGTCTTTTTGTCTTCGACCATCTCCTCCCTGGCCTTGTCCCCGCTGCTCTGTCTGTGATCTGTACCCCTGATATTGTTACGGATCTGGCAGCCATTTGCACACAGGCAGCCAGAGTCCCAGAAGTTCAGTTATTTCGATAAGTATGTGTTATAGTTAGGGTCCCATCCCCTGTATCTAACGGGAATTACATGTGTGTGCTGTGAAGTTTCTTTATAGTTAGTTTTTTTTACAACAAATCCCTTCACTTCCTCAAACCACCAACTCCATTGCCCACGTGTTTTTGGCTAAAGGCGTGGGCGGAGCCTCGATCGCATCAGATCGAGGCTCCGCTCTGAGGAAGGGCATGGAGCGTTTTCTCCAGCCAATGGGCGAAGGGCGAGCAGGGCCGAGGCGCTCCGGCCAATGGGAGGCCAGAGTGCCGAAAGCGACTACAGAGCCTCTTCGGGGGGTGGGCCTCCAAGACGCCCCGACACCCCCCCCCCCGAGACGCCCCGTCCAATCAGGAGGCTCATCTCCTCAGGGCCGGCTCCGCCCACGCCAGATGTCGTGTTCGCCCTGTCCATAGAGAAAGAGTAGAGTGGTTGTCAAGACCAGAATACGGGAGTCATTGTGGCCTATTGCTTTTGGTCTGTCGTGGTGGCTTGGTCTCGGTCGTGGTCCTTTGCGGTGGCTCCTCGTGGTGGTGGCGGCTGAGCAGCCAGGGTCGTGGGCCCGTGGATTTCGGGACGTGGGTTCGAGTCCCACCGTGGTGGGTTGGAGTCCGGTGTGACCGCACGAGGCGGAAAGTTACCTGGCCTGGCTCTGTTCCCCCCAGCTCGCCTTCCCTCTGGGCTGAGGGGCCGAATAAAGACCCACGGGGTCCATTTCTTTTGGGTGTGTGTGTGTGTGTATGTGTGTGTGTGTGTGTGTGTGTGTGTGTGTGTGTGGCGCCAGTCTGTAAGGTAGAATTGTTTAAGTGTTTCCTTTTCATTGCACATTGCCTGCCTGATATTCGGTTGTAACTCTGCTCTGTGTCTCCCTTCCCGATTATTGCCCCCATTATAAATAAACCCCCAATTGTTAAATGTTCCAGTTCGTTGCCTGTCGTTTCTACCACAGACCCAGCACGGTGCGTTTTGGGAATTCGGGAGGCCGTGTGCCGTAAGTTGTCGTTTGGACCGACGGACTTTGGTAATTCCGCTCAGTTGCACCGGACCGAGGTCGCCAGAGCAACCCGGTTCGACAGAGTCCGTCGAGGGTGTAACTTCCCCGGTAATTTGACGACGTGAGGACTTAGGTATATTGAAATTCGGCAATTAACCCGACCCCACGTCGTATAAATATTGGCAACCACGGTCCGCTAAGGGACCCGTGAGCTTTCAGACTTATCTGAGAGTCACGACCTAAATCCCGGGGTGTTCGGTGGAAACGACCCCACTGCTCTCCCTCGTGGTCGTTTATCGCCACCGAACCCCGGCCCACAACAAAATTTCCTCAAGGACTGACAAAACTCCCCTTCTTCTGAAAATGTCAAAATCAAGAATCACAGCTCACCTTCACTCTTTCATTCCTCTTTTTCCTGCCTCTGGAATAAACTCCCACACTCTCCTCCCTCCAGGTCTTCAAAGCAGCTGTTCACTACCATCTCACATCTTCCCCTATCCAAAATCTTGATATTTACTGCCCCCGTTGATCCACCCCAAACCCACCTCCTTCAACTTCTCTGTTTTCCTTCCTGACAGTCCCTGAAGTGCTATCCTTTTTATCCCATCCCATCCCTCTCCCTTCCACAGCTATCCTCTTCTCTTTTCCCCCCACTATTTTGCGCTTCCCTCTCCCTCCCTTCTTGTCTCCTGCCTTGTGATATGTTTCTGTGTATTTGTTCTCACACAAGCCTCGACTTGGTACACAAAAAACTATAAAAAGTGCCCCAGTCCCTGATGATGAAAAGCATCCCCATGACATGATGCTGCCACCACCAGGCTTCACAGTAGGTGTGGTGTCCTTTGGCTGATGCGCTTTGTTGGGTTTGCACCAAATGTAGCGTTTTGCATTTTTCCCAAAAAGTTCCATCAGACCACAAAACTTTTTTCCACATGGCTTCAGAATGTCTGGAGTGTTTTTTTGTATTCCTCAAACAGGACTCAAGGTGGGCTTTTTTGTGTCATGTCTCCCTTCTTCCCACCTGACCGTAGAGCCCAGACTTGTGGAGTGCTTGGGATATTGTTGTCACATGCAAACCAGTAATCAGTCCTTGCCATGAAGGCCTGCAGCTCTTTCAAAGTTGCCATTGGCCTCTTGGTGGCCTCTGATCAGTCTCCTTGCTTAGTCATCCAGTTTGGAGTGACGGCATGATCTCGGCAGGGTCTTGGTGGTACCACACACTTTCCATTTCTTAATAACGACTGTCTTGACTGTGCTCTAAGGAATATGCAAGGTCTTTGAAATATTTTTATACCCATCCCCTGATCTGTGCCTTTCCACAACTTTATCCCGGAGGTCTTTTGAAAGCTCCTTGGTGCTCATGGTTGATAATTTGCTGTGAAATGCACGACCTCGCAGTGGAAACCCACAGGAACGGCTGATTTTACTCTGAAATCATCAGAATCACTGCAATTTAAACAGGTGGTGGTCAATAAACCTGGTGTGTGATTTTGAAGGTAATTGGTTCCACCTGAGCTGATTTACAATTGCCATTATAATGGGGGTGGACACTTATCCACCCAAGATATTGTGACGTCCACGGGACTTGAACAGTCCCGCCAACGTAGAATGAGCCGAAACGATGGAGGCGGTTTATTCTTATAACCCAAAGATGGCGGTTCTAATCGCTCTACCGCAAACGGGACGAGGAAGGTGGCACGAGTCGCTTTTCACTGAGTTAATGATGTTTATTTCTCTAACCAGAAATAATAAGACTCGGCAAGAGGAGGGATCCGGGGCGATTCGACGGGATGGTGGTGTGGGTTCGTGGGGAAAACACAGACAATTACAATGGATATACAAATCTCAAACCGTCTAAGGCGCCAGGTACACACACACACACACACACACACACACACACACACACACACACACACACACACACACACACACACACACACACACACAAAACGTAGCTGGTCCTGGTAGTCAGGCTGGATCGTGGTGTAGACTCAACAGTCCCTGGATTGGCGTCGGACGAGCTGGCGTTGCGCTCGTCAGGGTCAGGAGACACCGTGGTGCTGTCGACCTCCTGGTGTCAGCGCAAGTCCGCTCACAGCCACCAGGGAACCAGTTCTGGCGCCAAGTTGCGAGCAGGAGAGGGAGGCAGGTCCGCCCGCCGTTCGACCCCGTACTCCGAGCCAGCAGAACCCCAGAGCCAACCGAGCTGAGGGACGAGGCACAGCGAGGCCACGATGAATCCAGCATCGAATCAGCGCAACAAAACAGCACGCTCCCAGCACAACAGTCTCCACCAAAACGGTCTTTCTTTGCCAATCTTCTTCCTCCCACCCCTTTTCCCCGAACAGAACCTTTTTATCCTCGAGTCCTCGTCACTTCCAATCGAGCCGTTTTATTGGCCCTCCGCCGTCGCCTTCCGCAAATCGTGATCACGGGGCGGAGCCATCCGCAGCACTGTCCTGTGACGTCACGGCAAGCCTCCAGGGAATACTAAAAGGGTTTACGCAGACAGACTTACCCTAACCCGTGTCCCTATCTAAGTACGTGACAATTATCATTTCCCCCTTGAAGAAATGGACATTTACTAGACAACTTATCACCACTGAATTGCGACTTATTACATCGAGATCCTGGTACACTCGAACAGCATGGCATACCTAATTAAACATCCTAATGTTTGAATGTTTGAATTAAACACCCTTTGAATGCATACCCCCCCCCAGACGTAACAATATTTTAGTTTTGTGTTTTCAATTAATTTTCTGAAATTTGAATTTGTTTTTTCACTTGGAAGTTGTGGGTTACGATGTGTAAATAAAGGTGGAAAAACTCTGATTTAATGTATTTAATTCCAGGTTTCCAGGCATCAAAAGGTCAAAATTATGAAAGGGGGGTGTAGACTTTCTATAGACACTGCACTCTGACTCGTTCTCCATCCCAGTAAACATGACGTCTTCCAAACCACTGAAAATGCCTTCTTTGTCTCTCCCCAACTCTTTCCAGATCTTTTTACAATCTTCCTGCTCTTTTGTCGTTCTCCCAGTTGTCGGTGTATATTTGTTGATGTATATTCGGTGATTTCTCTTCTTTGCAATTGATGGCGCTGGATTTGCTGAAACTCCATCCCATGTGTGGCATCATATACTCGCACCTGTTACTGGAAATTCATTGCTTTGATGTATTCTTTGTTGTCAAGATGCAGATGATGTATGATTGAACGCTTTGTTTCACACAGAACAATTGGAAGGTTTCTCTCCAGTGTGTATTCTTTGATGTGCTGATAGAGTTGATGATTGATAAAATGCTTTGTTGCAAACAGAACAATTGTAAGGTTTCTCTCCAGTGTGTAATTTTTGATGTCTCGATACAGATGATGGATTAATGAAGGCCTTGTGGCACACAGAACACTTGTAAGGTTTCTCTCCAGTGTGTATTCTTTGATGTGCTGATAGAGTTGATGACTGATTAAATGCTTTGTTGCAAACAGAACAATTGTAAGGTTTCTCTCCAGTGTGTAATCTTTGATGTCCAGATAAAGTTGATGGATTAATGAAGGCCTTGTGGCACACAGAACACTTGTAGGGTTTCTCTCCAGTGTGTATTCTTTGATGTGCTGAGAGATTTGATGACTGATTAAATGCTTTGTTGCACACAGAACACTTGTAGGGATTATCTCCGCTGTGTATTCTTTGATGTCGAGATACAGATGATGAATGAGTGAAGGCCTTGTTGCACACAGAACACTTGTAAGGTTTCTCTCCGGTGTGTATTCTTTGATGTCCAGAAAAAGTTGATGGATTAATGAAGGCCTTGTGGCACACAGAACACTTGTAGGGTTTCTCTCCAGTGTGTATTCTTTGATGTGCTGATAGAGTTGATGACTGATTAAATGCTTTGTTGCACACAGAACACTTGTAGGGATTATCTCCGCTGTGTATTCTTTGATGTCGAGATACAGTTGATGAATGAGTAAAGGCCTTGTTGCACACAGAACACTTGTAAGGTTTCTCTCCGGTGTGTATTCTTTGATGTCCAGATAAAGTTGATGGACGACAAAAGGCCATGTTACACACATAACAAATGAAGGGTTTCTCTCCGGTGTGTATTCTTTGATGCATATGTAAGTTAGATAAATGATTGAACGCTTTGTTACACACAGAACAATTGTAAGGTTTCTCTTCAGTGTGTGTTCTTTGATGTGTATATAAGTTCGATGACTGACTAAATGCTTTGTTGCACACACAACACTTGTGGGGTTTCTTCCCCGAATGTATTTTTTGTGAACACTTGAACGGTTTGTGCAACCTTTGATGTGACAACAGACATGAATAAGAAGCAAATCCCTTCTGACACACAGAGCACCTGTATGACGTCTCACCTGTGCATATTTCAAAACATGTTTTTAAACACGATGAGGAGGTGAAGTCTTTGTTGGAAACAGGAAAATTGTTTGTCTTCTCACTTCTTTGGCTCTCCTGTTGCAAGACATTGATACATCTGTCGCAGTTGTTGTTGTTTGTCGACACACCCCAAAACTTGTCAACATCCTGACAAAAAGTTTCTGTCAGGTGATGATCGAAAGAAACTTCTCCGTCCAATGACGAGGAACAGTTGACACTTGAAGACTTTTCAAATTTTTTCTCTGCAAATTGACAATGGAGCAAAAACATCAATAAATCACTTTTACAACTTGAACAGCACTCGTAGAGCACATTGTCTCACCTTGCACGTTCATTACCTTCGCATTCTGCGAAAGGTTATGTGTTGGTCCCTGTGTATTTGTTTATTTATTTATTTGTGAATATGTGTGTTTGTTTGTTATTCGCATCACTCAGAAAGTATTGAACCAAATCGCTTGAAATTTGGTGGGATGATGGGTTATTATCCAAGGAAAATTTGGTTAGATTTTGGGAGCGATCGGGTCAAAGGTCAAAGTCAAGGTCACGGAAAGGTCAAATTCGTATTTTTACCATAGCGCGGTCAGTTTTGATGTAATTGGCATGCAACCGATGCCAAAATGTTCAGAATTCATTGCCCAATCTTGTGATGGGCGACATGACACAATTACGTCATTACCCTTGTTAGCGGTTGGGGGTCAAAGGTCAGTGGGGTCACGACCTTTCAAAATATGCGGTTTTTGTCATAACACGGTCAAATCAAAACCGATTTGCATGAAACCAACACCAAAATGTTCACTGTTCTGTTCCCCCCACTCTCATGTCAAGAACAAAAAAAGTAGTGGAGGCGAAGGTATGCGCTCTACCGAGTGCCCATTCTAGTTCTGAATAAAATTACCATTATTAACTGAATACCCCACTATTATGGCCACTACTATCATGGATCACATGATCGTATCATCCATGCACCCACAATTATGTTGTCGTCAATGATCTACACAAAATACCCATAATGACAAATTTAAAACATGTTTTTGGAAATTTTAACAAAAAAACCTGAAATATCTTGCCACAATAAGTACTCAACCCCTTTACTCTGGCATTCCAAATTGAGCTCAGGGCATCCAAATTCCTTTGATAATCCTTGAGATGTCTCCACAACTTTCTCCCTTGTATCTCTCCCTGGTTCATCCCTCCTATGTCGGCCTATGTGGGAGAGTATGT
Source organism: Eptatretus burgeri (assembly GCF_056783735.1). Lineage (NCBI taxonomy): Eukaryota > Metazoa > Chordata > Myxini > Myxiniformes > Myxinidae > Eptatretus > Eptatretus burgeri. The sequence goes on from NC_140979.1 coordinate 2,188,275, forward strand.
GGGCCTCTCATTCTCTCACCGCAGGCAGGTCAGTGGTCTTTCTGTCTTCTACTGTCCCCTCTCCGGTCTCGCCGCCCCGTTTGATCTACAATGTCCCCCCACCCCCATATTTCCGCAGGACTCTTAAGGTCCGCCAACAACCCCCTTCTGGAAAAAACTGCCAAAACCAAGACTATCTGCTCACCTTCACTCTTTCATTCCTCTTTTTCCCTGCCTTTGGAACGAACTCCAACACTCTCCTCAATCACACTCTTTCCTCCAGGTATTCAAAACAGCTGTTCACAACCACATCTTATCTTCCCCCATCCAAAACCACGATCTTTTCTACCCCCGTTAATCCACCCCAAACCTACCTCCTTCAAATTCCCTGCTTTCCTTCATGAAAGTCCCTGTAGTGTCCATCTTGAATACCTCGTGTTCCCCACCCCATCCCTCACCCAACCACAGATCTCCTCATGTCTCTGCTCCCCATTGTTTTGTCTTTCCCTCTCCTGCCCCCCACCCCCTCTTGTTGTGCGCTGTGTGTTCGCTCTCATACGAGCCTCGACAATGTATACAAAAAAACAACTTGATTGGAGTCCACCTGTGGCCAATTCAAATGATTGGACATGATTTCGAAAAAGAAACACACCTTTCCAGATAAGGTGCCACAGTTGAGAGAGCAGAAACTCTTCCATGAAGTCGAAGGAACTGTCTGTAAAACTCTGAGATAAAATTGTGAGGAGGCGTAGATCTGGCGAAGGGTATGAAATCAATTTCTTGTGTTGAAACGTCCCAAGATCACAGTGAACTCCATCATTCGGAAATGGAAAGAATATGAACTACCCAGACTCTTCCTAGAGTTGGCTGTCCGAACAAACTGAGCAACCGGGAAAGAATGACCTCTGTCAGGGAGGTGAAGAAGAACGCAACGACCACTCTGACAGAACTACAGAGTTCTTTCACTGATATGGGAGAACCTGTTGGAAAGACAAAAGTCTCTGCAGCATTTCAAAAATCAAGGCTTTATGGGAGATTGGCGAGACGGAAGCCACTCCTGAGAAAAAAGCACATGACAGCACGTCTTGAGTTTGTAAAAAGTCACGTGAAAGACTTTGAGATCTAGAGGGAAAACATTCTGTGGTCTGAGGAGAGGAAAATGGAACTCTTTGGTCTGAATGCAAAGCACTACATCTGGCAGAAACTGAGCACAGCTCATCACCCATCCAAAATCATCCCTACCGTGAGGCATGGTGGCGGCGGCATCATGTTGTGGGGATACTTTTCAGCAGCAGGGACTGGGAGACTTGCAAGGATAGAGGAAACAATGAATGGAGCCAAATATAAGCAAATCCTTGAGGAGTTGGCTGTTTGATGTTGGCTTAATGGTTTGGGTGCCGGGCTTTGGATCCGAGGGTCCCGAGTTCAAATCCCACTCAGCTGTCAAATTAATACCAGGTGGGGTTAACGAGGATGGTTAACCATCCTTACGAGGTCGGCAAAGTGAGTGCCAGCATCCTGGTTTCCTGTCGGAGTGGCGACCTGTCCAGGATTGTGCCCAATAGCCAAAGACACTGGTTAAGCAGCACCAACGCTCTGCACAGAGTATGGTCCCAATCTCCTCCTCTTTGAGGAGAACCTGCTTCAGAGTGCAAAAGACCTTCGACTGCGGCGAAGATTTACGTTCCAACGGGACAATTACCCCAAGTATAGAGCCAAAGCAACGGTGCAACACAACAAAATATTGACTGAGAGGGTTGAACACACATTGACGAAAGATATTTCAGCTTTTCAGTTTTCATTCATTTATTAAAAAAATCAAAAAATATGTTTTTCCTTTGTCATTCTGGGGTATTTTGTGTTGATCAGTGACAAAACATTTAAATTTAATCCATTTTGAAGTCAGGCTGGAACACAACAAAATGTGAAAAAGTCGAGGGGTGTGAATACTTGATGAAGGCATTGTAGGTTTCACCCATAAAACACCACAAAGGGCACATTGGTGGCTTTATTTTCTTTCTGCCGTGACTTCCTCCGGGTGGGCAACTGGTGCACTCGCTTTAGTGCCTCGGGGTGGAGATGGAACACTGTTATTTGTGTCCTTTATAGCATTCTTAAAAACTAAGTTTCCTGTTTGGAATGATTTTCAATTTTGTTTCAATTTTGCAGGCAGATTAAAACTATTATCTTCCTCCTCTCCGTGCATGTGAGATCGGGACGGATTCATCGCCAAAGTACTGATAAACTACAGGTTTGTTTTCCGATTAATGTTCAAAATATAACAAACAAATGGAGTTGTTCCTCGAACATAAACTGATGTTAGTCGACAGATTGACGGACAGACAAAGTGAACAAACTGCTTAACTCCACCTTTCGCTTCGTGTGTGTGCGGCAAGGAAAAAAACAAAATAAACAAGGACAAATGTGGCCAAGAGCAGCGTCCTAAAGGTTTTGTCTTCACCAGAAGAAGAAGAACAAGAAGAGGAAGAATAAAAATAATAATAATAATAAAAAAACAACAACTTCCGATATTTCGTCACGTGCCATCACGTCACGTACGTTATGGACGATCTTCTTTCATGACGAGAAAATAGTGTATTTACGAAATTACAATATATTAAATGGAATAATCTTTAAATCGTAACGTGAACTTTTTGAAATTTAAAAGCAAATGTCCGAAGATATATAAAAGTTCATGATGGACGCTCTCAAAAGGCACCCTCAATGTGAGGCTCTATAGAGGTGTTTAGTATTTAAGGAGATCCGGATCCTGTGTATAAAAGAGCCGAGTCCTAAGGTTTTGTCTTCACAAGAAGAAGAAGAGCATGAAGAACAACAAGAACAAGAAGAAGAACAACAACAACAACGCCGAGCTCTCTTAGAGCAGCGTTCGCTGCACCAGACGCTGCTAAAAATAATTGAGCTTTATGTATTCCACCAGTAGAAGTACCCGTCACTTCCCTGACGGATTTAATCAAACGAGGGAACATTGTACTTACAAACATTCTGCTCCATTCACTCCATCATTTTCCCGGGGTCATCTTCCCTCTGCTTGGAAGTCAGCTGACATGAATCCATCCCTCCACATCATGAACCATCCTTGCCGCTTCCATCTGCACATGGCGTGAGCAAATTTCACCTCCGCTTCACTGCGAAGCTCATTGTTGTTTGCTTTGGTTTGAACCTCCGCTTGAAATAAGTGAAATGAAACATTCCCCTTCCCTCGTGCTGCCTTCTGCTCCTATTGCGCTGCCTTCTCTTCCCCTCAAGCTGCCTCCCCTCACGATGCCCCCTTCCCCCCTCACGATGCCCCTTCCCCCTCATGCTGCCTTCCCCCCTCACGATACCGCTTACCCCTCAAGCTGCCTTCCCCTCACGATTCCCCCTTCCCCCCTCACGATTCCCCTTCCCCCTCATGCTGCCTTCCCATCCCCTTGTGCCACCTCCCCTTCCCTCAACAGCAATCAATTGGCAGATCACAGCAGGATAGCCAAGAGGTACGCATGATCGCTCTCAAATGTCTCGCCTGGGTTTGCATCCCGACCGAGCAATAAAGTGTCATCCCGGTGTTTCACAGGCAGGGTGATTCATAAATGTGCGTTGTCTCCCAGATGGGTGTAAACTCGGCGTCACATCTGCCTGGATCCCCCCTCCTCTCCCCCTCCACACTTTCCCCCCTCCCCTCCCCTTCTCCCTCTCTCACCCCTATCCCTCTATATCCCACCCCTATCCCTTTCTCTCATCCCTATCCCTCTTCCTCACCCCTTTTGGTCTCTCTCCGATCCCATCCTTCTCTCTCCTCACACTCTCTGCTCACCCGATCCTTCTCTCTTCTCCCCCTCTTCCTCCTTTATCCTTCCCCTCCCCCTCTCTCCCTCTTCCCCTCTCACCTCCATCCCCTCTCACCTCCCTCCTCTCCTCTATCCTTCCCAACCCTCCTTTCCCTCGTCCCCTCCCTCCTCTCCCTCTTCCCTTGAATATTCCCATCAGCGAAGCGACAGGTAGTATTTGCTGGTAAACAAGTAAACAAACACGAATTAAGCTTTAAATTTTACATTTTCACACTTTCCTCAATTAAAAGAGGTGATGATTAACTATAAATTATGCAATAAGTCAGGTGCTCATGAAAGTTCATGTCCCTGACTCTCAGTGATGGGTGATGTTGTTAAACGTGTCCTTTATGATCCATCCATGAAGACCACACTTTGTACAGAGAGAGCATCAGTGCTACAACAGCAGTTACCTGGGTAATTGGACACAATCCTGCACAGGTGACCACTCTGACACAGGATACTCAAACGGCTCAATCATCCCAGCAAGCTGGTATCACTTTGCCAACCTCAGAAGGATGACAAGCTGAGTCAACCCCACCTGGTATTAATTCAACAGTAAAGTGGGTTTTGAACTCAGGACCCAAGTAAGCCAAGTCCACCATCCGAACCATTAACCCAACACCAAGTATACCTTTATGATATTTTACCTAAACAGATAAACAGAGTCGGTACAAACACAGCAATCCTGTGACAATGGTTATATAACAGTTCTTGCAGCAGGTCAAAGGTCAAGGTCACAGCTTCAGGTCAAAATTTCGTGAAAAATGGTTTTGGGTCAAACTTTGACCTTGAACTTGTGACTTCCATCCATCGAGCAGAATTAATTAGTTTACTGGTAAAGTCTCACCAACTCTGCTTTACAAACAGCCGACTTGTTTTCGTTGTAATTAAGTTCACCCTTCACATCTTTAAATGTAATATTGAACATAATTTGGCCTTAAGTAAGGTTGTTACAGGATGAGCTACAAACTCCCAACATGGTGATGCACAGGGAAGGTGCTGCATCAGTGAGCATACCTTCCTCTGAAAGCAAAGGTAAGTCTCTTGTCTTCTCATCCAGTGATTCATCGAGGACGTTAAAGCAGCCACTGCAGTCCTCAAGAACAGGCCATTGTGTGCCGGCGCAGAGGCCCCTCATCACAAGTAAATCTTCATCTGATTTGTTGTAAACGTGATTAAAGATAAATCTAATGATAAATGAAGTGATGAGGTGTAAAATGATGTCATACATGTACAAGAGGGAGGGTAACATGTCATGGATGGGATTTCCATTCACAATTCAATTCCGGCTCCGCTCCAGACATCGTGACAATCACAAAATCAATGAGTTCCTGTGTTAGTACACAGCACGGATCAGTACGGGAAACACAAGTTCTCGGTACGGAGTGAATGTCACGTACCGGGTCTGGACCCCTTGTCCTCGGGTGAACCGACCATGGACCCGCGGTCTTCAGGAGAACCTCCAGGACCGACCACGTATCCTCCATCGGAGCCGCTCGTGGATCTCGGGTCATGGTGGACCGCACGTCGTGTCGGGTGAAGGACGGTACGCTGTGGTAACCGAGTGAAGACCGCGAGCTGTTTGGGGAAAAAGCGAACCGCGAGATCGCGGTGTCTGATTGGTTCCCGCCACATCACGTGTCCATGATTTAAAATAAATCCAAAGATTGAACGTTTCGTTTTAACGGATTGTTTGTTTCAGATTGTGTTGTGAAAGTGGAAAATCGATTCCAAGTTCGTCGATGATTATTTCCTCGACACGAAACAACGTTCTTTATTTTATGTTTTTGTATTTATCGACAATCTTCCCTCCATAACGGAGTTATATATGGGTATGTGGGTATGTATGTGGTTGGGTGATGAAAATAAACAAATAAAATGTTGCCAATTAAACTTGATTGAAAAGTAAATGTATTGTTGGAACCCTTTCATGAGAAATGTCCTAAAATACAACATGATTATTACATTGATGTGCTTGAACATGTATCTGTTTTTAGAATAATGTATTGTTGCTAATTCGCGCCCGCCGGCATGCGAGCGGCCACGTAACCCGAATCGCGGCACGTCGCCCACCGGACGGACAATTCTGTCGTGACCCTCTCGGACTAACGCCGGGAACTAGTCACGGGTGGACCTTTCGGCCTCACCACGATCGTGCCAATCGGCCCCCCGCGTGGGATAGGGTTGTTCGCCAAACTCGACCGACCTAAGTACCCACGCGGAGGGTAGACCGGGCGATCGCACCTCGCCGCAGGTCGACTCCGGACACAGGCCACTAAAGCGACCCGTTCCGTACTATCGGGATAACCGAGCGGTGTTATATCGTCGACCTCGACGGTTCCGATTAATTATCGGGCGTATTAAGCCCACTACCAACCCTTTACGTGAAGTAAGATGGAGATTCAATTCAAGAAAAGACGAAGCAAAACGGGAAAACAGTTCAACATAATGCACATTTATTCCGCGGCACACGGAGAGCACACATATACAATCACAACAATTATGCACCTACAGCAAATGCTACAAAAGAAACACAACAATGCAGATCTACTACCGACTACGCGAGCACATGGCAACACTTACACAGTTTTACTTTACAGACGGCGCCCACAACACATTTACTCAAAAGCAAAAGAAAAGGGCAACCCTCAAAGACACCCTTGTCTTTGAGGGGGCAGACGGGGCCTGTGGGCCAATATTTGCGCGGGACCTGAAAGAGTGGTCAGGTCCGCGAGACCGGGTGGATCCTCCCCGTGTCTTTGTGATGAGCCGCCAATGATGGGGCGCGGCGGCGCCCCGACTCCGCGCTCCTTCGCGGGTTTTGTTGGCACCGCTTGGAGTTGGGTGGGAACGGGGCCCCCTTTTCGCACTATCTCAGCGCGGGGGGGGGGGGGAAGGGAGTGGGGGAATTGTTGATGCTCTGGGGAAAGAGGATAGCTGGCTTGCTTGGGTCCCGCGACGAGCTCGTCGCCGACCGCCGTCTTCCTTGCCTCGGACCGGACCCGAGCTATTCGGTCTCTTCCGCCATTCTCCTCAGCCGACTGCAGCAAACCACCTGTACGCCCTCGCCTCCTGACTCACTCCGCGCTCCAACCCGACTCGACCGCGCTCCAAGCTCCAGGATTCCCCTCTCTGCAGCTCCCCGACAGACTCCGAACCCCGACAGACTGCCAGCTCCACTCGGCTCTCCGACCTCTCCAGACTGACTCTTCCAAAACTGACTGCCAAATTCACCCCGCGCTCGGCGCTTTATAGGCCGGCAGGAGAACCCATATGCAAATTTCTGGATCAGAACGAGCTCGGGGGTGGAGCCATGCTCGCCCATTGGACGGAGGAAAAAGGGGCGTGAGTCTCCCCTGATCCGAGAATTTGTATATCCCGATTCTACTCCGACGGGCCTGGAGGCGGGGCCAAACCGCCCCGCGCTTGCTGATTGGACGGATCAGAAGTAGGCGTGTATCATTCCTGATCCGAATTCTCCTCGGAAAGGCCGCACTTTGCACTCGCGGTTTGGCGCGCGTCCCGTTCGAGGCCAGGACAGCCTGACGCTCGGCGTTCACAAGTGGTGCGGGAATGGCCGCAGAAGGAGAGGTGAAGGTGGTGGAGGGTTTATTGTGGTGGTTTATGGCCATGGCGACGTTTGGAATGGCGGTGATGCGATGTTTGCAGGAGCGAGTTGTGAAGGTAAAGGTCGTGGCTGTTGGCGTTGTTGTTGTTGTGAAGCGGCGTTGCGGTTGGTGGTTGTTGTGTGATGGCGGTTGAGACGTGGTTGGTTCAAAATAAGGATAGAACAGAAACACGGCTATCTCAAAGGGTCGCAGCCCGAATGGATCACATTTATTCCCTCTAAACAACGGGTTTGGGCGAACTACACATGTACTTACAGAGATATCTCACCTACGGGACCTGAATGGTGGTTTGCGAATTTCCTCAACCGCAACAATATATAAAAGTTCATGATGGACGCTCTCAAAAGGCACCCTCAATGTGAGGATCTATAGAGGTGTTTAGTATTTAAGGAGATCCGGATCCTGTCTATAAAAGAGCCGAGTCCTAAGGTTTTGTCTTCACAAGAAGAAGAAGAACATGAAGAACAAGAAGAAGAAGAAGAAGAAGAAGAAGAAGAACAACAACAACAACAACAACAACGCCCGAGCTCTCTGAGAGCAGCGTTCGCCACACCAGACGCTGCAAAAAATAATTGAGCTTTATGTATTCCACCAGTAGAAGTACCCGTCACTTCCCTGACGGATTTAATCAAACGAGGGAACATTTTACTTACAAACATTCTGCTCCATTCACTCCATCATTTTCCCGGGATCAACTTCCCTCTGCTTGGAAGTCAGCTGACATGAATCCATCCCTCCACATAATGAACGATCCTTGCCGCTTCCATCTGCACATGGCGTGAGCAAATTTCACCTCCGCTTCACTGCGAAGCTCATTGTTGTTTGCTTTGGTTTGAACCTCCGCTTGAAACAAGTGAAATGAAACATTCCCCTTCCCTCGTGCTGCCTTCTGCTCCTATTGCACTGCCTTCTCTTCCCCTCAAGCTGCCTCCCCTCACGATGCCCCCTTCCCCCCTCACGATGCCCCTTCCCCCTCATGCTGCCTTCCCCCCTCACGATGCCCCTTCCCCCTCAAGCTGCCTTCCCCGTCACGATGCCCCCTTCCCCCCTCACGATTCCCCTTCCCCCTCATGCTGCCTTCCCATCCCCTTGTGCCGCCTCCCCTTCCCTCAACAGCAATCAATTAGCAGATCACAGCAGGATAGCCAAGAGGTACGCATGATCGCTCTCAAATGTCTCGCCTGGGTTTGCATCCCGACAGAGCCATAAAGTGTCATCCCGGTGTTTCACAGGCAGGGTGATTCATAAATGTGCGTTGTCTCCCAGATGGGTGTAAAACTCGGTGTCACATCTGCCTGGATCCCCCCTCCTCTCCCCCTCCACACTTTCCCCCCTTCTCTCCCCCTCTCTCTCACCCCTATCCCTCTATATCCCACTCCTATCCCTTTCTCTCATCCCTATCCCTCTTCCTCACCCCTTTTGGTCTCGCTCCGATCCCATCCTTCTCTCTCCTCATCCTCTCTGCTCACCCGATCCTTCTCTCTTCCTCCTTTATCCTTCCCCTCCCTCCTCTCTCCCTCTTCCCCTCTCACCTCCCTCCTCTCCTTTATCCTTCCCAACCCTTCTTTTCCTCGTCCCCTCCCTCCTCTCTTGAATATTCCCATCAGCGAAGCGACAGGTCGTATTTGCTGGTAAACAAGTAAACAAACGCGAATTAAGCTTTATACATTACATTTTCACACTTTCCTCAATTAAAAGAGGTTATGATTAACGATAAATTATGCAATAAGTCAGGTGCTCATGAAAGTTCATGTCCCTGACTCTCAGTGATGGGTGATGTTGTTAAACGTGTCCTTTATGATCCATCCATGAAGACCACACTCTGTACAGAGAGAGCATCACTGCTGCAACGGCAGTTACCTGGGTTATTGGACACAATCCTGGACAGGTGACCACTCTGACACAGGATACTCAAACGGCTCAATCATCCCAGCAAGCTGGTATCACTTTGCCAACCTCAGAAGGATGACAAGCTGAGTCAACCCCACCTGGTATTAATTCAACAGTCAAGTGGGATTTGAACTCAGGACCCAAGTAAACCAAGTCCACCACCCGAACCATTAAACCAACACCAGGTATACCTTTATGATATTTTTCCAAAACAGATAAACAGAGTCGGTACAAACACACCTATCCCGTGACAATGGTTATATGACAGTTCTTGCAGCAGGTCACAAAGGTCGAGGTCACAGCTTCAGGTCAAAATTTCGTGAAAAATGATTTTGGGTCAAACTTTGACCTTGAACTTGTGACTTCCATCCATCGAGCAGGAATTAATTAGTTTACTGGTAAAGTCTCACCAACTCTGCTTTACAAACAGCCGACTAGTTTAGTTGTTGCTAAGTTCACCCTTCCCATCTTTAAATATAATATTGAACATAATTTGGCCTTAAATAAGGTTGTTACAGGATGAGCTACAAACTCCCAACATGGTGATGCACAGGGAAGGTGCTGCATCAGTGAGCATACCTTCCTCTGAAAGCAAAGGTGAGTCTCTTGTCTTCTCATCCAGTGATTCCTCAAGGACGTTAAAGCAGCCACTGCAGTCCTCAAGAACAGGACATTGTGTGCCGGCGCAGAGGCCCCTCATCACAAGTAAATCCTCATCTGATTTGTTGCAAACGAGATTAAAGATAAATCTAATGATGAATGAAGTGATGAGGTGTAAAATGATGTCATACATGTACAAGAGGGAGGGTAACATGTCATGGATGGGATTTCCATTCACAATTCAATTCCGGCTCCACTACAGATATCGTGACATTCACTAAATCAATGAGTTCCTGTGTTAGTACACAGCACGGATCAGCACGGGAAACACAAGTTCTCGGTACGGAGTGAATGTCACGTACCGGGTCTGGACCCCTTGTCCTCGGGTGAACCGACCATGGACCCGCGGTCTTCCGGAGAACCTCCTGGAACGACCACGTATCCTCCATCGGAGCCGCTCGTGGATCTCGAGTCATGGTGGACCGCACGTCGTGTCGGTGAAGGACGGTACGCTGTGGTAACCGAGTGAAGACCGCGAGCTGTTTGGGGAAAAAGCGAACCGCGAGATCGCGGTGTCTGATTGGTTCCCGCCACATCATGTGTCCATGATTTAAAATAAATACAAAGATTGAACGTTTCGTTTTCACGGATTGTTTGTGTTTCAGATTGTTGTGAAAGTGGAAAATCGAGTCCGAGTTCGTCGGTGATAATTCCCTCGATGCGAAACAACATTCTTTATTTTCTGTTTTTGTATTTATCGACAATCTTCCCTCCATAACGGAGTTATATATGGGTATGTGGATATGTGGGTATGTATGTGGGTATGTATATGGATATGTGGGTATGTATATGGATATGTGGGTATGTATGTAGGTATGTATATGGATATGTGGGTATGTATATGGGTATGTGGGTATGTATGTAGGTATGTATATGGATATGTGGGTATGTATATGGGTATGTATGTGGGTATGTATATGGATATGTGGGTATGTATATGGGTATGTATGTAGGTATGTATATGGATATGTGGGTATGTATATGGGTATGTGGGTATGTATGTAGGTATGTATATGGATATGTGGGTATGTATATGGGTATGTATGTGGGTATGTATATGGATATGTGGGTATGTATATGGATATGTGGGTATGTATATGGGTATGTATGTGGGTATGTATATGGATATGTGGGTATGTATGTAGGTATGTATATGGATATGTGGGTATGTATATGGGTATGTATGTGGGTATGTATATGGATATGTGGGTATGTATGTAGGTATGTATATGGATATGTGGGTATGTATATGGGTATGTGGGTATGTATATGGATATGTGGGTATGTATGTGGGTATGTATATGGATATGTATGTGGGTATGTATATGGGAATGTATCATCTACTCCTCCGGGAGGATTTGACCGAGGAAGCTGAAACTTTCAGGGATTAATGAGGGAACTCCGACATTGTGTCTGTGCAAGTTCCGATTGATTCCATCAAGTTTTGAGGAAAAAGTTAATTCACCCAAAGGTGTGGGGGGGGGAGTGGGAACATAACTGGAATTATCTCAGGTATAGAACCACGATGTGTTATATCAGCATAAAAGCAGTACTCACATGTTTTTTTCCTGTATGTTCGCCGGGTTAACGTTTATTTTCAGGAGCAATGGACGCAGCAGTCCAATGCTTATACACCTCCCAAAAAGGAATGCGTCAGAAGAATGTATTGCACGTGTCGATGTAAATTTCTCCAAAATTAGCATTATGGGGTTGAGGGTGATAAAAAGAAACAAATAAAATGTTTCCAATTAAACTTAATTGAAAAGTAAATGTATTGTTGGAACCCTTTCATGAGAAATATCCTCAAATACAACATGATTATTACATCGATGTGCTTGAACATGCATCTGTTTTAAGAATAATATATATTTGCATTTTAAATGACCTTATATATCATTTGTCCTGGAAGAGGATCAATCTGCTTGGTAAAAAGTGCCTTTTCTTCCCCAGAACAGATTGGCCTTGCAATTAATCTTTAATTACAATTCAGTGTAACAGAATTACCAATTATTTTATATACTGTGCTTATTAAGGGATTCTCATGTACAACCAGTAGTTATATTGGTGTCTGAAAGTCTGGTTGGAGACACTATGTCAGTTTCAATGGAATGTTTGCTCAAGGTGATATCCAGGTATTTTCTTACACTCTTGTCAGCTTCAGATTATATATTGTTGCAGGCCGGGGGTCGGGTGAGAAGACCACGAGGTTGGGGAAGCTATCTCGGCTCCCACCAGACTCCCCGGAATTGTAGGCCGTCACACACGGATAATTCCGTGACGCGGCGGGTCGCTTAACCGACCGTGGACGCCAATAACTGAACCACGTGACTTAGGGTTTTCCGTCGAGTTAATCCGGTTACCTAAAAATAACCACGTGATTTAATTACCGGGGAACACGCCCTCGGTATGCCTTGTCCGAACCGGATCACTCCACCAGACTGGATGCAGCCGAGCAACACTGCCAAGGACGTACCGGCTTAGTGCTAAAAGGAACGGATTGTTGGGAATAAAGTCCCGGGTTAGCTAGGATTCGGACCATGATGGATCAATGGAAGAAAAGACAAAAACGAGCAGGAAACATTCCAAATAAAAATTTATTAACAATGGGCGAGGAAAGGTATGTGGTGCGATCAAGATTTATTGGGGTGTGTTGTGCAGCGATAGGGGAGAGAGGTGTGGTGCAGCAATAAACAAGCAACTTATAAAAGCGGACACAGAGCAGACCGAACCCGAAAATAATAATAACGATCTTCTGCAGGCTTACTTACATAGACAGGCGCCAGGACACACACACACACACACACACACACACACACACACACACACACACACACACACACACACACACACACACACAGAAAATTCGATGAAGAGGGATTGAGGCAAGACAGGAGAGGAGTTGAGGCTACCTTTGTATAACTGGTACCTTTGTATAACTGATACGCGGAACCCGAACAAGCCCCCAATACGTTTGGGGGGAGTGCTCCGTGGTGCGGTACCCCAACTGACGCTTCGCTCCTCGCCACCGTGGGCGTGAAGGAGGGGCTTGAGTTGGAAGGGTGTAGTCAGCGTCATGTGGGTGGTGAAGAGGAAGAGGAGCCCAGTGATGATGACAGAAGGTGGAGTCGAGGTCCAGGTTGAGCGGCAGGGCAGCAGAGAGAGAACGAGGAGTCCGCTCAGACCTTTATACTCCTCGCAGCGCGGGGTGGGGGGCCACTCCGAAACTCGGCGTCGTCACCCGACTCGGGTGTTCTGATTGGCCCCGACCCCCTGCGCGGCCCGGCCACAATGGCCGGAAACTGCAACACTCCATTTCCGGCAAGGTGACCCTGAGCTGTGGGAAGGTCTCACTCCGACCCCACGACATGACACGATTTGCCCACGCCGAACTCCATGCCATGAATCGTCTTGCAAGAACCCCCGGGCCTTGCCCTGATGACCGGCCGAGGCCAGCGTCGGTCTCGCACGCACGCCCGCTCGCCCCCGACATTGCTGGCCAACGCGCCCGCTCCGTGTGCGCCAACGTGGCCCAAACTGTACAACATGCTCCCGCCCGACCGCAGCTTCACTGGTCATAGAGGTGAGGGGACGTTTGCGGGCCGCGAGGACCGAAGGTACGATGTTATGGCGAACCCATGCATAGACAGTAAGATGTGTCCATTCGTGCCCGGCTCTGTATGGTAACAGTCGCGAGCGGCGTACGGGTCTGCATTCAAGCACATTCCGTACAGTGCGCGTGGATCCGCCATGAGGCACGTGCCCAGCGCTCGGGTGATTCTGCTATCGTGTACGTGGGACGAAACCCGATCCATATAAGTAGTCCAGCAATGGGTTGAAAAGTACGTGCTGCCCGTATCATGCACAACGTGGTGGGGTGTTGTCTTTCTGTTATCGGCCTCGGTACGCGTTCCGTGCCAGCGTGGGCGTCGTGCTGGGTGTGTTTCCTGTGTTGTGGAGACACCATCGGGTGGAAATTACCGCTGCGAGTGCGTTTGGCACGCTGTGTTTTGTACGGAGGGTTGTTGGTGTCGGACCTGCTTGGCCTTTGCGGAGGACCCATCTCACAGCGAGGGGCGCACGTGACTCAGATTTACCTCAGGAATAATCAGAGGAGTAGAAATGAAATGAAGAAGAAATGATGGAAGCAAACCGAGCTATGAGATCATCGCAACGCACGCCCCTGTTGTCCCACTAGACAAAAGGGAAGGGACTATCTACACGTATATTAATGGAATAACTGTCTTGGACCACTATCTGTTGGATGCATGCGGTTCCGAGAACCGCAACAACATCTTTCCCTCGCCTTTTCAATGCGACTTTCGAACCTCCGGACTAAGGAGCCATCTGTGATCCATCCCAGCACCCAAAGGACTGCAGTCTTTACACCATTCTGTCTCGAGGATGATCAAAACATGGTTGGATGATCTCACCCCCTCTGAAAACTCTTATCAACCTTTAGTTCATAAATATTCCTTATCCCTTCAACATGAAGCTGACCCCCAGATGGCTGCTGCAACAAAGCTGCGAGTGATTCTTCCCTGAGCCCTCAACATGTCAGCTATGGCGTCAGCATGTTTGGAGGGTAAACAGACCTCGTCTCACTGAAAACTACAAAATAATTCAAAGTTTCTATGCACTGCAGAGTCGGGGAAAGAGTGCGTTGCTTGTGTTGCTCCGATTCTCCGTATCGATGTTTGTAGTTGTTTTTCCTGTTTTAATTGACTCAAATGTACAAGAGGAATTGAGAAATTCTTTGACACATGCTTGGAATATCACCCGTTGGATACAGAAATACTGATTGTACAGAGGAGTCCCCAAAACCCCCCAAAACCCAACAACTTTTCCAATCATTAATTATTATTTGAGACACTTATGGGAGACGTTGAACACAGAAAAGACCCAAACATAACAGAACAAAAAGAACATCGTGGAAGGGGGGGGAGGCGGGGACACAACTTCAACAGGGTAGAGGTATAATGGAGGGTCACTTGGATGAAGAATGGGCATGGGAAAGAATGAGATCAGAGGGAGGTGGGTGGACAAAGAGGTGAACAAGCTGAATGCAAGCTCAAACACAGCAAAAGGGGGAAAGGAAAAGTGGAGATGGTAAAAGAAAGGGATGGTGAGGAATAAGGGGGAAAAGTACATTAATCTGGAAAGGAAAAGGTCGGTTTGTGGAGGGCTTTATTTTGGAGAGGGTTTGGGGAGGAAAGGAAGGCTCGGAGAGGGGGAAATGTCTTGAATATGGATGGTGGGGGCAGGGGGAGGGATGTTGGTGAATTGAATAGCTATCTTGAAGACGGAAGAGTCAGATTCATCAGTTTGACAAAGTTGGTTCCACAGGCTTGAGAAAGGAGTAACAAATGAGTGGAGGTGAGCAAAGAGCCTGGATTTTGGGAGTTTCAACAGAAGTTGGTTTCTGGAAGAAAGCCCTTTGGAGCAAAATTCGGGGATGGGGGTACAGAGCAAGGCAGAGGGGTGCAGAACCAGAAACGAACCTGGAGAAGACAGAGAGACCACCGGTGTGAGAGTAAGAGAACCATAGACTCAGCTTCATTGCTGGAGATTCCAATGATTGTGACGGACTTGGTTTCTCTGGCATCAAGAAGTGCAAGGTGAGGCAAGGGTACCAAAATTAAATGAATCACTTCTACTTTTCACATTATGATGTCATTGTTTGTGTAAAATCACTCCTAAAATTACATTAAATAATCTTATGACAAAGAAGTTCATTAGATGCGGAACATCTCATCATGCTGGAAAAGAAAATCGAAGAACAAACAAACAAATGAAGTTGAGAAGTACAAACACCAAACAAGCACCAAAAATTGGGAATCCCATGGAAAATCCTGAACACTATTTCCAAGACTCCTTCAACTACAACAACATCTACTCCAACCACAACTAGTCCGCACGCCCAGCTAAGGGGTGCAGTGATACACTTTTGTGGATTGATCCATTTACATGTCGTTCCCTTGGGACAGGGGGATCCTGAGGTTCGAGCTGACATTTTGGAATTTTTTGCCCGTGGTGCCGAAGATTGTTCGCAAAATCCCGAAGACCCACATTATATTCACTCCCGATTGGAATGTTGTGAAATTCCCACATTTCCATGAAAAACGTTGTTATGAAGTCAATAAGACAATAAAACATCAAATTGAAATCTCCATCTGAATTTGGATCAACAATTATGCCGTGAAGTGATGATGTAATCATGACAAAGGTGATCCCTCAAGGCATTTCCCTTCGATGTTTTGTGATTCCTTTTTCAGGATTTCAAACCCATACAGATCCTTGTTCTGCTAGTTTCTCTTCTCATAAATTGCTTTGGATGATTGTTCTAGTTTTTATATTGTCACAGAATCACTCCCGTTGCTCTGATTAACTGGTGCAATATCAGCGCTCTTTAACGTCCAGGTTCCTTTTTCAGATCCTGGTATCACATTTGGTTCATACTTGGAAGAGTTCTCTGAGACTGGGATATTGATGTTTTTGCACATGTGTTGGTGGATTGATCTTAACACCTTGTTGTGCCTTTGTGTGTACAGGTGTTCTGACATGAGGTTTTTACATCCCAAGAGATGGTGATGGTGTTTTCTGTTTCTACCTTACAGAATCTGCACCTGTCCTGATTGACTCCATCCGGCCATCTTCTTAAAGTGTCCATGGTGTTGGGTATTTGCAGTGCCTGCAGAAAGTCTACACCAAATTTTCAAATTTTTCACCTTTTGTTGCCTTCCAGCCCGGAATTAAATTACATTAAATCAGACGTTTTCCCCGTTATTTACCCACCGTCACCGACAACTTCTAAATTAAAAAACAAATTCTCCAAATTCCAGTAAAATTAATTAAAAACACAAAACAAGAATATCTTGGTTGGATAAGTGTCCACCCCCCTGAGTTAATACTTGGTGGAACACCTTTGGCAGCAATTACAGCTGTGAGTCTGTTGGGATTGTTCTGTTGGGATCAAGCAATGACAGTGCCAACACATTGATTGGGCAATATTTGCCTATTCTTCCACACAAAACTGTTCAAGCTCAGTCAAGCTGCATGGGGAGTGTTGATGGACAGCAATCATGAAATCATGCCACAGATTTTTGATTGGATTTAGGTCGGGGCTCTGACTGGATATCTTTTTGTTCCTTCGCGACTCCAGTGTGGCTTTGGTTGTGTGCTTCAGGTCGTCGTCATGCTGAAAGGTGAACTTCTGTCCCAATTTTAGTTCTCCTGCAGAGGGCAGCAGGTTTTCCTCTCGGATCTTTCTGTGTTTTGCTCCATCCATTTTCCGGTCTGTCCTGACAACTCACACCCTCACCATGTCTCTCCGAAAGGACCGTCTCGAACCCCCCCCCCCCCATCTATTTTCTCAACAATCGTGTTCAAGAAGTCCTTTCATTCAAGCTTCTGGGTCTCATTATCTGCCATGATCTTTACTAGGAAAGCCACATCTCCAAGCTGGCCTCCAAAGTCAATTGCCAACCTGGCATCCTCCATTGTGCGAAGTCCTTCCTTGACACACCTGAGATTCAAACCATTTACCAAGCTTTCATCCGCAGTCTGATGGATCACTGCTCCCCCCTCCGGGGTGGTGTTCATGCCTCACACGGAGCTCGACTTAACGCTGTGGAAACCAAGACTTTTTGGATCATTGGTAACTCCCTGATCATTGGGATCTCAAGCTGAGTCGTTGGATCTCTCACCGGAGGCAGGTCGGTGGTCTTTCTGTCTTCGACCATCTCCTCCCTGGCCTTGCCCCCGCTGCTCTGTCTGTGATCTGTACCCCTGATATTGTTTCGGATCTGGCAACCATTTGCACACAGAGAGCCAGAGTCCCCGTCGTTCAGTTATTTCGATAAGTATGTGTTATAGTTAGGGTCCCATCCCCTGTATCTAACGGGAATTACATGTGTGCGCTGTGAAGTTTCTTTATAGTTAGTTTTTTTTACAACAAATCCCCTTCGCTTCCTCAAACCACCAACTCCATTGCCCACGTGTTTTTGGCTAAAGGCGTGGGCGGAGCCTCGATCGCATCAGATCAAGGCTCCGCTCTGAGGAAGGGCATGGAGCGTTTCCTCCAGCCAATGGGCGAAGGGCGAGCAGGGCCGAGGCGCTCCGGCCGATGGGAGGCCAGAGTGCCGAAAGCGACTACAGAGCCTCTTCGGGGGGTGGGCCTCCAAGACGCCCCTACACCCCCCCCCGAGACGCCCCGTCCAATCAGGAGGCTCATCTCCTCAGGGCCGGCTCCGCCCACGCCAGATGTCGTGTTCGCCCCGTCCAATCAGGAGGCTCATCTCCTCAGGGCCGGCTCCGCCCACGCCAGATGTCGTGTTTGCCCTGTCCATAGAGAAAGAGTAGAGTGGTTGTCAAGACCAGAATACGGGAGTCATCGTGGCCTATTGCTTTTGGTCTGTCGTGGTGGCTTGGTCTCGGTCGTGGTCCTTTGCGGTGGCTCCTCGTGGTGGTGGCGGCTGAGCAGCCAAGGTCGTGGGCCGGTGGATGTTGGGACGTGGGTTCGAGTCCCATCGTGGTGGGTTGGAGTCCGGTGTGACCGCACGAGGTGGGAAGGTACCTGGCCTGGCTCTGATCCCCCCAGCTCGCCTTCCCTCTGGGCTGAGGGGCCGCATAAAGACCCACGGGGTCCATTTCTTTTGGGTGTGTGTGTGTGTGTGTGTGTGTGTGTGTGTGTGTGTGTGTGTGTGTGTGTGTGTGTGTGTGTGTGCGTGTGCGCGGCGCCAGTCTGTTAGGTAGAATTGTTTTAGTGTTTCCTTTTCATTGCACATTGCCTGCCTGATATTCGGTTGTAACTCTGCTCTGTGTCTCCCTTCCCGATTACAGTATAAATAAACCCCCAATTGTTAAATGTTCCAGTTCGTTGCATTTCGTTTCTTCCACAGACCCAGCACGGTGCGTATTGGGAATTCGGGAGGCCGTGTGCCGTAAGTTGTCGTTTGGACCGACGGACTTTGGTAATTCCGCTCAGTTGCACCGGACTGAGGTCGCCAGAGCAACCCGGTTCGACAGAGTCCGTCGAGGGTGTCACTTCCCCGCTAATTTGACGACGTGAGGACTTAGCTATATTGAAATTAGGCAATTAACCCAACCCCACGTCGTCGAAATATTAGCGACCACGGTCCACCAAGGAGAAGGCACCCGTGACCTTTCAGACTTATCCAAGAGTCACGACCTAAATTCCGGGGTGTTCGGTGAAAACGACCCCACTGCTCCCCCTAGTGGTCGTTTATCGCCACCGAACCCCGGCCCACAACAAAATTTCCTCAAGGAACTCAAGGTCTGCCAAAACTCCCCATCTTGTGAAAATGTCAAAATCAAGAATCACAGCTCACCTTCACTCTTTCATTCCTCTTTTTTCCTGCCTCTGGAATAAACTCCCACACTCTCCTCCCTCCAGGTCTTCAAAGCAGCTGTTCACTACCATCTCACATCTTCCCCTATCCAAAATCTTGATATTTACTGCCCCCGTTGATCCACCCCAAACCCACCTCCTTCAACTTCTCTGTTTTCCTTCCTGACAGTCCCTGAAGTGCTATCCTTTTTACCCCATCCCATCCCTCTCCCTTCCACAGATATCCTCTTCTCTTTTCCCCCCACTATTTTGCGCTTCCCTCTCCCTCCCTTCTTGTCTCCTGCCTTGTGATATGTTTCTGTGTATTTGTTCTCGCACACGCCTCGACTTGGTACACAAAAAACTATAAAAATTAAAACTGGTAAACCAGTAATCCCAGGCTTCAACCCGTGCATCCGACGTCAAAGGACTTTAATTTGCACTGGGTCTGCAATGGGGTCTCGCTACGGTGTCCCTCATGTTATATCAATGAAGGATTGTTAAGCCGATAGCAATACATGACAAAGAAAGAAACTTCACATTGGATAAATCGAGGCTGGACAAAGTTTCAAGTCCCGAAAAAAGTCCAATGACACATTTGCATATTAATGTAAATGGCGAACTTGTAGGACGTTAAACGATCTTCCAGAATGTGCAGTCACTATAGCTCTATCTTCTTTCGGTTTCATTTTACGACATGTCGAAAATGAGTGATTTTAAACTTTGGGGGGCTCTGGGGCCTCACTGGGGTCAAATACAGACATCGTATACACATATTTGGAGTCCCCTGTTTATGAACTATCTAATTCTGTCATTAAAATTTTTCAATTCTCATTTGCATATTTGGCATATTTAATGAGGCGAATCGGCATCATTTTAATCATATAAATTATGTAACGAGTTCGACCAAATTAACAACTTAACATTCCCATGAAACGTCGGAAATGTGTGCAAAAGATTGAGGCTGTCGGGTTATCCTTTCTGGAGAAGATGTTTTTAGGTTTTGGAGAAAATCCAATATGGCCTCCATACCACGTGACCTACGTCATCGAAATTTTCAAAGTATAAACTTCAGGTGGAGAGTTATTAAATGGACAAGTTTCATTGAATTTCATCAAAGCGTTGTTTTCATCAAAGCATTGTTTTCATCAAAGCATTGTTTTCATTTAACGACATTTCAAAAATGGGTGATTTTAAACTTTGGGGGGCTCTGGGGCCTCACTGGGGTAAAATACAGACATAATGTAAACATATTTGGAGTCCCCTCTTTAAGGCCTATCTAAATCCATCATTCGATTTTTTCAACTTTCATTTGCTTATTTTGCATATTTAATGAGGCGAATCGGCATAATTTTAATCATATCAATTTAGTGACGATTTTGACCAAATTAACAACTTAATATTCACATGGAACATCGCAAATGTGTGCAAAAGCTTGAGGCCGTTGGGTTATGCGTTCTTGAGAAGATGTTTTTAGGTTTTAGAGAAAATCCAATATGGCCGCCATACCACGTGACCTCCGTCATCAAAATTTTCAAAGTATAAACTTCAGGTGGAGAGTTATTAGGTGTTTAAGTTTCATTGAATTTCATCCAAGTGTTCTTTTCATTTTATGACATTTCAGAAATGCGTGATTTTCAAATTTGGGGGGTGCTGGGGGCTCACTGGGGTCAAATACAGACATAGTATAAATATATTGGGAGTCCCCTGTTTATGTGCTATCTAAATTTGTCATTAAATTTTTTCAACTCTCATTTGCATATTTTGCATATTTAATGAGGCGAATCGGCATCATTTTAAATCATTTGAATTATGTCACGATTTCGACCAAATTAACAACTTCACATTCCCATGGAACAATGCAAATGTGTGCAAAAGTTTGAGGCTGTCGTGTTATCCGTTCTGGAGAAGATGTTTTTAGGTTTTGGAGAAATTCCAATATGGCCGCAATACCACGTGACTTACGTCATCAAATGTTTCATAGTATAAACTTCAGGTGGAGAGTTATTATGGTGTTAAGTTTCGTTGAATTTCATCCAACAGTTTTCCCTCCAGATCCGCCACAAAATCGATCAGTAGAACATAAAAACGCCTTTAATAATAATAATACTAACGAATTCAATAGGGCTTCAGCCATTTGGCTTGAAGCCCTAATTACCCCAGTCCCTGATGATGAGAAACATCCCCATGACATGATGCTGCCACCACCAGGCTTCACGGTAGGTATGGTGTCCTTTAGCTGATGTGCTTTGTTGGGTTTGCACCAAATGTAGCGTTTTTGCATTTTTCCCAAAAAATTCCATCAGACCACAAAACCTTATTCCACATGGCTTCAGAATCTCTCGAGTATTTTTTTGTATTCCTCAAACAGGACTCAAGGTGGGATTTTTTGTGTAATGTCTCCCTTCTTCCACCTGACCGTAGAGCCCAAACTTGTGGAGTGTTTGGGATATTGTTGTCACATGCAAACCATTAATCAGTCCTTGGCATGAAGGCCTGATGCTCTTTCAAAGTTGCAATTGGCCTCTTGGTAGCCTCTGATCAGTCTCCTTGCTTGCTCATCCAGTTTGGAGGGACGGCCTGATCTCGGCAGGGTCTTGGTGGAACCATACGCTTTCCATTTCTTAATAACGACTGTCTTGACTGTGCTCTAACGAATATGCAAGGCCTTTGAAATATTTTTATGCCCATCCCCTGATCTGTGCCTTTCCACAACTTTATCCCAGAGGTCTTTTGAAAGCTCCTTGGTGCTCATGGTTGATAATTTGCTGTGAAATGCACGACCCAGCAGTGGAAACCCACAGGAACGGCTGATTTTACTCTGAAATCATCATAATCACTGCAATTTAAACAGGTGGAGGTCAATTAACCTGGTGTGTGATTTTGAAGGTGATTGGTTCCACCTGAGCTGGTTTACAATTGCCGTTATAATGGGGGTGGACACTTATCCACCCAAGATATTCTCGTTCTGTGTTTTCAATTAATTTTCTGAAATTTGAATTTGTTAGTTGAAATTTGAAATTTGAAATTTGAATTTTCACTTGGAAGTTGTGGGTTACGATGCGTAAATAAAGGTGTAAAAATTCTGATTTAATTCCAGGTTTCCGGCATCAAAAGGTGAAAATTTTGAAAGTGGGTGTAGACTTTCTATAGACACTGTACTCTGACTCGTTCTCCATCCCAGTTAACATGACGTCTTCCAAACCACTGCAAAATGCCTTCTTTGTCTCTCCCCAACTCTTTCCAGATCTTTTCACAATCTTCCTGCTCTTTTGTCGTTCTCCCAGTTGTCGGTGTATATTTGTTGACGTATCTTTTTGTATTATTCATTTCTCTTCTTTGCAATCGTTGGCGCTGGATTTGCTGTAAACTCCAGCCCATGTGTGGCATCATATACTCGCACCTGATACTGGAAATTCTTTGCTTTGATGTATTCTTTGATGTCAAGATGCAGATGATGGATGATTGAACGCATTGTTACACACAGAACAATTGTAAGGTTTCTCTCCAGTGTGTAAGTTTTGATGTCTAGATACAGATGATGGATTAATGAAGGCCTTGGGGCACACAGAACACTTGTAGGGATTATCTCCGCTGTGTATTCTTTGATGTCGAGATACAGATGATGAATGAGTAAAGGCCTTGTTGCATACAGGACACTTGTAAGGTTTCTCTCCGGTGTGTATTCTTTGATGTCGAGATACAGTTGATGAATGAGTAAAGGCCTTGTTGCACACAGAACACTTGTAAGGTTTCTCTCCGGTGTGTAATCTTTGATGTCCAGATAAAGTTGATGGACGATAAAAGGCCATGTTACACACAGAACAAATGAAGGGTTTCTTTCCGGTGTGTATTCTTTGATGCATATATAAGTTAGATAAATGATTGAACGCTTTGTTACACACAGAACAATTGTAAGGTTTCTCTTCAGTGTGTGTTCTTTGATGTGTATATAAGTTCGATGACTGACTAAACGCTTTGTTACACACAGAACACTTGTAGGGTTTCTTCCCGGAATGTATTTTTTGATGACGACATAAATTTGATGAAAAACAAAAAGCCTTCCGGCATTGTGAACACTTGTAGGGTTTCTCACCGGTGTGCAACCTTTGATGTGACAACAGATATGAAGAAGAAGCAAATCCCTTCTGACACACAGTGCACCTGTATGACGTCTCACCTGTGCATATTTCAACACATCCTTTTAAACACGATGAGGAGGTGAAGTTTTTGTTGGAAACGGCAAAATTGTTTGTCTTCTCACTTGTTTGGCTCTCCTGTTGCAAGACATTGATACACCTGTCGCAGTTGTTGTTTGTCGACACAACTCTAAACTTGTCACCATCCTGACAAAAAGTCTCTGCCAGGTGATGATCGAAAGAAACTTCTCTGTCCAATGACGAGGAACAGTTGACACTTGAAGACTTTTCAAATTTTTTCTCTGCAAATTGACAATGGAGCAAAAACATCAATCAATCACTTTTACAACTTGAACAGAACTCGTGGAACACATAGTCGCACCTTGCATGTTCATTCTGAATAAAATTACCATTCTTAACTGAATACCCCACTATTATGGCCACTACTATCATGGATCACATGATCGTATCATCCATGCACCCACAATTATATTGTCGTCACTGATCTACACAAAATACCCATAATGACAAATTTAAAACATGTTTTTGGAAATTTTAACAAAAAAAACCTGAAATATCTTTCCACAATTCAATGGTATTCAACCCATTTGCTCTGGCATTCCAAATTGAGCTCAGGGCATCCAAATTCCTTTGATCATCCTTGAGATGTCTCCACAACTTTCTCCCTCGTATCTCTCCCTGGTTAATCCCTCCTATGTGGGCCTATGTGGGAGAGTATGTTGGCCTCTCATTCTCACACCGCAGGCAGGTCAGCGGTCTTTCTGTCATCTACCGTCCCCTCTCCGGTCTCGCCGCCCCGTTTGATCGACAATCGACAATGGACATTGCCAAGAGCACAGTGAGCTCCATCATTCGGAAATGGAAAGAATATGAACTACCCAGACTCTTCCTAGAGTTGGCTGTCCGAACAAACTGAGCAACCGGGAAAGAATGAACTTTGTCAGGGAGGTGAAGAAGAACGCAACGACCACTCTGACAGAACTACAGAGTTCTTTCACTGAGATGGGAGAACTTGCTTGAAAGACAACAGTCTCTGCAGCACTTCAAAAATCAAGGCTTTATGGGAGATTGGCGAGACAGAAGCCACTCCTGGGAAAAAAGCACATGACAGCACGTCTTGAGTTTGTAAAAAGTCACGTGAAAGACTTTGAGATCAAGAGGCAAAATATTCTGTTGTCTGAGGAGACGAAAATGGAACTTTTTGGTCTGAATGCAAAGCACTACATCTGGCAGAAACTGAGCACAGCTCATCGCCCATCCAAAACCATCCCGAGCGTGAGGCATGGTGGCGGCGGCATCATATTATGGGGATGTTTTCAGCGGCAGGGACTGGAACACTTGCAAGGATAGAGGAAACTATGAATGGAGCCAAATACAAACAAATCCTTGAGGAGTTGGCTGCCTGATGTTGGCTTAATGGTTTGGGTGCCGGGCTTTGGATCCGAGGGTCCCGAGTTCAAATCCCACTCAGCTGTTGAGTTAATACCAGGTGGGGTTAACTCGGCCTGTCATCCTTACGAGGTCGGCAAAGTGAGTGCCAGCATCCTGGTTTCCTGTCGGAGTGGCGACCTGTCCAGGATTGTGCCCAATAGCCAAGGAGACTGCTGAAGCAGCACCAACAATCTGCATAGAGTAAGGTCCCAATCTCCTCTTCCTTGAGCAGAACCTGCCTCAGAGTGCAAAAGACCTTCGACTGCAGTGAAGATTTACGTTCCAACGGGACAACTACCCCAAGTATTCAGCCAAAGCAACGGTGCAACATAACAAAATATTGACTGAGAGGGTTGAACACACATTGATGAAAGACATTTCAGCTTTTCAGTTTTCATTAATTTGTAGAAATTTCAAAAAATATGTTTTCTCTTTGTCATTGGGGGTATTTTGTGTTGATCAGTGACAAAACATTTAAATTTAAGCCATTTTGAAGTCAGGCTGGAACACAACAAAATGTGAAAAAGTCGAGGGGTGTGAATACTTGATGAAGGCATTGTAGGTCTCACCCATAAAACACCACAAAGGGCACATTGTTGTCTTTCTTTCCTTTCTGCCGTGACATCCTCCGGGTGAGTAACTGGTGTACTCGCTTCAGTGCCTCGAGGTGGAGACGGAACACTGTTGTTTGTGTCCTTTATAACATCCTTAAAAACAGTAAGTTTCCTGTTTGGAATGATTTTCAATTTTGTTTCAATTTTGCAGGCAGATTAAAACTATTATCTTCCTCCTCTCCGTGCATGTGAGATCAGGACGGATTCATCGCCAAAGTACTGATAAACAACAGGTTTGTTTTCCGATTAATGTTCAAAATATAACTTTCAACTGAAATGGAAATGTTCCTCGAACACAAACTGATGTTTGTCGACAGACTGACGGACAGACAAAGTGAACAAATTGCTTTACTCCTTTCACTTCGTGTGTGTGCGGCAAGGAGAAAACAAAATAAAAAATAAGTGAGCTTCATGTATTCCACCAGGAGAAGTACCCGTCGCTTCCGGGACGGATTTAATAAAACGACGGCATGTTGTACTTGTAAACATTCTGCTCCATTCACTCCATCATTTTCCCGGGGTCATCTTCCCTCTGCTTGGAAGTCAGCTGACATCATCTTCATGAACCATCCTTGCTGCTAACATCTGTATATGGCGTGAGCAAAAATCACCTCCGCTTCGCTGCAAAGCTCATTGTTGTTTGCTTTGGTTTGAACCTCCACTTGAAATGAGTGAAATGAAACATTCCCCTTCCCTCGTAATGCCTTCTGCTCCTCTTGTGCTGCCTTCCACTCTCACGATTCCCCCTTACCCCTCACTTACCCCTCATGCTGTCTTCCCATCCCGTTGTGCCGCCTCCCCCTCCCCCAACAGCAATCAATTACCAGATCACGGCAGGATAGCCAAGAGGTACGCATGATCGCCCTCAGCTGTCTCGCCTGGGTTTGAATCCCGACTGAGCTATAAAGTTTCATCCCGGTGTTTCACAGGCAGGGTTATTCATAAATGTGTGTGTGTGTGTTGTGTCCCAGATGGGTGTTAAACTCGGCGTCACATCTACCTGGATTCCCCCTCCTCTCCCCACCAAACTTTCCCCCCTCCCTCTCTCACCCCTATCCCTCTCTCTCCCACCCCTATCCCTCTCTCCCAGCCCTATCCCTCTCTATCACCCTATCCCTCTCTCTCTCCCACCCCTATCCCTCTCTATCCCACCCCGATCCCTCTCCGTCACCCCCTTTGGTCTCTCTCCGATCATATCCCTCTCTCGACTCACATTGTCCTTCTCTCTCCTACCCCTCTATCCTTCTCCATGCTTCCCCTCCCTCCTCTCCCTCTTCCCCTCTCACCTCCATCCCTCTTCTCCTCTATCCTTCCCATCCCTTCTTTATCTCGTCGCCTCCTCCTTTCCCTCGTCCCCTCCTCCTTTCCCTCGCCCCATCCCTCCTCCCCCTCTTCCCTTGAATATTCCCAACAGCGAAGCGACAGGTAGTATTTGCTGGTAAAGAAGTCAACAAACACGAATTAAGCTTTAAATTTTACATTTTCACACTTTCCTCAATTAAAAGAGGTTATGATTAACTAGAAATTCTTTACTAAGTCAGGTGGTCGTGAGAGTTCACGTCCCTGACCCGAAGTGATGAGTAATGTTGTTAAACGTGTCCTTTATGATCCATCCATGAAGACCACACTCTGTACAGGGAGAGAGCATCAGTGCTGCAACAGCAGTTGCCTGGGTTATTGGACACAATCCTGGACAGGTAACCACTCTGACACAGGATACTCAAACGGCTCAATCATCCCAGCAAGCTGGTACATCACTTTGCTAACCTCAGAAGGATGACAAGCTGAGTCAACCCCACCTGGTATTAATTCAAGAGCCAAGTGGGATTTGAACTCAGGACCCAAATAAACCAAGCCCACCACCCCAACTATTAAACCAACACCAGGGATACCTTTTTGATATTTTATCAGAACAGAAAAACAGAGTTGGTATAAACACACCTATCCCGTGACAATGGTTTCATAACAGTTCTTACAGCAGGTCAAAGGTCGAGGTCACAGCTTCAGATCAAAATTTCGTGAAAAATGATTTTGGGTCAAACTTTGACCTTGAACTTGTGACTTCCATCCATCGAGCAAAATTAATTAGTTTCCTGGTAAACTCTCACTAACTCTGCTTTACAAACAGCCGACGAGTTTAGTGGAAACTAAGTTCACCCATCACATCTTTAAATATAATATTGAACATAATTTGTCCTTAAATAAGGTTGGTACAGGACGAGCTATAAACTCCCAACCTGGTGATGTACAGGGAAGGTGTTGCATCAGTGAGCATACCTTCCTCTGAAAGCAAAGGTAAGTATCTTGTCTTCTCATCCAGTGATTCCTCGACGACGTTAAAGATGCCACTGCAGCCCTCAAGAACAGGCCATTGTGTGCCGGTGCAGAGGCCCATAATCACAAGTAAATCTTCATCTGATTTGTTGTAAACGGGATTAAAGAGGAATCGAATGATGAATGAAGTGATGAGGTATAAAATGATGTCATACATGTACAAGAGGGAGGGTAACATGTCATGGATGGGATTTCCATTCACAATTCAATTCCGGCTTCGCTCCAGACATCGTGACATTCACTAAATCAGTGAGTTCCTGCATTAGTACACAGCACGGGAAACACAAGTTCTCGGTACGGAGTGAACGTCACGTACCGGGTCTGGACTCCTTGTCCTTGGGTGAACCGACCATGGACCCGCGGTCTTCCGGAGAACCTCCCGGACCGACCACGTATCCTCCATCGGAGCCGCTCGTGGATCCCGGGGTGTTCTCTCTG
Organism: Eptatretus burgeri; assembly: GCF_056783735.1. Taxonomy (NCBI): domain Eukaryota; kingdom Metazoa; phylum Chordata; class Myxini; order Myxiniformes; family Myxinidae; genus Eptatretus; species Eptatretus burgeri. Next base: position 2,216,589 of record NC_140979.1, read on the forward strand.
AGATCTCGGGTCATGGTGGACCGCACGTCGTGTCGGTGAAGGACGGTACGCTGTGGTAACCGAGTGAAGAGCGCGAGCTGTTTGGGGAAAAAGCGAACAGGGAGATCGCGGTGTCTGATTGGTTCCCGCCAAATCACGTGTCCATGATTTAAAATGAATACAAAGATTGAACGTTTCGTTTTAACGGATTGTTTGTGTTTCAGATTGTGTTGTGAAAGTGGAAAATCGAGTCCGAGTTCGTCGATGATAATTCCCTCGATACGAATCGACGTTCTTTATTTTCTGTTTTTGTATTTATCGAAAATGTTTCCTCCATAACGGAGTTATATATACTAGTGCGTGCCCGTAGGTGCAGCTTCGTTCTTTCGCTCTCGTAAACGACGACTGTATTGGAGCATTGTTTCAATTTGATCGGACCAACCGTATCATAAATGGCCATAACTTGGGAAACACCTGGGAAACATACTCAGGTCCCCAGCGTCAATTGTGACGTCATATCAAACAAAGAAGAAGAATTGTGACGCCCCCTCTCTCGCCCCCCCCTTCTCTCGCCACCTCCTCTCTTGAATTGTGACGCCCCCTCTCACTCACCCCTCTCTCCCTCCCCTCTCCCGCCCCTCCTCTCTCCCCCCTCCTCGTCTCTCGCCCCTCTCTCTGTCAATGTATTCACAAATGTCTGCCAAGCACAACAATTAATTCAAACCTTGGGTAAAAACAGCTTTCAAACCCTTGGGAAACAGCTGTTTCCCTTGGGAAAATTCAAACCTTGGGATTAATTAATAATTTGAACAATTAATTCAAACCTTGGGAAAAAACAGCTTTCAAACCTTGGGAAACACTTGGGAAAAGCTGAAACGGATGAAGAACGATATCAAACCTTGAAAAGGCACATACTCATGTCCCCAGCGTCGATTGTGACGTCATACCAAACGAAGAAGAAGAATTGTGACGTCAATCATGCAAAAAAACCCCATTAATTGTGCCGTCATAGCACCGTGTCCTGTCATTGGTTGACAGACGTTATTGGTCATTATTGGTTGACAGACAATATGCTGTTCGTCTTTCTGCTGCTCCCGTTAGGGGTCGCCACAGTGGATCATCCGTGATGATCCGCATTCTGATTTGGCATAGGTTTTACGCCGGATGCCCTTCCTGACGCAACCCTGTCCGCCTCTTACGACACAGGGATAAGGATTGGGTTTCGCCATAATTCCGGGCTGCCCTACACCCTCTCAAAGCGGCCCAGTGCAGAGCTCCCGTCCTCAAGCGATCCTCCAACCCAAGCCTCCAAGTAGCCGGATTACAGGCGCACGCCACTACGCCCAGTAGGTTGACAGACAATATAAAGGTCGTTATTGGTTGACAGACATTGGTCATTGTATCACGTTATTCTTTTTATTACTGTCAATTATTGTGCTATTATTATTATTAATAATTACACATTAATATGCTGTTATCATTATTCTGAGATATATTTGGGAAAAATGGCATGATAAGGTGGAACGACATTTCAGCTGGGATATATACACCTTTCTAACACTGAAAAAAGCAATAAAATGGCCGTAACTTGGGAACCGCTCGTCCGATTGATATAAATCGTCATCAATTTCGAGGCACATCCGCGAGTCCCCGGCAATATTCCTGGCAAGTTTCAATCAGATCGGACAGGTGGTCGTCGAGAAACGGCGGTCGCAGACAGACAGACACACACACACACAGATTGCTGGAATTATAGATAGTCTAGTGCGGGCCCGTAGGGGCGTGCCAGTATGTGTAGCTTCGTGCCTGCAGTATCAGGTCCCCATCATAAATTGTGATGTCATAGCAAACGAAGAAGAAGAAGAATTGTGACGTCAATCATGCAAAAAAAATAAATAAAAACAAATAAACATTAATTGTGACGACATCGCACCGTGTCTTGTCATTGGTCGACAAATAAATGGCCGTAACTTGGCAACCGCTTATCCGATTAATATCAAACCTTGAAAAGGCACATCCGCTGGTCCCCAGCAATATTCCTAGCAAGTTTCAATCAGATCGGGCCGTCAATCGTGCAAAAACAAAAAAAAATTAAAAAAAATATTAATTGTTACGTCATTCGGATGTCATCGCACCGTGTCCTGTCATTGGTCGACAGATAAATGGCCGTAACTTGGGAACCACTCGTCCGATCGATATCAAACCTCGAAAAGGCACATCCGCGGGTCCCCGGCAATATTCCTGGCAAGTTTCAATCCGATCGGACCAGTGGTCATCCGGTTATTAATAATTTGGGAAAAGATTGGCATGATAAGGTGAGAAGGTGGAACAATACCTTCAGCTGCCATATATACACCTTTTCAACACTGAAAAAGCAGTAAAATGGCCATAACTTGGGAACCGCTCATCCGATCGACATCAAACCTCGAAAAGGCACATCCAGGGGTCCCCGGCAATATTCCTGGGAACTTTCAATCAGATCGGACCGGCGGTCGTCGAGAAACGGCGGTCGCAGACAGACAGACAGACAGACACACAGAGATTGCTGGAATTACAGATAGATATATGGGTATGTGGGTATGTTTAATCTACTCCTCCGGGAGGATTTGACCGAGGAAGCTGAAACTTTCAGCGATTAATGAGGGAACCCCGACATTGTGTCTGTGCAAGTTCTGATTGATTCCATCAAGTTTTGAGGAAAAAGTTAATTCAGGACCCTTCGGGACCCCCATTCATGATGACAGGAGGAAAACCATGGGGTAACCTTCCCGGATCAGATTACGGTCACGTTTGTGTCAGAGTGGTGCTCAGGTTTCTAACACCAGACGACGGTCTCCTTGGGTTAACATGAGGCTGTCCCTTCGGGTGAGTGCCTGGAATGTCCTTTCCATAAGAGGATGATCACCTGTCTCTGTTATCATCTGAGCTCAAGCGTTTAACCCGAACACCTTTCGCTTTGTGTGCTTGTGGCAACAAAAAAATTAAATAATAAATAATTGATCTTTATACGTGTTTTCCACCAGGAGAGGTACCCGTCTCTTCCCTGACGGATTTAATCAAATGACAGCACATTGTACTTACAAACATCCTGCTCTATGATTTTCCCGGGGTCATCTTCCCTCTGATTGGAAGTCAGCTGACATCATCTTCATTAACCATCCTCACGAAACAACGTTCAAATACAATTTTTTTTATAATGAAACTTTTCATTCACACCACAGCAGGAAAGCCGAGACGTTCGCATGCTCGCTCGAAGCAATCTAGCCTGGGGGTTCGAGTCCCGACCCAGCTATAAACTGTCACCCAGCGTATCACAGTCAGGGTGATTCATCAATGTGTGTGTGTGCTGTTAAACTGGACGTCACATCTACCCGGAGTGCCTCCACCCCCCTCTCCCCCACCCTCCATGTTGAGTGGACTGCAGCACGTATGAATCAGATTCGGCTCACGGGTTCCAAACCCCTTTTTCCCACGGGGCTCCTGGGTTCCAACCCCCTTTTTCCCCCGGGGCTCCCTAGTTCCAAACCCCTCTTTCCCCCGGGGCTTCCAGGTTCCAAACCCCTCTTTCCTCCGGGGCTCCCTGGTTCCAACCCCTTTTTTCCCCAGGGACTTCCGGGTTCCAAGCCCCTCTTTCCCCCGGGGCTCCCTGGTTCCAAACCCTCTTTCCCCCGGGGCTCCCTGGTTTCAAACCCCTCTTTCCCCCCGGGGCTCCCTGGTTTCAAACCCCTCTTTCCCCCCGGGGCTCCCTGGTTCCAAAACCCCTTTTTCCCCCCGGGGCTCCCTGGTTCCAAAACCCCTTTTTCCCTAGGGCTCCTGGGTTCCAAACCCCTTTGTTTTTTAGCAGCGTTCGCTACGCGAGATGCTGCTCATGGAGAGCTCGGCGTTCTTCTTCTTCTTATGAAGACAAAACCTTAATCTCGAGGACTCGGCTCTTGAAAAAACAAGATCCGGATCTCCTTAAATACTGAGCACATATCCACATCCTCACATTGACGGTGCATTTTGAGAGCATCTATCATGAACTTTTAAATATATTCGGACATTTGCTTTAAAGTTTCGAAAAGTTCACGTTACTATTTAAAGATTATTCCATTTATCGTATTGTAATTTGGTAAATACATTATTTATTTCGTAAATACACGATATATCGTAAATACGTAAATACATTATTATGCGTTTCGCTATTGGCTTAATCAAGGCACGTGACGAAATATCGGAAGTTGTTGTTGTTGTTGTTTTTTAATTTTTTTTTAGCCGACAAAATCTTTAGGACGCTGCTCGTGGACACATTTGTCGTTGTTTTGTGTACCTTGCCGAGGCTCGTATGAGAGCTAACGCACAACGCACAGCAAGGGGGGCATGAGACAAGAGGGGCAGGAGTGGGAAGGGCAAAACAGTGGGGAACAGAGACATTAGGAGATCTGTGGAAGGGAGAGGGATGGGGCGGGGAACATGGGGAATAAAAGATGGACATCACAGGGACTTTCAGGAAGGAAAGCAGAGAATTTGAAGGAGGTGGGCTTGAGTGGATTAACGGGGGTAGAAAAGATCGAGGATGGGGGACTTTAAGAGGTGGTGACCAGCTGTTTTAAAGGCCTGGAGGTAAGAATGGGATTGAATAGAGTGAGGGAATTCATTCCAAAGGTGGGGAAAAAGAGGAATGAAAGAGTGAAAGTGAGCAGTGATTCGTGATTTTGGTATTTTTTACCAGAAGGGGGTTGTTGTCGGAGCTTGAGCGCCCTGCGGAAATACGGTGGCGACAAATCGCAGCGAAAGCAGAGGGGAGGGGGGCGAGGCTGGAGGGGAGACGGTAGAAGAGAGAAAGACCACCGACCTGCCTGCGGTGAGAGAATGAGAGGCCCAAAGACTCAGCCTCATGACAGGCGATGCCAATGATCCGAAATGCCTTGATTTCCACAGCGTGAAGCCGAGAAAGGTGGGAGGCCGGAGCACCAGCCCAGAGGGGAGAGCAGTACTCTTATCAGGCTGCGGACGAAAGCTTTGTCCGTGGTCAGGAGCTCAGGTGGGCCATGGAAGGACTTTGCACGATGGAGAATTCCCACGATGGAGAAGGCGACTGGCTTTGGAGGCGAGGTTTAAAATGCGGCTTTCCCAGGAAAGATCATGGCAGATAGTGAGACCCAGAAGCTTGAAACAAAGGACTTTTCCAGAAGATTGTGGAGAAAGTGGATGGGGGGTTTTCCAAACGGTCCTTTCAGAGAGACATAGTGAGAGTGTGAGATTTGTCCGGATTGAAAGACATGTTCCACGTGTTGGACCAGTTTGTGATTTTAGCCAGATCTGCAGGTAGCGAAGAAGCTGCTGCTTGCCGGTCTTTGGGATGACAGATGGTATGGCAGAGGGTGGAGTCATCAGCAAAGAGATAAAGAGGATTTAACAGAGAGTCGGAGAGATCATTGCTGAAAACCAAAAAAACAACAGGGCCCAGAACGATACCTTGTGGAACTCCAGCCTGGACAGGAAGAGGGGATGAAAGAACTCCATTTAAGGCTGGCCTTGGATACCATAGGAAGAGAGTTTGGTGAGCAGGGCAGGGTACCAGACCGTGTCAAAAGCACACGACATGTCTTGGGATGTGGCTCTGATTTCATGTCTGGCATTGAGGACCTCCATCCATTGTTGGGATAGCAGCAGCAGCATATCCAGGGGAGAGTGACCTGGTCTGAAACCAAATTGATGAACGGAAATCAGGCCATTGGAGAAGAGGAAGGATTTAATGTCTGAAGAAATGATGGATTCCTTCACTTGCTGATGATTGGGAGAAGGTTGGTTGGTCTGCAGTTGCAGGGATCTGTTTTTGTACCTTTTTATGCAAGGCAGTGATGTTTGCTGATATCCAAGCAGATGGCAGATGACCTTGAGCAAATGAGAGGGTGAACAGAACAGAGAGAGGGTGAGCAAGAACAGAGGAGCAGGTTTTTTGGACACGTGGGCTGATGCCATCTGGACCGGTTGCACAATGTGAGTCGAGGTTTGACAGCAAGCTCTCCACCTTGTCAGGAGAAAAGGGACAGTTGGGTGCGACTGGTCAGGTGAGTAGAGAAAGCGATGGGTTTGGGAAACAAAATTTCGATGCAAACACCAAGTTTCGGCATTCAGCCTTTTCACATAACGTGTAAGCAGTGCGGCCATTTGAGGAAAGGGAGGGGATGGAGGGGGAAGATCCACCAGAAACAGATTTGATGAGATGCCACCAGGATTTGAAGGAGGGAGAGAGGTTTGAAAGTTCAGACAAGAAAGATGTTGTTTTCTGGCTCTCCTGAGAGTAGGCACACACTTGTTCTGAGCTTTATGGAAGGAACTGAGATCACCCTCAATTGGGTTTGCTTTCCATGAAGCAAAGGCAAGTTGTTTCAGGACAACTGCCTCACCACAAGCTTCAGTGAACCATGGGCAGGAGGAAGGGTAGGACAACTGAAGACGAGAGGGGATAAATCTGTGCATGAGGGAGAGCAAGTTTCTTTGAAAGAATTCCCAGGATGATTTGATGTTGGAGAAAGTAGGGATAGGAGACCAGTCTATAAGTTTGATGGCTACTTGAAGACCCTGCCAGTCAGCCGGAGTGAAATGCCAGACTCGACGGCGGTGAGGTGGTTCTCTGATAATAGCCAGAGAGATGTCCACTTTGACAAGGGTTGATAACATCTGCAAAGTTTCAATTATTTTCGTTGAGTGGTTTCAGAAAAAAAGATATTCAAATTTTCCCCTTCATTCAATAATGCTGCCACACCATGTGACATATGACGACAATCTTAACAATAAAAACATTCTCCATCAGACCTTCCGAAGTTTAAAATTTTGCATCGATCGGACAAGCCGAAACAGAGAAAACCATTTTTAAAGTGAAAATATGAAGATGTGGACACGTCGACAGACAGACACAAACGTACACAGACACACCGAACACAATGGACAAATACAACAGTTCAGAAAAGGAAAAAGAAACCCAAAACTAAAAAAGGGAATTCAAAAAATATAAAACAAACACAAAATTGGAGACAAAGACCTCGAGTGCTTGGGTGTTGAAAACAAACTCAATCTGAAAATGACAGCGAGAAAGATAAAAAAAAATACAAAACACCACCGTATGAGGAAACAAACCACAGGAGAAACAAAACCACATGTTTGAGAGTAACCCGAAGAGATTCTTCCACACTCCTTTGCTCTCTTCAATCTCAGTCCTCCCTGCAGGTCTTCAAAGTTGCTGTTCACCACCATCCCATATCTTCCCCCATCCAAAATCTTGATATTTACTACTCACGTTGATCCCCCCATACCCACCTCCTTCAAATTCCCTGTTTTCCTTCCTGAAAATCACTGTAGTTCCGACTTGTTTTCCCATTCCCATCCCTCTCTCTTCCACAGATATCCTCTTGTCTTTTTTCCCCACTATTTTGTGCTTCCCTCTCCCTCCCTTCTTGTCTCCTGCCTTGTGACATGTTTCTTTGTATGAGCTCTTACACAAGCCTTGACTTGGTACGCAAAAAAACAAAGAAAAAGTGAATTAGTCCCTGATGATGAGAAATATCCCCAAAACATGATGCTGCCACCACCAGGCTTCACAGTAGGTGTGGTGTCCTTTGGCTGATGTGCTTTGTTGGGTATGCACCGAATGTAGCGTTTTGCATTTTTCCATGAAGTTCCATCAGACCACAAAACTTTTTTCCACATGGCTTCAGAATGTATGGAATGCTTCTTTGTACACCTCAAACAGGACTCAAGGTGGGCTTTTTGGTGTAATGGCGTCCGTCCTTCTTGCCACCTGACCAGAGAGCCCAGACTTGTGAAGTGCTTGAGATATTTTTGTCACATGCAAACCAGTGATCAGTCCTTGCCCTGAAGGCTTGCAGCTCTTTCAATGTTGCCATTGGCCTCTTGGTGGCCTCTGATCAGTCTCCTTGCTTGGTCATCCAGTTTGGAAGGACGGCCTGATCTCGGCAGGGTCTTGGTGGTACCATACGCATTCCATTTCTTAATAATGACTTGACTGTGCTCCAAGGGATATTCAAGGTTTTTGAAATATTTTTATACCCATCCCCTGATCTGTGCCTTTCCATAACTTTAACCCAGAGGTATTTTGAAAACCAACAGGAACGGCTGATTTTATTCTGAAATAATCAGAATTTCGACAATTTAAAGTGGGGAAAGTCAATTAACCTGGTGTGTGATTTTGAAGGTGATTGGTTACACCTGAGCGAGTTTACAATTGCCGTTATAAAGGGGTGGTGTGGGGGGTGGACACTTATCCCACAAAGATATTCTAGTTTTGTGTTTTTAATCAATTTTTTGAAACTTGGATAATTTGTTTTTCAATTGGAAGTTGTGGGTTACGATGCATAAATAAAGGTGTACAAAGTCTGATTTCATGGATTTATTTCCAGATTATAAGGCATCAAAAGGTGAAAATTTTGAAAGGGGGTGTAGACTTTATTCAGACAATGTACTCTGACTCGTTCTGCATCCCAGTTAACATGACGTCTTCCAAACCACTGCAAAGTACCTTCGTTGTCTCTTCCCAACTCTTTCGAGATCTTTTCACAATCTTCTTGCTCTTTTGTCGTTCTCCCAGTTGTCAGGGTATATTTGTTGATGTATCTTTTTGTATTTTTCATTTCTCTTCTTTCAATCGATGGCGCTGGATTTGCTGTTATTTCCATCGCGTGTGTGGCATCATATACTCGCACCTGTTCCTGGAAATTCGTTGCTTTGATGTATTGTTTGATGTCGAGATACAGATGATGAACGAGCAAAGACCTTGTTACACACAGAACAGTTGAAGGGTTTCTCTCGGGTGTGCATTCTTTGTTGTCTGGACACAGATGATGAATGAGGAAACAACATATTGCACACAGAACAGTTACAGGGTTTCTCTCCGGTGTGTATTCTTTGATGTCTATGTAAGTTCGATAATTGATTGAACGCTTTGTTTCACACAAAACAATTGAAGGGTTTCTCGCCGGTGTGTATTATTTGATGTTTATGAAAGTTTGATAAACGATTGAACCCTTTGTGACACACAGAACAATTGTAGAGTTTCTCTCCGGTGTGTGTTCTTTGATGTGTTGATGCAGTTGATGAATGTTTAAACGCTTTGTTGCACACAGAACACTTGTAAGGTTTCTCTCCAGTGTGTATTATTTGATGTGCTGACAGATTTGATGGAGTAATGAAGGCCTTGTTGCAAACAGAACAGCTGTAGGGTTTCTCTCCGGTGTGTATTCTTTTATGTTTATAAAAGTTAGATACATGATTGAACGCTTTGTTACACACAGAACAATTGTAGGGTTTCTCTCCAGTGTGTATTCTTTGATGTGTTAACGCAGTTGATGAATGATTAAACGCCTTGTTGCACACAGAACACTTGTAAGGTTTCTCTCCAGTGTGCATTCTTTGATGTTCTGATCGAGTTGATGGATTAATGAAGGCCTTGTTGCACACCGAACAGTTGTAAGGTTTCTCTCCGCTGTGTATTCTTTGATGTTTATATAAGTTAGATATATGATTGAACGCTTTCTTACACACAGAACAATTGTAGGGTTTCTCTCCGGTGTGCAATATCTGGTGCTCATGTAAGTGTGACGACAGATTAAATGCTTTGTTGCAAACAAAACACTTGTGGGGTTTCTCCACTGAATGTGTTTTTTGATGACGAAATAAATTTGATGACGAACTAAAGGCCTTCCGGCATTGTGAACACTTGTAGGGCTTCTCACCGGTGTGCAACCTTTGATGTGTCAACAGATATGAAGAAGACGCAAGTCCCATCTGACACACAGTGCACCTGAGTGACGTCTCACCTGTGCATATTTCTACACATCCTTCTAAACACGATGAGGAGGTGAAGTTTTTGTAGGCAACAGCAAAATTGTTTGTCTTCTCATATCTTTGGCTCTCCTGTTGCAAGACATTGATCCACCTGTCGCAGTTGTAGTTGTTTGAAGACACACCCCTAAACTTGTCACCATCCTGACAAAAAGTCTCTGTCAGGTGATGATCGAAAGAAACTTCTTTGTCCAATGACGAGGAACAGTTGACACGTGAAGACGTTTCAAATTTTTTCTCTGCAAATTAAGAATGGAGCAAAAACATCAATCAATCACTTTTACAACTTGAACAGCACTCGTCGAGCACATCGTCTCACCTTGCACGTTCATTCTGAATAAAATTACCATTATTAACTGAACTCCCCACTATTATGGCCACTAGTATCATGGCCCAAATGCTCGCATCATCCATGCACCCTATCATATCACATTGTTTCTTGGAATGGGTTATGAACGTCAAAAAATGAATTAATCACTCACGTCTGGTCAAAGATCAGATAAATGAAGTTTCAGATTTTTCAGAGAAGGATTTCAATTGAACCAATCATGGCTGGAATAAGACTTCACTGATGACGTCATCATTATCACTGATCATATCACCCCATGGGGAGTTGACAACACTTGCAAAGTTTCAATTATTTTCGTTGAGTGGTTTCAGAGAAAATGATATTCAGATTTTTCCTGCAATTCAATATGACTGCCACACCATGTGACATATGACGACAATGTTAACAATAAAAACATTCTCCATCGGGAGTTCCTCCTCTGTTTGAAATTTTTCATCGAATCGGCCAAGCGGAAACATAGAAAACAATTATTAACGTGAAAATATGAAGACGTTGACACATTGACAGACAGACACAAACACACAGACAAACCGAACACATTGGACAAATACAACAGTTCAGGAAAGGAAAGAGAAACACAAAACGAAAAAAGAGAATTCAAAATGTAAAATGAAACACAAAATTGGAGACAAAGACCTCGAGTGCTTGGGTGTTGAAAACAAACTCAATCTGGAAATGATAGCGAGAAAGATAAATAAATAAATAAAAAACACCACCATATGAGGAAGCAAACAACAGGAGAAAACAAAATCACATGTTTGAGAGTAACCCGAAGAGATTCTTCAACGAATTAGGGAAACAAAAGCAGAATGTGTCAACTCCCCCTGAAAAAGAAAAAATGGGGAAACATTCTGGAAAGGAATTCTTGGAGATCGAAAGGAACGTAACAAGGAAGCAGAATGGATCGTGGACTTGGAAAAGAAGAAGCACCATGTTGGTTGAGGCCCAGTGATTATTGATGAAGAAATAAAGAATTAAAAACAACTTCAAAAAATGCCACCAAACTTTAAAATCCAGGCCCAGATGGAATTCCAAACTTCTGGCTGAAACAACTTGATGCTCTCCACAATCACGACACCAGGACATTCAAACAACTGATCCAAGAGGAAAAGGAAGTGCATGAGTGGTTCGCAGAAGGAAACACATTTCTCATCTAAAAATCTGAAGAAACCCAACTTCCTCACAAATACCGGCCAATAACATGTCCACAAACAACATACAAACTTCTAACAGGAATCATGACAGAAATTATGTTCCATCACCGAACCCAACAAGGAGGTTTGGAGGAAGAACAAAAGGGCCACCGCCCACGACTGAACAAGGCCATTCTTGAAAATTTCAAATTGCGAAGAACCAAATTGTCCACCACCTGGATGGACTATAAGGAAACTTTTGTCAGTGTTCCACATTCATGGATAATAAAATGCGTGTAAATATACAAAATCAATCCCCAAGTAATCAAACTGATTGAGAAAGCAATGGAACTCTGGAATACCACGTTGATAGTACAGCACTCAGAGGGAAATATCGAAATACCAGATGTGAAGATATGGCATGGGATCTTCCAGGGAGGCAGTCTTTCCCCTCTCTTGGTTTGTCTTGCTCTGGAACCATGAGTAACCTCATCAACAAACATGGACATGGATACACCCGAACAACAATGGAAGAGCATCCAACGAAACAGGAAATGTGACTCACCGACGATACATGGATGATTTAAAGCTCTTCCTGACCCAGCTGTTTTATCTGTTGAAAGTCTGGTTGGGTCACAATAACACCAACAAAGGGTAAACTGGCCAGAGCAATGACCACCACACGAGGAGACACCAACAACGCTGCCAAAGCGGACTCAGCAATGGAAACAAAACGAGTGAAGAGACACTGACAGCAGCTGCATTGGCCTTGGCAACAATAAACAACTCTTAATATAAGAGGCACCGACAGTGAGAAAGATATGAAATACTGACAGATTGGGTCAGGAGACAGGAGAGAGTAATAATGTAGGAGATGAAACGGAGGAGGCAAAGGAGAGAAAGGCTGTCTCCTGAACTGCTCAATTTAATGTGGCGAAAGAAAGGCACATTCTCTGAATTTCATGTGACAAAGTTAATTTTAAAACTGACTCAAACAGTAAAGGAGGAATCTGGAGTCCACGGAATGCTGAGAGTGGGATACTTCAGCGACCACATTCCCTGATGACAAAGAACCGACTTTACCCCGCTGTATGTTGGTTGCTCTCATCTACTGGTCGGTCGACTCTTCAAATCTACTTCCCTGCTGTTGTCTTTGAAATGACTTCAAAGGAGGCATCTCATTGCTGGCCTTATTGAAAAGGCAGCCTGCCGGTTCCTCCACTCTCTCCTCACATGCTTCCAGTCACGTATTGTCCTTCATTGCTTGGAGAACCCCAATTCAACCTCCCTCTGAGACAGCTTGATCTGTGGAATAGGGTTGTTCTCCATGTTGGGGTGTTACAACGCTTTCACCCTCGAAGGACTTTTGCGACACAATTGGCCTGTCGGATTCATCCGATATGCAACCACTGGACAAAATCTTTTGGACATGGTCACAGCAAACCTTTCACCCATTTATAACCTGCTGTGGTATATTTTACAAACTGGATACCTGAGATAAGTTGTCACCTGAAGAGTCGTGAGTTTACGACTCTGATTGACACAATTATATTTTTGTCACTGATATACACAAAATACCCCTTAATGATAAATTGAAAACATGTTTTTGGAAATTTTAACAAAAAAACCTGAAATGTCTTGCAACAATAAGTATTCAACCCCTTTGCGATGGCATTCCAAATTGAGCTCACGGCATCCAATTTCCTTTGATCATCCTTGAGATGTCTTCACAACTTTCTCCCTCGTCTCTCTCCCTGGTTAATCCATCCTCTATATTAAAGACCTGAGCCTCGTTCTGGTGGAGGAGTTTCTCTCTTCATCAAAGACTCTATTCCTCACTCTCCATGCACTGTCCTCACTCCCGCACACCCCAGGAATACCTCTGGCTACGGCTTCTCCTCAACTCCCACCTCATGTTTATATGTGTACTGCACCATCCACCAAACAGTGATGACTCAGCTTCTCGCCTGGGTTTGAATCCTCGACCGAGCTTGAAACTGTCATCCCGGTGTTTCACAGGCAGGGTGATTCATAAATGTGTGTGTTGTGTCCCAGATGGGTGTTAAACTCGGCGTCACATCTGCCTGGATCCCCCCTCCTCTCCCCATCCACACTTTTCCCCCTCCACTACGCCTCTACCTTCTTCCTCTGCCTCTCTCTCGTACCCCTCTTCCTCCTCTATCCCTCCCCTCCCTCCTCTCTCACCTATCTCCTCTCCTCTATCCTTCCCATCCATCCTCTCCCTCTTCCCTTGAATATTCCCATCAGCGAAGCGATATTTTACCAAAACAGATAAACAGAGTCGGTACAAACACACCTATCCCATGACAATGGTTTCATAACAGTTCTTACAGCAAGTCGAAGGTCGGGGCCACAGCTTCAGGTCAAAATTTCGTGAAAAATGATTTTGGGTCAAACTTTGACCTTGAACTTGTGACTTCAATCCATCGAGCAGAATTAATTAGTTTCATGGCAAACTCTCACCAACTCTGCTTTCCAAACAACCGACTCGTTTTGTGGAAACAAAGTTCACCCTTCACATCTTTAAATATAATATTGAACATAATTTTGCCTCAAATAAGGTTGTTACAGGACGAGCTATAAACTCCCAACCTGGTGATGCACAGGGAAGGTGTTGCATCAGTGAGCATACCTTCCTCCGAAAGCAAAGGTAAGCCTCTTGTCTTCTCATCCAGTGATTCCTCGGGGACGTTAAAGATGCCACTGCAGCCCTCAAGAACAGGCCATTGTGTGCCGGTGCAGAGGCCCTTCAACACAAGTAAATCTTCATCTGATTTGTTATAAACGAGATTAAAGAGGAATCGAATGATGAATGAAGTGATGAGGTATAAAATGATGTCACACATGTACAAAGAGGGAGGGTAACATGTCATAGATGGGATTTCCATTCACAATTAAATTCCGGCTCCGCTCCAGACATCGTGACATTCACTAAATCAATGAGTTCCTGTGTTAGTACACAGCACGGATCAGTACGGGAAACACAAGTTCTCGGTACGGAGTGAACGTCACGTACCGGGTCTGGACCCCTTGTCCTCGGGTGAACCGTCCATGGACCCGCGGTCTTCCGGAGAACCTCCCGGACCGACCACGTATCCTCCATCGGAGCCGCTCGTGGATCCCGGGGTGTTCGCTCTGAGATCTCGGGTCATGGTGGACCGCACGTCGTGTCGGGTGAAGGACGGTACGCTGTGGTAACCGAGTGAAGAGCGCGAGCTGTTTGGGGAAAAAGCGAACAGGGAGATCGCGGTGTCTGATTGGTTCTCGCCACATCACGTGTCCATGATTTAATGTAAATACAAAGATTGAACGTTTCGTTTTAACGGATTGTTTGTGTTTCAGATTGTGTTGTGAAAGTGGAAAATCGAGTCCGAGTTCGTCGATGATTATTCCCCCGATACGAATCAACGATCTTTATTTTCTGTTTTTGTATTTATCCACAATCTTCCCTCCATAACGGAGTTATTTGTGGGTATGTAGTTGGGTATGTAGGTGGGTATGTATCATCGACTCTTCCGGGAGGGTTTGACCGAGGAAGCTGAAACTTTCAGCGATTAATGAGGGAACCCCGACATTGTGTCTGTGCAAGTTCCGATTGATTCCATCAAGTTTTGAGGAAAAAGTTAATTCAGGACCCTTCGGGATGATAGAATATGGGGTATCCCCCCGTTTTCAAGACCCCCATTCATGATGATAGAAGGAAAACCACGGGGTAACCTTCCCGGGTCAGATTACGGTCACGTGTGTGTCCGAGTGGTGCTCAGGTTTCTAACACCAGACGACGGTCTCCTTGGGTTAACCTGAGGCTGTCCCTTCGGGTGAGTGCCTGGAATGTCCTTTCCATAAGAGAGGATGATCACCTGTCTCTGTTATCATCTGAGCTCAAGCGTTTAACCCGAACACCTTTCGTTTCGTGTGCGTGCGGTAACAAAAATAATAATAATAAATAATTGATCTTTATACATGTATTCCACCAGGAGAGGTTCCTGTTACTTCCCTGACGGTTTAATCAAATAACAGCACGTTGTACTTACAAACATCCTGCTCTATTCACTCTGTCATTTTCCCGGGGTCATCTTCCCTCTGATTGGAAGTCAGCTGACATCATCTTCATTAACCATCCTCACTGAACGATGTTCAGGGGCCACTCGCCTGCGATGGACCCACGTCGGTCTGTGGTCACTTCGACATCGATGTAAATACAATTTTTTTTTAATGAAACGTTTCATTCACATCACAGCAGGAAAGCCGAGAGGTTCGCATGCTCACTCTAAGCAATCTTGCCTGGGTTCGAGTCCCGACCCAGCTATAAACTGTCACCCCGGTGTTTCACAGTCAGGCTAATTCATCAATGTGTGTGTGTTTGTGTGTCTGCTATTAAACTGGACGTCACATCTACCAGAGTCCCTCCCCCCTCTCTCCACCCTCAATGTTGATTATGAATCAGATTCGGAGTGAGTCGACCGGAGGGGTGCAAAGGTCACTCTGTATGTGCGAGTGTGCGTGCGTGCGTCCAGACAGGCCTTTTCCAGGTAGACCAGGTGGGTTTTAAATGCTCCCACATGGTTTTATAGGGAACCGGCGATTAAAAAGAAAACCAAGCTGTTTGGGACGTCGTGCAGCGCCACGATGATTAGGGAGGGTCGGTGTACAACTCGAATAAAACTACTGAATGGTCTCGTTGATAATTTATTATTTAACTTGTACAACAGCAGACTCTGAATGTTTGTTTTGAATGGTGACGATGACCCTCAAAAACTGTCGATCTCCTCCAGGTGAGGAACCCACCTGTGTTGGGGAAGAACCGTCCTCGAGGGGAAAGGGCAAATGCACAATCGAGCAAAAGGTCAAACTGATCAAAGTGCAGAACGGACCAGGTGAAGAAACACCGACCAGGTGTCATCACGTGATCGACTGTAATATCATATTTATCAATTAATAACTATAATATCGTGCAGAGCGCACGGTAGTTGTAGTTTTGAAGAATTTGTGGATTTGAAATGGTCACATTGAGATTGCATTCTTGAATTGCATCATAGTTTGTGGTTTGAGGGGCAAATGTGTTTATACGGTCGCCATGGAAACTGATGACGTCAGGCATTTGCGTTTGCCAATTATGTGGAGCGCTTCGAACATAAATGAGTGGGTTCCGATGGTAAGTCAAGGTGATGATGGTGTAGCGGTGGTGATGGTAGATTGGTGATGGTAAGTAATAATGGTTTTGATGGTGGTGGTTGATAAACGATGCTTGATGATCATGGTAAGTTGGAATGGTGAGTCTGGTGAAGTACCTGCTGTTCCGGCGGTTACCTGGTGCGATGAGTACGTGCTATTCCAGAGAACTGTGCCAGGTGTTGTCAGTTCCTGCTGTTCTTGAGAACACCTGGTTCATCAGTCAGTACCTGCTGCTCCGGAAAACACCTGGTTCGTCAGTACCTGCCGTTCCAGATGCTGTTGGTATAGTACATATAGATTCAGGAGTGGCAGGTGAGCTCGATTGTTCGACTGCCCCCTTCGGAACGTGAACCCTCCTTCCGATCACAATGAAGGTTGTCTGTCCTGTTTGCGCACCTGGATTTGTGGACCTCATTTCGTTCCGAGAACATTTTGAACATACCTGTTAATTCATGAACTTTTTCAATTCATGAAATTCAAGTCATATTTCCGAATTCTTATTTAATTAATATAATTGTCGTTTATTAATCTCATGTCGTCATGTCACTCATGTCGTTTTGGATTCTCTCCAGAACTTGATCCCCAAGATGACCCGGATTGCTTCCTGTGCCAAACCGAGCGGCAACAACATTGTGAGCAAAGCATTGAGGATCGACTTCATCAGCAAAGACGTGCAGGATCTACTGGAAATGCAAATCAAGAAAAAGTTCATCCAGCATCAATGGGGTCTGCCAGGAACCAGGAACCCGCGCCGACGTCGGTTCACCATTTTTCACACAGAAAACCCACGCGGTTCACCATTTCCGAGGAACGTCCACTCCCCTTCATTTCCAAAGAAACGAGACAAATGCTGGAGTGGCACCTCGTCAAAAAGGTCACGCACAAGCGCTGGAAACTCCCGGGCGCGATTTTAGGTTCGGTTGAACGTTTCAAACTGCCAGCTTCCAAGGTCATGGACCACGCCGGTGTCATCGAGAAGAGTAGTGGACCCTTGGGTTAAGAGGATCTGTTCGTTGACAGCACAACTGGTTCAAACTTTGAAAAAGACTGAAGACAACAAACTATACGATTAATGGAGGAAGGAAAAGAATGTTTGACGAACAATGTTTATTCATTCCTCACTCCTTCACTTCTTCGCCCGTTTCTGCTGGAATGTGTACAAGGCTGAGACCTTTCCACCACTTCAACAAACATACACACGCCATTTGTCTTGTTCATTTTCAATAAACAGTGCTGACGAATAATTTCCTCCACATTTATTATTACGTCCACCACCGTAGGCGTGTGTGTGTGTGTGTGTGTGTGTGTGTGTGTGTGTGTGTGTGTGTGTGTGTGTGTGTGTGTGTGTGTGTGTGTGTCATTGATTGTTATGTCCATAATTCGGGTTTCAGAAGGTGGAGCGGAGTCCTCCCAGGTCTCGAAGTGTCCACCTCCGTTTCGGTGAAGGATCCTGCTTCACGGCCTCAGTTGTGAAGTTTTGTTGTTCTCAGAGTTTTGTTCCTTGGTCTCTTTTCAGGATATTCACGGAGCCCCGGACAGCCTCCGACTGTAGTTCGTTTGTAGTCATGTTCCCAGGGATGCTTTGTTGGATCTCTGTAAGGTTCTTCTTCATCATTCCTGTTGTTTCCAACTCCCACTGGTACAATTTCGGTGCTTTTCAGCTTCCAGGATCTTTTCACTTCGTTCTTGAGGTCTTGATATTTGGTCATTTTCTTGATTTCTGCATCGTTAAGGGGAGACCGGGGTAAGATGAGCCACTTTCACATTCTTCATCACAGTTGCCAAACAAATCGGTTTTGCTTCCTGAAAATGGTGCCTCGGTGACTTCGTATCGTTGGGCATCCCTCCAAACCAAAGCATCGTCTTCACCAAGTGCGGTTTTCCAGTAAACCTCACGAATAAAAATGTTGTCTAACGGCTTAACTTGCTTCGTGGGCTAAGTTGAGCACATGCAGTGATGGGGTAAATTGAACCATATGGGGGTAATAAGAACCACGAAGAGAGGTGTGTGCCGCAAGTCGGGGAAAAAAACATTTCATCACTCAAATTTTGCAATTAACTTTATTAACAATTTACAAATCATTATTATAAACCAACTCAACTGATATTTAGCGTGACGAGGAACTGCTGGAGAGACGGAATCAAAATTAACTAAACTCGTTTTAATGAGGTTCCAACGAATTTCTTCCAATAATAATTTCTTCTCCGGTAAAACACTGACCCACGTACTTGTTACGTCTCCGCTGACGAAGTCTCCGATGGCATTATGTTTTCGGATTGTCCGTCCGTCCGAAAGTACACCCGTCCGAGCTAATTTTCTGTTTTCTCCGCAACCACTTGTCGGATTGAGACAAAATTTTCACCACAGGAGCGACAACTCGCGTAGAATGTTTTAATGATAACTATGACGTTATAGTGGTGTGGCAGCCATGTTGGAAAAAAGGAAAAACTTTGGACCTCTGCATCTCTGCAAACTGCACAAAGGAAAAAATTGAAACTTGGCACATGTGAAGTACTCTCACGGGAAATAATTCATTACTTTAAAATGATGTCAAAGGTAGCTTAATTATGCTGTCATAATTGCGAATGTCGAACGGTTTATCCGACCAGGATAAAAAATTTTGAGGGTCATCCCGGGCTAAAATGGTCGACAGAAAAAAAAAATGATGACGCAATCGATCACGTGATTCGGCAGCCATATTGTTTCAAAAGCAAACAAACTTCAAAATCTCTGAAATGGTTGAACAGATTGAGGCGAAACTTTGACACATTGACACTTAACGAAACTTTGACCGCCTATCCATTCGGAACAAGAGGGTTCACACACATGACGTTATGGGTCACATGTTTTGCCAGCCATATTGGATTTACCCTAAAACCTATTAAAAAAAACTTCTTGTGCAGAACAGTTGGACAGATCGAGGGGAAACTTCACACAAATGTTCCCCAAGCCATTGGGTATGCAAGTTTGTTTCGGAATAATTGATAGGTCACATGGTTTGGCAGACATATTGGATTGAAGAAAAATATTAAATAATGTTTTCCCTGGAAACACTTGATTAATCGACATGAAACTTCACAATGATGATTGAGTCGTGATGGGGAATACATGTTGTAAATTTCAACTTGATCCGACACATGGTCGGGCCGTCATAATTATTTAATTTGTTGATCTGTGTTCTTTTTGATTATTATTTTTTGAATGAGGATCACTTGGCTGTTCCTGGATGGGTTTGAGGGTGGAGGAGTCACAACTGAAATGGGAATCCTATCCAGGTTCCTCCTGATGACTTCATCTTTGTTTTTTCCTTGTACTGGTTCCTTCGAATGACTGTCAGGACTGTCCCCATTTGGTCTTCCATTTGATTTGAATTTAATTTATTTCGATCCCATTCTAAATTCAATTAAAAAATAATAAAAAATGTCATGGGTCAGGGTCAGGTGTCCAATCAAAGCGGGACGTCATCACGACGGGACGTCATCACGACGGGACGTCGGACATGGAACACCTTCGTTCTTGGCTGCCAGCTTTGTTCGTTTCAATTGGTTCATGAATCTCCACTGTTCGTCCCTCATGCTTCATGCGTAGAATACGCTTTGCAGTGGAGGATGAATTCCTTCTCCTCTAAGCTCCAGCTCTGTTTATGTATTCTTCTCCGATTCATCTGTGACCTAGTAGTTGTTGGTTGTGGAACAGGCGACACCTTTTTAACTTTGTTGTCGAGCTCTGTCCTCTCGTGAGGCAGAGATCCCATTCCTCACTGGAGAACGTGCAGTCATTATCCTTTTCAGCAAACATCACGGCTGCTTGGTGTGGAAGCACTGACTTCGGCATCAGCCTACCAGAGGTCTGTGTCCCTTTACTTGTTTTTATTTGTTTCCCCTTTCTTTGTTTGGCATATTTTTGTTGCAGTCAGCCATCTTGCTTTCCCCAAGAGGCCGCAGGACCACGGCTGCTTGAGAGGGGTTACCGATGACACTTAAAGGAGTCGTGCCAAAAGGTATGTGCCAGAGTTGTGTTTCCGCCTGCTCGCTTTCTCCTCTCTGGTTTGCTTAATGGCTTGCCATCGCTCGGAGTCACCCACAGGGGAGTTATCCACAAACAAACTCTTCTCACCAGTGTGAGTTAGTGTGTGGAATTTCAAGATTGATAACTGATTAAGAAATTTAGAACACACGGAACACTTGTGCAACTTATCCCCAGTGTGAGTTCGTTTGTGTCGATTCAAGGTTGATAACCGACTAAAATCCTTAGAACACACAGAACATTTGTACACCTTCTCCCCAATGTGAGTTAGTTTGTTGTTATTCAAGTTTGATGAGTAACTAAAATCCTGAGAACTCACTGAACACGTGTGCAGTTTCTCCCCAGTGTGAGTTCGGTTGTTGTTCTCCCATTGGTTGGAATGATGACTGAAATGATCTTCCTCGTTGAAGAACTGTGCAGAGTTGGTGTTCGAAACGGTTTTCATTTCTTTCTCTGCAAAGAAAAAAGAACCGCAAAAACGAGTTAGATCAAGATGTGGTAACTGCAAAGAATTGTGGGATATAATCAGTGTCAGGTTAATTCAATGTTGGGGATGTGAGACTTTCTTTCTAAAGGAAAGATAAATCGATGTTGCTAGTTTAACATGTTTGATGATTGCCAACAACCAACCAGCAAGATGAACTGAGATGATTGTTGAAAAACAGAACAAGAAAAACCGATTAGATATTGCAACCCTCGCCAGGACTTGTGTTGTGTGGTGCTGCGATGACTTTATAAGTCATGACTGATGACTGAGCTGGCAATGATGACTTTATAACTACCAAAACGTCCCGCTTTGATTGGACACCTGACCCTGACCCTCGAGTTTATTTATTTATTATTCAGCTGAATTCAGAATGTGATTCAAATAAATTCAATTCAAATCAAATGAAAGCGACTCCACTGGAGTTATCAGAAAGAACCCGAACAAGTAAAAAGCAAAGATGAAGTCATCAGGAGGAACTTGGATAGGATTCACATTTCAGCTGATACTCCTCTACCCTCAAACCCATTCAGGAACAGCCAAATGAGCTTTATTTAAAAAAAAAAACACATAAAGCTCAAAACAATAAATAATTCTGCCTTTCAGACAATGTGTCGTCAAGTTTGAAATTCAAAACATGGGTTCCTCATCACGATTGCATTATATATATGTGAAGTTTCACATCGATTGATGAAGCAGTTCCAAAGAAAATATTATTTTTCAATCCAATATGGCTGCCAAACTGTGTGACCTATTAATTATTCCTTAACAAACTTAGACACCCGTGGCTTGGTGAACATTTGTGTGAAGTTTCCCCTCGATCCGTCCAGCTGTCCTGGAGAAGATTTTGATAGGTTTGAGGATAAATCCAACATGGCTGCCAAACCCTGTGATGTCAAATGTGCAAACCTTTGGTTCCTCATGGATAGGTGGTCATACGTGTAAAGTTTCGTCTCAATCTGTTCAGCCACTTCACAAAAGGTTTTTGAACATACTTTTTTTTAAAACAAAAAACATGGCTGCCGAATCACGTGACCAATGACGTCATCAAATTTTGTTCTGTCGACCATTTTATCCACACGTGACCCTCAAAAATGTTTATACTCATCAGATGCAGCATTCTACACGTGCTATGATGACGTCAAAACGAAGGTATCTATGACGTCATGCTAAAAAAGACATTCCACATGAGTACTACTTGTCACGTGCCAAGTTTCAATTGTTTCCTTGGTGCGGTTTCAGAGAGAGGTCAAAAGTTTTTCCAACGTGGCTGCCACACCACGTCGTCTATGACGTCACAATTACAATTAAATCATTTTACATGAGGAGTTGCACCGACGTTGAAAATTTCGTCTCAATCCGACAAGTGTTTGCGGAGGATAACACGAAGTTCTGTGCAGACAAACAAACAAGCAAATGTGAAATCACTCATGGAGTAACACTTGGTGAAACGGAACACCACTCGGGAGGGCACACACCTCTACCAGGGTGAACAGTTCACATTTTGTATTCACTGATAGGCCGGATCTGGATTCGGACCTGAACCAGAATCGAATCGGCTTGTTCTTGTCATTGAACCAACTCGTCCACCACTTCCTCAGATATCATGATGTTTTGATCATTTTTGCCGCCATCTCTCAATGTGGTGAAGAATCACTTTATAAAATTAAATAATTCTTCGAATCGGATCCGGATCTTCACCAAAATCTAACCAATTTGTCCTGATCACACAGCGAACCTGTTCTCCACACACCGTCCGAATCCGTGCACAACTTCTTGAGATATCGAGTTCACACACAAACACAGAGAGGGGTGAAAACAACCACCGAGCAACGTCCGTGGTGGAGGTAACAATGACGTGTGAAGAGGGCGGGGTGACCACAGCACGTGCACGGACCTCCCCCTTCACGGTGATGACGTCACACCGTCCCCAGCTCACCACACCCAAACCCCCTCCCTACTAACCGGGCCCACTTTGCTGCCCCTGACAGTCGAGGAAACTCGCTGCGACCAGCAACACGTCCGCGTCCATCGCTGCTAATTCAAACGGAGGATCCCGGGTCTCAGGGGACCTCTTCCCGCCGCCTCCGAGGGTCGAGTGCCTTCAATGGGTGATGCGCATCCCCAAACGAGATCCCTGATCGCTCTTCACCCCTCACCTCGTCGAGTGCGGAACCGGAACGGCACCGAAACCCCGTCCTTACGTCTCGGACAAACGGACCATCGAACGTGCCGTGCTCCCCACGTCCGTACTTCGACGGCTCGGCGCGATCAGCGGCCACAGGCAGGAGAAGCACAAAACTTCACCACAGCGCACGTTGTTTACAAAATGGCGGGAGAGGCGAGCGTGAGGAGCGGGGAGCATCACGTGACGCCAAAACCGCGGGCGAGTCGCAAAGAGCGGACTGGACGTCTGGATTTGGAGTGAGATCTCGTTCGTCACGCGTTGAAACCTGCAAGGACAGAGCAAAGAAAGGGACAAGAAAAGTATCGGCTGATGGTGAGACCCAGGAGCTTCCTCAAAAGGATTGTTTAAAAAGTAGATTGGAGTTTCCCTTTTGTGACGTTTCTCTTTGAGCCGAACACCACAAAGTTCACGTCAGACACGTTTGGAAGGAACCGCCGTCCGAACACGTCCAGACAGAGAGAGAAACAGGGAGGTAATCTGAGGTGATTTCTCTGAGGTTCGTTTTCCTGTCAGACTCGAGCTGCAAGGCCTCGCAAACTCTTTAAAAAAACATTTCGGATGATTTCACAAAGGGAGAGAGAACATAAAAAAAAACTCCATCGAACTGACAATCCCATGGGATTTTAATAATTAATTTATAAACATCATCGAACTGAATTTAAATAATTTATTTATAAACCCCCGATGTTGGAGTTTGGGTTTGGTCCTGCACTTGTAATTAATACATCGTGTGGAGAATAATCCGTTATAAATGGGTTTTTAATCCGAATAAACATCGTTCCTGTAATTCACGGAGCCTCGAGCCTTCTCCCCTCGATATTAAAGTGACATTTCCCTAGCAACCACGTTCCTGTGACTCGTCTCCAAGGAGTGCCACGTGACCCGCAGGGCGGGTGAGCGAGCTCGGGGGTTCCCGCTCCGCCCACCGCTTATGCCCGCTCCACAAGCTCCGCCCACCACTTATGCCCGCTCCACAAGCTCCGCCCACCGCTTATGCCCGCTCCGCCCACTGCTTGTCGGCTCCAAATCATTCCATTGAGGGATTTGTCGATTCCGTTGCGTACGGGACATGGTGTGATTCATCTTTTCAAATATTCCCTTCATATGTTTGGACAATCGTTCGTCGAACTTCTTGTAATTGTCTTCGTCTTAAGCCGGCTCAGCGAAGAGTTCCAAACATTTATTCACAATGTTCGTGCGAATCACCTTGGCCTACCTGTGGTGATTTCACCTGGAAAGCAGGTTTTGTTTGAGTGAATGAGAATTCTGCCTTTCTGTTTGACACAGCACAAAGGTGGAAGATTTGAATCAGCATGCACATCATGAACCGTTCAGTGTACAAGTATGAGCTTCTTCCATGAGCCTCGACTATGTACAGGAAAAACAACAACAAACAAACTATCACCCCAGTGTTTCCCAAGCCAGGTGAATCATCAATGTGTGCCCCCATCCTCCGGATTGACGTTAAACGGGATATCCCCATCAGCCGGTGGATGTTAAAGATGCCGGTGTCCTTCACGAAGAGTCGGCGAGCTATCGCCGGCACCCTGACTTCCTGAGTCGGAGCGGCGACCCGACCCGGCTTGTGTCGTCGCTTCGTAACTGCCGCAGCAGCACCGACGCTCTCCGTACGTGACGATCGACGATGATGCTTTGGTCGTTACATCTTAAAAGGAGATTTTGGCGGGCACTGCATTCCACGGTCGTTCATTGCATTCGTCCATCACTCTCACAGCTGTGATGACGTCATCCAGACGAGCGCGTCACATTTTTTTTATTCGTTCGTTCCAAAGTTCTTCTACTTTTGAGAATTATCTGCTTATTTTATCGTAAAAAAAAATGACATTTATTTTGAATGTTTAATTACTTCACACGGCCTTGCGCTGCAGCTGGAAGTAAGCGGTGTATGTTTGGCAGCACTGTTCAGTCGTTTCCGTGCGAGTACACTGAACGGATCAGAACGTCAACGGAACATCGTTTTACGTCTTGATCCGTTCAGTTTATTCGCTCTTCCACGAGCCTTGACTGTATACAACAACAAAAAATCTGATGACAGAGATCTGCATTTTTAGAATTTCAGCATTTAATTTCAGATTAATTTTAACCCTAACTTACTTCCACAATTTCCCTCGTGGTTGTTCAAAGCTTCCAATATATTCTGACTCTTCCAATTTTCTCGAACTTGATGTACTAACTTTTAGCTGTGATGAATTTCATCTTTTTTATATACATTGCTGTGAATGAATTGATCCGTTGTTGATGCGGCGCAGGCATGATGGACCGAATGGCCTGCGTCTCATTTCCTTGTGTGTATCTTCATTGTTGTTCACATTTATTCCGCTTCAAACTTCCCTTTCATTTTTTCTCTTGTCCAAAAATGTTGCTTCCTTGATTCTTATCTTTGTTCTTATTGTTGTCTTTTTGAAAATTTATTTGATTGTTCCATACACTGACTGTTTCCATTTTCTCTCTTTCCATCCCCATCCTTTTCTTCCGCCTCATCCTTTCCCACAATCACCGTGTCATTTATTCCTGAAACCTTCTCTCGACTCCCATTTCACCACCATGTTGCCTCTCTGTGACCCCGTCCTCCAACTTTTTTTCAACCTTTTTATTCCATTTTTCAAGGTGGTCACACTTCAAAATTTATTTATCCTCTTTGGTATGTTGCCCAATTTCCATACTTTTATGATCTTGATGCAGCTCTTTATGCCTTGAACCATTTGTTGCTTTTTATACTTGCACAACTGTTTTTTAACTGCTGTTGTGTGGTGGAAAACTCTAAACCTTACTCAAGTAGCTCCAGTCACGAAACGGGTTGAATCTTTTATTTAATACCAGTCATAATTAAAACACCCCCTTTGAAGATAATTAATGGCCTTATTTAATTATATCGTTTGTCAAGGTGCATCCTCGGACACCCCCCCGCTGGGGTCTGAAGGCGAATCCTCGAACACCTCGCTCTCCCCCGCTGGGGTCTGAAGACGAATCCTCGGACACCTCGCTCTCCCCCGCTGGGGTCTGAAGGTGAATCCTTGGACACCTTGCTCCCCCCCCCCGCTGGGGTCTGAAAGCGAATCCTCAGTCACATTGCTCTCCTCCGCTGGGGTCTTAAGGCGCTTCCTTGGACACCTCGCTCTCCCCCGCTGGGGTCTGAAGGCGAATCCTCGGACACCTCGCTCTCCCCCGCTGGGGTCTTAAGGCGCTTCCTCGGACTCCTCGCTCTCCCCCGCTGGGGTCTGAAGGTGAATCCTTGGACACCTTGCTCCCCCCCGCCTGGGTCTGAAAGTGAATCCTCAGTCACACTGCTCTCCCCCGCTGGGGTCTTAAGGCGCTTCCTCGGACACCTCGCTCTCCCCCGCTGTGATCTGAAGGCGAATCCTCGGTCACAACGCTCTTCCTTGCCATTTTGTCTTAATTCGCTATTTTGTTTGGCAAGTGTTATAGTTTTCATATTAGGAGCTTGGAGCAATTTCATGTATTGCATGTTGCGATTTTCCACGATCTACTCTCACGGACTGATTAAAGCACATAATCGAAATGTAATTTGAGTTTGGAGGATCGGATGACGTGGACTAAATAACTCGAAGTCTGGAGTGAAACATGAAAATGTTACGAAATCGGCTATGTTTCGTGTTTTTTTTTTGTGGGTAGGTGTCATTTCCAATAAGCTTTCTATCGCTTGCCAAGCCAACCGTTCCTGATCAACCATTTAGTTGAAGGGCCTGCATGAGTGCTTAAGCCATTTGCCGAGCGCCCTACAGTTGATAGCAGTGCAGTTTCGTGTCCCAATCAGGACGTACAGTCGGCAGTTGCTACAAGGTAGAGGTACGTAGACAGCACACACGTACGTGGTACATGTGGGTCGATTTGGATCTGTAAAGGGACTCTCCACAGGTGTGTGTACACGTCTTCATACTTGGTTACGGGCACCGTGGTGGCAAAGTTTCATTCCATATCTTATGATGATGGCGGGTGGTGGAGGTTTTAACTTTTAACCTCAGCAGCCACCGTACGAGCGATCACGTTTTCCTTTGTCCTCGTGACCGTTTCTTAAGCAATTGGTTATTTTATATGAATCGGGTGTGCTTTGGAAAGGTTACGTGATTTCTCTTTGTGAATTTCAAAGCAAAATATATTTGATAGCACTCGATTTCCAAGCCGTTTACCGTGATTTCTAAATTAGAGCCAAATTTTTTCCACCCGTCACATGATGATTGGCAGCTGTTCATTAAAATTAATGTTAATGCAAATCTCCTTGAAACATCTCTAAAGGAACGTTGTTTTTTAATTTGTGTTTTAAAATTCCCCCCAAAAATGTGAAAGCTACTCAAGGTTTTGGGTCGTATGCAGTACATACTGCACTCGGTAATCACTCTGACTCCAAACAGCCGATGACCGAAAAAATTGCAGATGTCGGCCGAGCACTAATATATCGTGTGTGTGTGTGTGTGTGTGTGTGTGTTTTGCTGATAAAGCATGCCATATTCTCTCTGCTAACTCCCTTACCCCACCCCTCTCCCTCTTTTTCCCATCCTTGTTCCACCCCCTCCTCCTACACTGCAACACCCTCCTCCTACACCTCTCTCTCTCTTTCTGTCCCTGTCTTTCTCTCTCCCCCCCTCTCTGTCGTTGCCTTCCCTTCCTCTTAAATTCCTTCCCCTCCATTCATGCTGCCTTCCCTTCTCCCACCCCTCCTCGTTTCCCCCTTCTTCCTCGCTCCTCACACCTCCTCCTTCCTCGCTCCTCACACCTCCTCCTTCCTCGCTCCCCCATCCCTCTTTTTCTCCCACCCCCCCCACACTCCTCTCTTCGTATTCCCATCAGTGAAGTGACGGGTGGTATTTGCTAGTTTCAAATAAAGTTCTCGACAAGTTCTCCAGCTCCAACGTCATTCGGCAGCCTTCCTGCTTCTGTCTCTTACGCTCTTACCTTGTCCATGTGGATTCCCAACGGAAAATCCAGCAGCCGTGGCCTCCATGCCCATTGCTCGCACTGCGAGACCCTCACAGAGCCCACATGGGACCTGTTGATATTCTGCAGCCACCACACCCACCTCGGCCATGTTCCTCCCACGAGCTGTGCACTCCGTACAGCACATCAGTACTGTGGTGTGTTTTGAAATCCCCACCACGCCAGTGTGCCACGCAGAGTGATCACTACATCGTTTCACCACGTGACCCCTCCATCCACGTCTTCGTGCCCCTGTCTCTCCGCCAATTTTTGCGCGGGACACGTTGCGAATTTACCTCGAGTATTCCACACACGGGCGACGCGACCTCGACCTCCAGCACCGACAGCTTGATCGGGCACCGAAGTGTACGTTTCACACACCGGCGGTTCAGTGTCGGACACGCACACCATTGTTATGGCACCGGAATCGGGCATAAGCGGTTCACCTGCAGGTTCCATCCCGGATTTCCCTTCAAATTTTTATCCGCGTCTCGCGTAGCGAACGCTGGCTCCAAGAGAGCTCCGCGTTGTTCTTCTTCTTGTTCTTCTTCTGGTGAAGACAAAACCTTTAGGACTCGGCTCTTTTATATACAGGATCCGGATCTCCTTAAATACTAAACACCTGTACACATCCTCGCATTGACGGTGCCTTTTGAGAGCGTCTATCATGAACTTTTAAATATATTCGGACATTTGCTTTAAAGTTTCGAAAAGTTCACGTTACTATTTAAAGATTATTCCATTGAATGTGTTGTAATTTCGTAAATACACGATTTTCTCGTCATGAACGAGGACCCTCCATGACGGGTCTCGCTATTGGCTCCATCAAGGCACGTGACGAAATATCGGAAGTTGTTGTTGTTATTGCCTTTAGGACGCGGCTCTTGGACACATTTGGCCTTGTTTTTAAAACAACCGACACAGAGGTGTCCGGATTTTCGTCGTCAGACGAATTATACATGTAGATTCGTTTGACACACTTCATCTGGATGGGGTGTGGCCAACACTTCTGTGTTCATGAACGTCATTACCACGATTATGATTATGTAAATTGTTCCCACAGTCGTTTATTTTACAAGGGAGGTGTCACTGTCGATGGCAATGGCATCCCGGGGAGGCACACAATAATGTTGCCCCCGGTGGTTTATCTTCACAAACAATCATTATATGAAACAAAATATTGAAGGAATAATTACAGGTCCGGGCCCTAGGGTCGTTACCCCGCCTGTCCACCCCCCCTGTCCTCAGCACCCCTGCTTTCACCAAGTCTCTCTCAAGACTGCATGAGGTAAGTATTCCATGAATACCATCTTGTTGTTTTGAGATTGTGATGTTTACAAACAAACATTTCTCAACTCAATCAGAAAAGTAAAATATTAAAAATATATCATGTGACCATTTAACCCTTTATGTACATGTAATGTTCTTTAATTCCACCTACAATCCCACATCGGAGTCCATGGAGATGTGCTTCGAGTGAAATTCATACTCCACAGGAAAGACAGAGCTCTGATTCAGATGTCTGATTCCGTTCAGGCTCAGCTTGGTAGGTTTGTATTTATTCGTTCTATCTTCACGATAAGGCCCAAGTGACATGGAGTTTTGATATACAGCAGACCCTTCCCGTTGGTGGGGGTTACGTTCTCGAAAAACCCTGCGTCGGGCAAAACTGCGATGCGCAAAGTTTGGACCTTATGGGGAAAAAATGGTTTGGGGAACTAACTCTAAAATGTATCGACTTTTTTAACCCAAACTGCAGTGGTAACGAGAAGGGCACCCTGTAGAGCGCATACCACTGCCAGGCTGAATAGTTTATGTTTTGTATCCCACTGACTGGCCGGATCTGGATTCGGACCTGAACTAAAATTTCGTACCGACGGAAAGTGGTCGCAGTGACGCACTGCTCCGGCGCATGCACTCATACCTGACCTGACCTGGTTGTGCATTTCACAGCGAAGACTCAACCATGGCACCGAGGAGCTTTAAACACACCTTTTGGATAAAGTTGTGGAAAGGCAGAGATTCAGGGATGGATATAAAAATATTTCAAAGACCTTGATCCCTTGGAGCACAGTCAAGACAATCATTAAGTGGAAGGTGTATGGGACTACCAAGACGCTGCCTATATCAGGCCGTCCCTCCAAACTGGATTACCAAGCAATGAGGTGACTGATCAGAGAGGCCACCAAGAGGCTAACAGTCACTTTGAAAGAGCTGCAGGCCTTTATGGCAAAAATTGATCACTGTGTGCATGTGACAGCAATATCCCACGCACTCCACAAGTCTGGCCCATACTGTAGGGGGGCAAGAAGGAAGCCATGACTCAAAAAAGCCCACCTTGAGTCCTGTTTGAGGTGTACAAAAAAACCACTCCAGAGATTATGAAGCCATGTGGAAAAAAGTTTTGTTATTTGATGAAACGAAGATGGAAACTTTTGGTCGAAATGAAAAACGTTACGTTTGACGCATACTCAACAAAGCACATCAGCCAAAGAACACCATCCCTACTGTGAAGCATGGTGTTGGCAGCATCATGTTATGGGGATGTTTCTTATCAGCAGGGACTGGGGCACTTGTCAGGATAGAAGGGAAAATGGATGGAGCAAAATACAGAAAAAAATCCTGGAAAAAAACCTGCTGCCTTCTGCAA
Organism: Eptatretus burgeri; assembly: GCF_056783735.1. Classification (NCBI taxonomy): domain Eukaryota; kingdom Metazoa; phylum Chordata; class Myxini; order Myxiniformes; family Myxinidae; genus Eptatretus; species Eptatretus burgeri. The sequence continues at coordinate 2,247,391 of NC_140979.1, forward strand.
GAAACCTGAAATTGCGACGGAAGTTCACATTTCACCATGACAACAGCACAAAGCCAAAGCAACACTGGAGTGGGTGAGGAACAAACAGATAAATGTCCTTGAGTGGCCCAGTCAGAGCCCACTTCAGTCCACTGAAGGTGGATGGATATCTCAAAAAGTTGTGCACGGATTGGGATGAATTTTGGGGGACGGGTTGGGTGTGTGATAAGGAAGAATTGCTTCGATTTTGGTGAAGATCCAGATTCGAGAAGTGATTCTTCACCGTTGAGAAGAGATTGGGCCAAAAACGAAACATAACACGATATTTCAAAAGGATGTGGATGAGTTGGCGGAGGTATGCTCTCCACCGAGTGCCATTCTAGTTGTTTGTGTCTTCACTGCCCTATACTACTCAATCTTGTAACACTGTTTCATTTGTCCCTCTGTGACACCAGTCTTGTATCATTTGAACGGAGTTCGTCTGTACAGCAACGATCTTCGTGTCATACTTTCTCGCCATCAAACGGTGCATATGCCGCAGGGACACGATGATCAGGTAACGACGTAGTCTTTGATGTGCGAGGGTCCGGGTTCGTTTGAAGGCACGCGATGATCACCGAAGGCTGTTTCATTCCTTTCCCGCTTTCACCAAGCTCTCAACTTCATCGCTTCAAGAAACCTGGATCGAGGAACTTCCTCAATATCTGCTCACCATCTTCAACTCTTCATCTCTCGAACATCCTGTACGCTTGGTTCCTTTCCATTCGGTCTTCGTCCATCTTCTTAGGGTTCTGTTCGTGAGCTCACAAGTTATTGAAAAGTGCATGCATATGAAGTGCATGCAATCGACATGAAACTTCACAATTATGATCTAGTAGTGCTGGGGAATATATGTTTTAAATTTCAACCTGATCGGACGTATGGTTTGGTGGCCAGCATTATTATCTTTTTTGATCTAGGTTATTTTTTATTATTTATTTATTTTTTGAATATGGCTCACTTGGCTGTGCCTGGATGTGTTTGAGGGTAGAGGAGTATCAGCTGAAATGTGAATCCTATCCAGTTTCCTCTTGATGACTTCATCTTTGCTTTTACCTTGTTCGGGTTCCTTCTGATGACGACAATGCAGGACTGCACCTATTTTGTCTTCCATTTGATTTTAATTGAATTAATTTTAATCCCATTCCAAATTAATTTGAATAAAAATAACGTCATTGGTCAGGGTCGAGTGTCCGATCAAAGCGGGACGTCTTGGTACCCGGTCATCACTGCTGGCAGTTGTAAAGTGGCAGTTCTAGTTACGTCTGTTATTAATTACGAAACACACCAGTCCACAAACACCACACAAAACTAAAAATATTGTATCCATCCTGACTTCCCATCTGAAATGTGTCATTCAGGCCGACGGTTGGCGAAGAGAAGCTGCGCAAGATGTTTTCGGACTCCGCCGGTGGAAACGTCCAAGCATTCAAGTTTTTTCAGTAAGGGAACGTTGTGAATGATTTGTGTAAATTCCTGGGAGAGGGAGTTTGTTCAGGTGATGTGGATATTTTTTTTGAGCCTTTTAAATGATTGAGAAACAGCATCGGGATGATGGGGACACGGTCAAGGCGGGGGTGCGTGGGGAGGCTGAGGCGGGCTCTGACAAAGGGGGGTGTGGGATGAGCAAGGTGTGGGCACAAGTGAAGCACCAAAATTACTTACCTTGCTCGTTGTGCTTTACTTTTGGAGTCCGAGCTACCACGTGAACGCGAAGCGAAAAGTTTGGTTCACAGATTGGTTCCCTACTGTCGTTCTGTCTGTCGATATACGTCACTTTATGATCGAGGAATAACTTGAATTTCAATCGAACCTTGTATTTTGAACACAATTTGGAACATTAATCGAAAAACAAACCTGCAGTTGAGCATTACCTTGGCTCTGAATTGGATCCGGTCGCACACGCGCAAAGAGGAGTGAAATAATATTTTTTACCTTGTCTGACTCGACTTCGGTGGACGGAGGTTTCGTTTTCACCTGTGTTTGTCGAGCTGTCTGTGAGCATGACATCTCAAAATGTTATTATATGTACAGCTTCGGATGAAACTTGGTGGACAGGCTGGGTGTGCACCAAGGACGAATTTAATCGATTTTTGTGAAGATACGGATCTGGATTCGAAATTTTTTTTAGACGGGTTTGGTACGTGACAAGGACGAATTGATTAGATTTTGGTGAAGATCCGAATCCGGATCCGAGTCTTTTTAGGGAGGTCTCCACCAGCTTTGCTCAGTGAGATGGTGAAATCATTGCCCATTCTTCACGTGAAAATTGCTCGAGCTCCGCCAAGTTTGATAGGGGATCGTCGATGGACTGCAATCTTCAAGTCTCGCCGCAAATGTGAAATTTTGTTCAAGTCAGGACTTTGACCGGGCCACTCAAGAACGTTCATTTTCTTCTTATTCAGCCACTCCAGTGTGATTTTTTATCTTTGTGCTTCGGATCATCGGATAGTTTCAGATTAATGGCCGACTCGAGCAGGTTTTCATCAAGGATTCTCCTGTACTTTGCACCGTCCATTGTCCCTTCCATCCTGACAAGCTTCCCTGTCTCTGCTGATGAAAAGCAACCCCGTAACATGATGCTGCCACCACCGTGCTTGACAGTGGGGATGGTGTTATCTGGGTGATGTGCGGTGTTCGGCTTACGCCAGACACAACGCTTTGAATTTAGACCAAAAAGTTCAATTTTGTCTCCTCTCACCACAAAACGTTTCTCCACTTGCCTGCAGTGTCATTCAGATGCTTTTTCGCAAACTCCGTACGAGCTTTTCGATGCATCTTTTTCAGTAATGGTTTCTTTCTTGCCACCTGTCCAAAGAGGCCAGCTTTGTGAAGGGAACGGGATATTGTTGATGGATAAACACTGACGCCCGTCTTGGACATACAGTAGAGCCTTGCAAATCTTTCAAAGTCATTGTTGGATTTACAGTGACATCCCGAACCAGTTTCCTGCTTGCCCGGCTGCTGAGTTTGGATGGGCGACCTGATCTGGGTGGGGTCTCGGTGGTATGTTACATCTTCCCACTTCTTCACGATGGATTCACCGTACTTGAAGGGATAATGAGTGATTTTGAAATCATCTTATAACCCTCTCCTGAACGGTGCTTCTCCACCACTTTATGTTTGACTTCTTTGGAAAGATTCTTGGTCTTCATATTTGCCTTGTTAGTTAACCAAATGTGTTGCACCTTAAAACTCCTTAGATAATCGGGGAGATTATTTTTTTTCAAGTTAAACCACTGATTACATACAGGTGAAACAGTACACTTATTTTGTAACTTTTCGAACAATTAATTTACTCCTGAAGTGATTTAGGGTTAATTCGGCAAAGGGTTTGAATACTTATTCAACTGAGAATCATCTGATTTTCTCTGTTAATCTGACTTTTTCACATTTTAGACAAAATTATATGGTTTGTCATCTTGGTTTTCTGCTGGGCCTGACACATTTGGCCCGTAGCCCTCTGATTAATACACTGTCCCACTTTGTTGCGTCAGATTTCCAAAAATCTTCTTCTCCAGACCCACCATTCAGAATGCTACCACATTTGGGTTACAACATTAGGACAGTGTCCTGATGGTAAATTACAGAGGCCATACTGATCACGTGACCGGAAGTGTGACAAAATGGTGGTTGCGTAAATTCCATCAAAGAATCTTCTTCTCCAGACCCACCAGTCAGAATGCGACCAAATTTGGGTAACAACATGAGGTCAAGCTAAAGGTTCAGTTGTCTTCTTTATTTATTTATTTTTAATTGTTGCAGTAACTGCCGAACGATGGTGAAACGTTTAGAGATCTTAATGCAATCCCACATACCTTGTTTCACTTGAACGGATGTCGGTCTGCTTTCCAGGGAGACCCATACGATGGCCTTGTTGCAGCTGGGCACTGTGGAGGAAGCCACCATTGCACTGATTAAACTGCACAACCATAATCTTGGTAACAAGGACTATCTGAGGGTGTCCTTTTCAAAGTATTCATGTCAATCGGAGATCAACTCTTGATTTCCAACACACCACCCTTCTCCACCCTGTCAATCACACCTCATTTTCACACGAACGTTTAAACATTCCAGTTCATACCAGTTCGTGTCTTTTCTCACTTTCGTGAGCCATTTAAAATTAAATGTGGGAAAAGAGACTCGAACTTGAGCACCTCCACTTGCTTCTCATAAATCTTGTAAATCTATTTCATGGAACACTGTGGCTGTCTTTGCATTCCAACCGTTTTCTATGGCAATTGGAGAATTATCTTTTGCAGCTTATTTTATTAGGATTGCAAAAGATGAGGGTAGAGTGGCAGGACAAAGAGAGCAAAGTTAAAATGTTTCATCCAATTAATGTTAAAGTTTTCCATTAAGTTTATTTAAAAATGCTTTGCCACTTTGTATTGGCTGTAATCATTAAAACATTTAAATTCCTGATCCATTTTGCTGTCATTTTTTGCTCACCTGGAACATGATTGAGGTGAGCTTATGGGATGGCTCCTCGTCCATCCGTCTTCCCATCCATCCGTCCGCAAACAGCAACTTCTTCTCTGAAAATGCTGATGAGATTCTGACCAAACAAGGCGAAAATGATCTTTGGTGTGGGGTAACTCAAGTTTGTTCATGCCATGCCTCCTTCAAATATCAGCACATCATCATGAGGTTGAAGGGTCCCAAAAAGTACTTGGATTTTGATCGAGTTTGGCCACCGTTTTGGATAACAGGAAAACCTTGAACAATCTTCTCTCAAACCGCTGAACTGATGGCCTTGTTGAAGCTTTCAATTTGTGATCGATTTCCCATGAAAAACATTATTTGTTAACAATGACGTCATCAGTAATGTGGTATGGCAGCCATATTCAATCGCAAGAACACCTTTAAAAATACCTTTTTCTGAAACCACTCAACTGATCAATGTGAAACATAACATATATGATCGACAACCTCTGGGAACATTTCATAAAAAGAAGCTGATCTGAAACACAACATGGCTGCCAGGTGAGGTATGGGAGCATGCATCGGAGCAGTGTGTCACTGCGTCCACTACTATGTGTGAACATCTTCATAGCTGTGGAGGAACTCTGGGAAGGGTTTGAAACAGCAAGCTGCTTACCTTGGGTAGGCCTTCTTGGGTTGCTTTATGCAGCTTCTTCGGCTGGAGGAGTGTTGGAGGTGTCAATTATTGGCCACCCCTCCCATCCTGGGCAGAGTCTCGAGCTGAGGTGATGCGAATCCCCGCCCACGTTCGTGGTTGAATGTACGAAGAACAATGGCGCTGGTCAGAGCAAAGGGAAGGTGTAAAAATAAAAGAAAAACCCTATCAAAGTAACTCACAGCACATTTACATTTAATCACCCATTAGACAAGGGAAAGGAAACCATCTATAAAACACATACCAATATAACTGAGCTACAGGACCTGAATGTTGTGTGTGATAGGTTTCCAAATTCGTCACAATATTGTTGTGGTTGAGGAAATTCGCAAACCATCATTCAGGTCCCATAGGTGAGATATCTCTGTAAGTATATGTGTAGTTAGGCCCAAACCCGTTGTTTAGAGGGAATAAATGTCATTCATTCGGGCTGCGACCCTTTTAGATAGCCGTTTTTCTTTTACTATCTTTATTTTGGACCAACCGCCATTACTACCACCACAACCACCACCAACCGCATCTCGACAACCACAGCCACCTTCTCCAGAACCGCCTTCACAACATCCACCTTCTCCACAACCGCTTTCACACACCAACCACCAACCGCAACACCGCTTCACAACAGCAACGCCAACAGCCACGACCTTTACCGTCACAACTCGCTCTCGCAACCATCGCATCACCGCCATTCCCGCGCCGCTTGTGGGCACCGATACTGGACTCGTACAGGGCGCGCACCGAGCAGCGGGTGCAAAAACACCAGCCTTTCCGAGAAATCGGATCAAGAATGATTCAGCCCACTTCTGTTCCGTCCTATCAGCGAGCGTGGGGCGATTTGGCCCCGCCTCCAGGCGCGTCGGAGTATAATCGCTATATGCAGATTCACGGATCAAGAATGATTCACGCCCACTTTTCCTCTGTCCAATGGGGAGCGTGGCTCTGCCCCCGAGCCATTCCTGATCCAAAAATCTGCAAATGATTTCTCCTGTCGCACTATAAAGCGCCGAGCGCGGAGCGAATCAGGGCAGTTGGACGGAGTTGAGAAGAGTGGAGAGTGGGAGAGTTGGAGAGTTGTGGCGGCGGCGAAGGCAGTTGGGAAGAGTTGAGAGTTGAGAAGAGGAAAGAGTTGGAGAGTTGTGGCGGCGGCGAAATCAGTCGAGAGAGTGTCTGTCGGGGTCCGGAGAGGCTGGAGAAGCCAGGAAGCTTTGTGGAGGTCGGCGCTCGTGTCAGAGTCGGGGAGCTGTGGAGAGGGGAGGCCGGTAACGCGATCGAGGTCGCAGTGGAGTCGCTCGTCGCGGGACCCAAGCCATCCAGATATCCTCTTTCCCCCGAGCATCAACAACCCCTCCCTGTTTCCCCCTGCGCTGAGATAGTGTGAGAAGGGGGCCCCGTTCCCACCCCATTCCAGGCAGTGCCAGCGAGGCCCGCGGAGTCGGGGCGCCGCCGCCATTTTGCGGCTCATCACCAGACGGGTAGGCTCGACGCGGTCTCGGCCCCAGGCCCGTCTGCCCCCTTGTCGATGAGGGTGGCCCCTTTTTCTTTTGCTTTGGAGTATATGTGTTGTCGGCGCCGTCTGTGAAGTAAAACTGTGTAAGTGTTGCCGTGTGCTCGCGTAGTCGGTAGTAGATCTGCATTGTGTCTCTTTTGTTGCATTTGCTTTTTGTGCAGAATTGTCGTGTTACTTTTACATTTGCTTTTGGTGCATAATTGTTGTGATTGTATATGTGTGCTTTCCGTTTGCCGCGGAATAAATGTGCTTTATGTTGAACTGTTTTTCCCGTTTCGCTTCGTCTTTTCTTTTATTGAATCTCCATCTTTCTTCAAGTAAAGGGTTGGTCGTGGGCTAAATACGCCCAATAATTAATCGAACCGTCGAGGTTGACGATAACACCGCTCGGTTATCCCGATAGTACGGAACGGGTCGCTTAAAGTGGCCCGTGTCCGAAGTCGACCTGCGGCGAGGTGCGATCGCCCGGTCTACCCTCCGTGTGGGTACTTAAGTAGGTCGAATTTGGCGAGGAACCCTATCCCACGCGGGGGGCCGATTGGCACGATCGTGGTGAGGCCGAAAGGCCCACCCGTGACTTGTTCCCGGCGTTAGTCCGAGAGGGTCACGACGGGATTGTCCGTCCGGTGGGCGACGTGCCGCGATTCGAGTTACGTGGCCGTTCGCACGCCGGCGGGCGCAAATCCGCAACAATATATATATATATATATATATATATATATATATATATATATATATATATATATATATATATATATATATATATGTTGTTACGGTTCTCGGAACTGTATGCATACAACAGATAGTTGTCCTGAGTCAGTTATTCCATTGATATACGTGGTTAGGTCCCTACCTTTTGTCTAGTGGGAAGACGAGGGAGTGTGTTGCGATGGGCTATTTGCCGCTATTAGTTCGGTTATCAAATCATTTTTCCCTTCCATTCCACTCTTCCTTTTTTCACTGCTGAGGTAAATTCATCTCGCTTGCTTTCCTCGTTTCACTGGCCATAGTGTACCACCGTCAACCCGCTGTATCCGGTCTCGTTTTCTGAGGCAAAATCCCGACGTTCGCTATGGAAGCTGCGCCACCATCTACCTTCCGAAACCCAGACACGTGCTGCGTGGGTGGTTGTTGGTAGATTGAAAGGAAGAAGTTGTTTGTTGGGGATCGAAAGGAAGAAGTCGGTGGGAGTTGGCTGAAAGAAGGTCGAAGGCGTGAGAAGTCGGTTGGAAAGTGGAGAATTGAAGGAGGTGTTGTGAAAGTGTTCCTGCGGTTTGGCTCTGCCAACGTCTCGCCTCGACGGCCCGCCTACTGCACTGGTCCCTGCCGACACGACCTCGACCAAGCCTCTTACCTGGTCCTGTCTTCTGCTCCATTCTCGGCCTTGGACTCCGCTCTTCACCACTCGTGCGGCTGTGGACTGAACTACACAACTTTTGACGGGTGCCGCACCACAGAGCATCCCTCCCCCGAAACGCTCAGGTACCGAGAAACTGTAACCTCAACTCCCTCCCTCGCTGGCTGCAAATGTTCCTTTCACAATTGGGTTTACTTTGTCTGAGTGTGTGTCTGAGAGTGTTGGCGCCTGTCCGTTAAGTAAGCCTGTTTAAGATCTTTTATTGTTGTGATTGTTGCTTTTATTGATCTCGCGTCAAGTCTGCTTTTGAAAGTTGCTTGTATAATTGTCGCACCCCACACCTCTCTCATCTTTCCTGCATTACATCCCCAATAAACCTTTGGTTGTGCCAAGTGCTTTTCCTCGCATATTTAAAAAATAATAATTGTAGAAATGTTCCCAGCTCGCCTTTGTCTTTTCCTCTATTGGTCCAGCATGGTTCGGATCTAAGTTCAGCCGGGTCTTTATTCCCAACAATCCGTTCCTTCTGGCCGGTTCGTCCTTGGCAGTGCCGCTCCGCTGCATCCGATCCGGAAAGGCGATCCATAGTTGGTGGAGTGATCCGGTTCGGACAAGGAGCACCGAGGGCGTGGTTCCCCGGTGGTTAATTAGGTAACCTGATTCGAGACAGGAGGACCCGAGGTCACGTGGCTGAGTTATTGGCGTCCACGGTCGGTTGAGCGATCCGCCGCATCACGGAATTATCCGTGAGCGACGGCCAACAATTCCGGGGAGTCTGGTGGGAACCGACGTAGCTTTCCCCCACCTAGTGGTCTTCTCACCCAACCCCGCAACAATATATATATATATATATATATATATATATATATATATATATGTAAATATATATATATATATATATATATATATATATATATATATATATATATATATATATATATAAATTTATTATATATATATATAAATTTTTTGTTGGGCCCAATATGTTCCACTAAATCTAAGATACATGTCACGGGCCGTGTCGGAGCGCGGGCGGTCGATATGTCATCTCTGTTTGACATGTGGATATCTCTGTTTGATATTCATACATCTCGATTTCCTGGTGTTTCCCTTCCCATTGATGGAGTTTGACTTCCTGGTTTCTTTGTTCAGCTCAGAGTAAAACTTGATCGTGTTTTCGTTGGTTTCACTGTCTATGGTGTTGTTCACTGTTGAGCTTGCGGGAGTATCTGTTCAGCCTGAGGATGTCTCCTCAAAATTTGTTCACATTTCTGTTCGTGTTGTCTGCTGATCAGTTCAGTCAGTAGTACAAATTGCTGGTGTTTCAGAACATGTTGGACAACTCGGACTTGGTTTTGTTGAGATGGACTCGGGTTGAGGGGCAATCTTGGTCCGATTCCTGCTGACTCCATCACCGATCCTGAAGGTCGAAGCATTTAAAAGAAGTGTCAGGTGAGTAAACAGTATAACATCAAAAACAAACTTCTCATCTTCATAAGAACTGTTTTCTGTTTCCTCTTGTTTAATAAGCAAAGTATTTGTATTTATTCGCACTTCCTCCACACATCACCCACTCTCCCCCTCCCCCAACCTCGTTTACTTTTTAGATTCTTCCTCTTCTCCTTATTCTATTCGACCACTTCCCTTATTTATATTATTTATGACTTCCTGGGAAGCTATTGGTGGTGGTTTCGATGAAGGTGATTGTTTCGGTGGTGAATTGGAGAGAGTGATCCTTTGACATCTGGTTGAGAGGGAAGAGAGAATTTGGGGTTTACACCCAATGAGACACCGCGTCCTGATTTAAAGGTGACTCGGCACTTGGATCCTCCCTTGAAGACGAAGACCTCGCTGTAGTCCCAGCGCCTCCTTCGATGACTTCGTATTTTGTTTGCAAGGTGAAGGTTACGTCCCAGATTGCTTGTTCAACTCCAAGACATTGTTTTTCGATCGCCGTTTGTCTCATTTTTTCGCTCTGTAAATGTTGCTGACGTGTCTCTTCATCTTTCAGTTTGCACAGTTGATCTTCCAGAGCGGAAAGTTGAACTTTGCTTGTGTTTTGCTGAGACGGACCTGGTGGAGGAATACTTGGATTGACTCCGAATTCTGAAGACAAGATTGAGGCGTTTTGTTGGATTACCTGTTCAATTCGCCGGCGTATTTCATCGGACATCTGTCGTCTCTGTTCAGTTTCCTTGCTTATCTCTTCCACTCTGTGCTGAGATTCCAGTTGTTTCTCTTCACCTCGGAGTTTAGATTGCTGGTCATTCAGAGCAGGTAATGTACCTGGCGATTTATTTGGCTGAGAGGCACCTGGTGGAGAAAGAGTTGTTGCAAAATCTGAGGCTTTTTGAGAGATTGCCTGTTCAACTGGCAGGTGTTTTTGTCCGGTTCCCTGATGTGTCTGTTCGATTTCTTTGTGTTTTTGTTCCCTTTGTTGGAGTTTGACTTCCTGGTTTCTTTGTTCAGATTCATCGTGTTTCCGTTTGATTTTCTGGCTGTGATGTTGAGATTGTGAGAGTATCCGTTCAGCTTGTGGATGTTTCCCCTCAATTTGTTCGCGTTTCTGTTCGTGTTGTTCACCTGTCGGGTCACTCCGGAGTCCAGATTGTTGGTGTTTCAGGACATGTTGGATAACTGAGACTTGGTTTTGTTGAGATGTACTCGGGTTGTCCGGTAATCTTGGACCGATTCCTGCTGGCTCCATCACCTCTCCTGAAGGACCAAGCAATGAAAGGAATCCAAGTGTCAGGTGAGTCAACAGAATTAAATCAGAAACAAATTTCTCATCCAGATAAGAACTGTTTTCTGTTTCCTCTTGTTTAAAAAAGGTAGTAAGAGGATTATAAAGGGATAAATCTGCCAACCTACGGAAAACCAGGTAAAACAGAAAGGAAGGGAAATGATAAATTAGACAAAAATATTTTTGGCAGGAAGACGAGGGACTCACCAGACAACGTCAACACTACCTTGTCACATACATTTATTACGTACACTGATGCTGAACATACACTACGAAATAACTATTATAAACTTAACCCATTCAACCCTTCAGACAGATCCAAACCACGATCAATATTAATTGATGTTTTTTGTCTGTCTCTCAAGGTTGTGGATGAGTTCAGACAAAACTTGGTGGATGACTTGGTTATGTGACAAGAACAAGTCGATTTGATTTAGGTTCAGGATCGAATTCAGATCCGGCCGATCAGTGGGATACAAAACGGAACCTGTTCAGCCTGGCGGAGGTGTACCCTCTCCCGAGTGTCATGAAACCTTGTTTGTTGTTGTTTTCTTTCTGTTCCTCCATCCTAAATAAGGAAACACACAAGGAAATTAGATGTTGGTGGAGACCATTCGGTCCATCATGCCTGTGCCACACCAACACCGCAATAATTTATCAACACCGGATTCAAAGCGACGGTGGCGGTTCCTTTTCAGGGTCTCTGCCGACTTTCTCCAGGTTTTCTCTGTTTACTGTGTTTCTAGTTCGGCCTTGTGTTAAAACTTGTGCTAATTGTCGAGTTTTCATCTCGTGTTTCCTTGAGGCCTTCCCTTCTCCCTGTTTGTGTACCTCATTGTGTTTATTGTATTCTCTCCTTATGAACCTCAGTTTATATTTTCTCCACTTCTCCCTCCACCCTCCTATCCTCTCTGCTTCGTCTAAAAAAAAAAAAAACCCCTCACATTATACCTGACGTAACCACGTGACTTGCTGTCCCGACTCTTCTTCCTCCTTCTGACGATCTACCATCTACTTTTGTCGACCCACATTCACCAGACACATTCACGATTTTTAGCCGCGTCTCGCGTAGCGATCGCTGGTTCGAAGAGAGCTCCGCGTTGTTGTTCTTCTTCTGGTGAAGACAAAACCTTTATGACTCGGCTCTTTTATATACAGGATCCGGATCTCCTTAAATACTGAACACCTGGACACATCCTCACATAGACGGTGCCTTTTGAGAGAGTCTATCATGAACTTTTAAATATATTCGGACATTTGCTTTAAAGTTTCGAAAAGTTCACGTAACTCTTTAAAGATTATTCCATTTAAATTTATTCCATAAAGACACCTCCCCCTCTTCCCAACTCCTCAAATCTTGTACCTCCCCCCGCCACTCCCTTCCTCACCATACCTCAACAAAGTCTCATCCTTCCTCTCCCATCACCCTCCTCCACCTTGGACGTGCCTGCTCTCGTCTCCCCTCCCTCTCAAAGCAACTTTCACACTGTGCCCCCTCCAAGCTTCCCTCTCACCCTTCTCCCTCAACTCTCTCCTCTCCCTCCAATCTTTCCCCTCACTTCCCCTTGCGAAAGTTTCCCACCCTAAAATCCACAAAACTGCCTCCTTCCTCCACTCTCTTTTCCATATCATCACTCCACCTCCTACAATCCTCAACTTCCCTGTCCCCTCTCTTACTACTCCCCACTGTACCCCAACCCATCACCACCGAGCCTTTTCTCCTCATCCCGCCCTCTCCCCAGCTCTTCTGCAATCGACCACACTCTTTCAATAATCCTCCTTACCTCCCCCCCCTCCTCCCTCGTCCTACCGTCCCCTCAAAGCCTACTCCCTCCCTCTTCATTAACAGTGTGGACCTCAAACATCCGGGGCCTTTGCTCAAACCTTACAGATTGTTCCATACAGGTTGCCACTGACAAACCAGACATAATCTGTCGAACAGAAACTTTCCTCCTCCAAGATGTCTCTGACTCCCGAGTATCTCTCCCTGGTTAGTCAAGTCAGGTATGGGAGCATGCGCCAGGACAGCGGGTCGCTGCGTCCAATTTCCGTCGGTACTCCAGGGGCCTCCGTCTGGCTATCCCCCAGGCAGATGCCTGGCCCATCCCCATCTCCTTGAGATGCCGATCAACCTGTTGCAACCACGAGGCACATGGTCGGCCCATTGGCCTCCTCCACTCACGAGACTCCCTCGCTGAGAGAATCTGGTGAGCAGGATCAGCATCAGGAAAACGAGCCACATGTCCATGGAACACGAGCCACAGCCGCAGCTGACGCTCACGGACTACGCAGGTAACAAATCTCATTTGAGTCTCTCTCAGTAACCAATCGTTGGACACAAAGTCCGACCAGCGATAGCCAAGGATTCTCCGAAGAGACCTGGTACCAAAGGAATTAAATCTCCGTCTCAGATCCTTGGTCAGAGTCCAAGTCTCTCATCCACAGAGCAAGACTGGAAGCACCAAGCACCCGAAGACTCGGACTTTCGTCCTCCCGCACAGGTACCGGCAGCGCCACACCCCATTATCCAGTGAATCCTGCCTCTAAACAAACACGTGACCAAGCTCATCCTGCATCTAAACATGTGACCACGCTCATCCTGCCTCCAAATAAACATGTGACCACGCTCATCCTGCCTCCAAATAAACATGTGACCACGCTCATCCTGCCTCCAAACAAACACGTGACCACGCTCATTCTGCCACTAAACAAACACGCGACCACGCTCATCCTGCCTCCAAACAAACACGTGACCACGCTCATCCTGCCTCCAAACAAACACGTGACCACGCTCATCCTGCATCTAAACAAACATGTGACCACGCTCATCCTGCCTCCAAACAAACACGTGACCAAGCTCATCCTGCATCTAAACAAACACGTGACCACGCTCATTCTGCCACGAAACAAACACATGACCACGCTCATCCTGCCACTAAACAAACATGTGACCACGCTCATCGTGCATCTAAACAAACATGTGACCACGCTCATCCTGCCACTAAACAAACATGTGACCACGCTCATCCTGCATCTAAACAAACATGTGACCACGCTCATCCTGCCACGAAACAAACATGTGACCACGCTCATCCTGCATCGAAACAAACATGTGACCACGCTCATCCTGCCTCCAAACAAACACGTGACCAAGCTCATCCTGCATCCAAACAAACATGTGACCACGCTCATCCTGCCTCCAAACAAACACGTGACCACGCTCATCCTGGCTCTAAAACAAACACGTGACCAAGCTCATCCTGCCTCCAAACAAACACGTGACCAAGCTCATCCTGCATCTAAACAAACATGTGACCACGCTCATTCTGCCACGAAACAAACACATGACCACGCTCATCCTGCCACTAAACAAACACGCGACCATGCTCATCCTGCCTCCAAATAAACACGTGACCACGCTCATCCTACCACTAAACAAACACGTGACCAAGCTCATCCTGCCACTAAACAAACACGCGACCATGCTCATCCTGCCTCCAAACAAACACGTGACCACGCTCATCCTGCCTCCAAACAAACACGTGACCACGCTCATCCTGCCTCCAAACAAACACGTGACCATGCTCATCCTGCCTCTAAAACAAACACGTGACCAAGCTCATCCTGCCTCCAAACAAACACGTGACCAAGCTCATCCTGCCTCCAAATAAACACGTGACCAAGCTCATCCTGCCTCCAAACAAACACGTGACCAAGCTCATCCTGCCTCCAAACAAACACGTGACCAAGCTCATCCTGCCTCCAAACAAACACGTGACCAAGCTCATCCTGCCTCCAAATAAACACGTGACCAAGCTCATCCTGCCTCTAAACAAACACGTGACCAAGCTCATCCTGCCTCCAAATAAACATGTGACCATGCTCATCCTGCCTCCAAACAAACAAGTGACCAAGCTCATCCTGCCTCTAAACAAACACGTGACCACGCTCATCCTGCCTCCAAACATGTGACCACGCTCATCCTACCTCCAAACAAACACGTAACCACACCCATCCTGCCTCCAAATTAACAAGTGACCTCGATCAGGAATTATTGGTTGAGTTAATTGCTGTGAAGTTCGATCTCGAGGGTGGTTCGAGTTAAAGGAGCCAAGGGACACGTTCAGTTGAAGATTTCTGAATCTTCCTGCAAGAGAAAGTGATGGTTCAAGCGATACGTTGTGGTTGTGGTTCGATGCAAACCCAGAGCTGGGTACTTCAGGAACAGGAACGAGCAAAATGAGTCACAACATCCTCTCTCTGGATTAATAGTTTGTTTTTATCGTGTCAAGATCTTTCCCACCACCACCGAATGGAGACGGAGGTTATGTTTCAATCTCTCTCTCTCTCTCTCTCTCTCTCTCTCTCTCTCTCTCTCTCTCTCTCTCTGTCTCTCTCTCTCTCTCTCTCTCTCTCTCTCTCTCTCTCTCTCTCTCTCTCTCTCTCTCTCTCTCTCTCTCTCTCTCTCTCTCTCTCTCTCTCTCTCTCTCTCTCTCTCTCTCTCTCTCTCTCTCTCTCTCTCTCCCTCTGTCTCTCTCTCTCTCTCTCTCTCTCTCTCTCTCTCTCTCTCTCTCTCTCTCTCTCTCTCTCTCTCTCTCTCTCTCTCTCTCTCTCTCTCTCTCTCTCTCTTCTGTTCTGTCTGTAAGCACAATATCTCAAAAGGTTGTTGACGGATTCGGACGAAGTTCAGTGGACTGGTTGGGTGTATGATAAGGACGAACTGAATAGACTTTGATGAAGATCCGGATCCGGATGCAAGAATTGCAAAAAGTGACACTTCAGTCGACATCATTGAGAGATCGGGTCAAAAACAGTACATCCAGCAGGACCACACTCTGCACAGAGAATCAGAGGTGCCACAGCAGTCTCCTGGGGGGTTGTGAACATTCCTGGAGGGGTCACAACTCTGACACAGGATACTGAAATGGCTCAATCATCCCAGCAAGCTGGTACTCATTTTACCTCCTCACAAGGATGACAGGCCCACCTGGTATTAATTCAATGGACAAGAGGGATTTGAACTCAGGACCCTGGGATCCCAAACCCACCACTTTCACCATGAAGCCAACACCAAGCATCCAAAAACAATACGAAGCACGATATTTCAGAAAGTTGTGGACGGATTCAGACAAAAAACGAGGTGGATGAGTTGAGGTGATAAGAAAAGCCGATTTGATTTTGGTTCAGGTCATTTGGCTGAGATGTACCTGATGGTGGAGGAGCAGTTTGATTGACCCTGCATGTTTTACACAAATCGAAGGCTTGCTGATGGATCTCAGGTCCAAATCGCAGACGTCTCTGTTTGATATTCATCCATCTCGATTTCCTGGTGTTTCCCTTCCCTTTGCCGGAGTTTGACTTCCTGGTTTCTTTGTTCAGCTCAGAGTAAAACCTGATCGTGTTTTCGTTGGTTTCACTGTCTATGGTGTTGTTGTTGACTGTTGAGGTTGTGAGAGTATCTGTTCAGCCTGAGGATGTCTCCTCTCAATTTGTTCGTGTTTCTGTTCGTGTTGTTCACCAGTTCAGTCCGTTGTCCAGATTGCAGGGGTTTCAGAACATGTTGGATAAGTGGGAGTTAGTTTTGTTGAGATGTACTCGAGTTGTGGGGTCATCTTGGACCGATTACTACTTACTCCATCACCTATCCTGAAGGACCAAGCAATCAAAGGAATCCAAGTGTCAGGTGAATGAACAGTATAACATCAAAAACAAACTTCTCATCTTGATAATTAACTGTGTTCTGTTTCCTCTTGTAAAAAAACAAAGTATTTGTTTTGATTCACACTTCCTCCACACCTCACCCACTCTCCCCCTCCACCAACCTCGTTTCATTTTAGATTCTACCTCTCATCCTTATTCTTTTCGTCCTCTTCCCCTTTTTATGTCTAGTTATTTTTGACTTCCTTGGTAGATATTGGTGGTGGTTTCGGTGAGGGTGATTCTTTTGGTGGTGAACTTGGAGAGGGTGATCCTTTTATGTCTGATTGAGAGGGAAGAGAGCTTTTGGGGATTATATCCAATGAGACACCGCGTCCTGATTCAAAGGTGACTCGGCACTCGGATCCTCCCTTGAAGAACAAGACCTCACTAAAGTCCCAACGCCTCCTTCATTGACTTCGTATTTTGTTTGCAACACGAACATGTTGTGTTGGATTCCTTGTCCAATTTTCAGGTATTTTTGTTCCATCTGCTTGGATGTCTGATGGATTTTCTCTTGTCTCTGTTCGTCTCTCCGTAGAGATTCATGGAAGCTCATTTCACCTCCGAATTCAGGTCGCTGGTGTTTCAGAACAGGTAGTGAAAGTAGGGAAGTGTTTGCCCGAGATGTACCTGCTCGAGGAGTACCTGGATTGACCCCGTATTTTGTGTGCAAGTTTGAGGTTTCCTGTTTCATTGCCTGTTCAATTCGCCGGCGTTTTTCATCGGAGGACTGTGGTCTCTGTCCAGTTTCCTTACATGTCTGTTCCATTCTGCATTGATATTCCTGTTGTCTCTCTTCATGAAGGACTTTGGACACCTGGTGTTCCAGCACAGATGGTGTAAGTGGGGATTTATTTTCCTGAGATGTACCTGGTGGAGCGGTACTTGGATTGACTTCATACACGGTTGGCAAGACGAAGGTTTTGTCTTGAATTGCCTGTTCAATTTGCAGATATTTCTGTTTGATCTGTGTTTGTCTGTTTTTGTCTTTCTGTAAATCTTCCTGACGTTTCTCTTCATCTCTGAGTTTTCACAGTTCATCTTTCACAACAGAAAGTTTAACTTTCCTCGTGTTTTGCTGAGACGGACCTGGAAGAGAAATACTTGGATTGACTCTGTTTACTGTTTGCAAGATAATGGTTTTGTCTCGGATTGCTTGTTCAACTCCAAAGCTTTTTTTTTCAATCTCCATTTGTCTGTTTTTGTCTTTCTGTAATTCTTCCTGACGTCTCTCTTCAACTTGCAGTGTGCACAGTTGATCTTCCAGAGCAAAAAGTTTAACTAAGTTTGTGTTTTTCTGAGACGGACCTGTTGGAGGAACACTTGGATTGACTCCATATTTTGTTTGCAAGGTTAAGGTTACGTCCCTGATTTCTTGTTCAACTCCAAGACATTGTTTGTCGATCGCCATTTGTCTGTTTTTGTCGCTCTGTAATTCTTCCTGACGTGTCTCTTCATCTTGGAGTTAGTGCAGTTGATCTTGCAGAGCGGAAAGTTTAACATTGCTTGCGTTTTGCTGAGACGGACCTGGTTGAGGAACACTTGGATTGACTCCGTATTTTGTTTGCAAGACCAAGGTTACGTCCCGGATTGCTTGTTCAACTCCAAGGCATTGTTTGTCGATCTTCGTTTGTCTTCCTTTGTCTGCCTGAAAACCTCGCTGATGTTTTTCTTCACCTTGGAGTTTGCACAGTTGATCTTGCAGATCAGAAAGATAAGCTTGCCTTGTGTTTTGCTGAGACATACCAGGTGGAGGAACAATTGGATTGACTCCATATTTTGTTTGCAAGAAGAAGGTGACTTGTTTGATTGCATGTTCAACTCCAAGGCATTCTTTTTCCATCTCCATTTGTCTTCTTTTGTCTTTCTGTAAATATTGCTGACGTTTCTCTTCATCTTGGAGTTTGCGCAGTCGATCTTGCAGAGCAGAAAAATTAACTTGGTTTGAGTTTTGTTGAGACGGACTTGGTGGAGGAATACTTGGGTTGACTCCATATTTTGTTTGCAAGGTGAAGGTTACCTCTTTGATTGCATGTTCAAATTGAAGGAATATTTTTTCTTGATTCTGTTTGATTTTCTCTTTTCTCAGTTCGTCTCTCCGTAGTAGATCAGGATGTCTCTTTTCACCTTCGAGTTTGGACAGGTGTTGTTTCAAAGCAGTTACTGTACGTGGGGATGTGTTTGCCTGAGATGTACCTGGTAGAGGAACACTTGGATTGACTCCGTATTCAGCAGACAAGTTTGAAGCGTTTTGTTGGATTACCTGTTCAATTCGCCGGCGTATTTCATCGGACCTCTGTCGTCTCTGTTCGGTTTTCTTGCTTATCTCTTCCATTCTGCGTTGAGGTTCCAGTTGTCTCTCTTCACCTCGGAGTTTGGATTTCTGGTGATTCAGAGCAGGTAGTGGACCTGGCGATATGTTTGGCTGAGAGGCACCTGGTGGAGAAAGAGTTGTTGCAAAATCTGAGGCTTTTTGAGAGATTACCTGTTCAACTTGCAGGTGTTTTTGTCCGGTTCCCTGATGTCTCTGTTCGATTTCTTTGTGTTTTTGTTCCCTTTGCTGGAGTTTGACTTCCTGGTTTCTTTGTTCAGATTCATCGTGTTTCCGTTTGATTTTCTGGCTGTGATGTTGAGATTGTGAGAGTATCCGTTCAGCTTGTGGATGTTTCCTCTCAATTTGTTCGCGTTTCTGTTGGTGTTGTTCACCTGTCGGGTCACTCCGGAGTCCAGATTGTTGGTGTTTCAGGACATGTTGGATAACTGAGACTTGGTTTTGTTGAGATGTACTCGGGTTGTCGGGTAATCTTGGACCGATTCCTGTTGGCTCCATCACCTATCCTGAAGGACCAAGCAATGAAAGGAATCCAAGTGTCAGGTGAGCAAACAGAATAACATCAAAAACAAATTTCTCATCGAGAGAAGAACTGTTTTCTGGTTCCTCTTGTTTAAACAAGGTAGTTAGAGGTTTTTCAAGGGATAGAAAGGTATTCTGCCAACCTACGGAAAACCACGTAAAACAGAAAGGAAGGGAAATGATAAATTAGACAAAAATATTGTTGCGGTTCTAAGAACCGCATCCATCCAAAGCGATGGCATCAACCATACAGTGGTCCACAGATAGTTATTTCATCAATATACGGACAGATAGTCCCTTCCCTCTTGTCTCATGGGACAAACAGGGCAATGTGCGTTGTGTGGATCTCATCGATTGGGCTGATTATATCTCTAACTTTATTCCTTCCCCCTTTCTCTATTCCTGAGGTTAATCCAAGCCACGACCGCCTGTAAAAGCCACAGCCACGTCCTTCACTGCAAGAATGCGTCTTCACTAAAGTCAGCACAAGCATCGATACCCATGCCGTGCCGTGCCTGGGGTAGAGAAAAACAGACCACCACGACCACCAGACAGCACGGAACGTGTGCAGCACAGCGACAACCCCACCTACTGTTCAGGAGACCAGAAGCATGACCAACACGATGGCGCCGCTGCCGTGCCCGGGGCGGGGGGCGGATGAGGAGGGGGGAGGATATTGGAACAACACACCAAATGCCAACGACGTACAGTATGCACGCGGCGCACCCTTTTCAACCCATTTCTGAGTCTAATAATTAAATCTATCTTCATCTCCATTTAATCCTGATATCTATGCTCGTCCAAGTCTACATCTAATCATTATATCCAATCTTTTTCAAACCCAAACTGTCCCTGGACTCTGTGTCCTTTTCTTCTGACAAAGTGGAGAGTTTGCTGTCAAACCTCGACTCAGATTCTGCAACCGGTCTCGGCGGAATCAGCCCACGTGTCCTAAAACCTGCTCCTCTGCTCTTGCTCACCCTCTCTCTGTTCCATTCACCCTCTCATTTGCTCAAGGTCATCTGCCATCTGCTTGGAAATCAGCAAACATTACTGCCCTGCATAAAAAAGGTGCAAAAACAGATCCCTGCAACTACAGACCAATCAGCCTTCTCCCAATCATCAGCAAGGTAAAGGAATCCATCATCGCATCAGACATCAAATCCTTCCTTTTCTCCAATGGCCTGATTTCCGATCATCAATTTGGATTCAGACCAGGTCACTCTACCCTGGACTTGCTGCTCCTGCTTTCCCAACAATGGATGGAGATCCTCAATGTCAGACAAGAAATCAGAGCCACATCCTGAAACATATCACGTCCTTTGACGTGACGTGACGGTCTGGCACTCTGCCCTGCTCACCCAACTCTCTTCCGATGGTATCCAACACCATCTCCACACATGGCTCACAAACTTCCTCTTCTGTCGCAGCCAACATGTGACCCGAAATGGAGTTCTTTCATCCTCTCTTCTTGTCCAGGCTGGAATTCCTCAAGGCGGCGTTCTGGGTCCTGTTCATTTTATGGTTTTCATCAATGATCCCTCTGACACTGGAAAATTCTCTTTATCTCGTTGTTGATGACTTCACCATCTGCAGTACCATCTTTTATCCCTCAGACCAGCAAGCAGCAGTTTCTACACTCTCTGCTGATCTGAATAAAATCACAAGCTGGTCCAACACCTGGAACATGTCTTTCAATCCTGACAAATCTCACACTCTCACAATGTCTCTCCGAAAGGACAGTCTGGAACCCCCCCAAGCCCTCCCCCCCACCCAAAGACTTTCTCAACAATCCTCTTGAAGAAGTGCTCTCATTCAAGCATCTGGGTCTCACCATCTGCCATGACCTTTCCCGGGGAAGCCACATTTCGAAGCTGGCCTCCAAAGCCAGTTGCAGACTGGGAATCCTCCGTCATGCAAAGTCCTTCCTCGGCCCACCTGAGCTCCTGACTACACACAAAGCTTTCATCTGCAGTCTGATGGAGGATTGCTCTCCCCTCTGGGCTGGTGCTCCTGCCTCTCACCTTTCTCGGTTTCACGCCGTGGAAACCAAGGCATTTCGGATCATTGGAATCTCCCGAGATGAGGCCGGGTCTTTGGGCTTTGGGTCTCTCACTCTCTCACCGCAGACAGGTCGGTGGTCTTTCTGTCTTCTGTCATCTCCTCTCAGTGCTCGTCCCCCTGCTCTGTCTGAGATGTGTCCCCCCCATATTTCCGCAGGGCGCTCAAGGTCCTCAACCATCTCTCAGACATGCCTTTACCAATCTTGTTCGAACTTGTCGCACTGATAAGGAATGATGGCTTACATATGAATGTCATTTCTTTTCGATATCAGATCCAAGATAGTTGACTGGCAAACCATTTCTGGGACACGTACAGTCCGAGTCTGTTCAAACTTGGCACAAGCACAGTACATGATGGTACACAAACGTGCATCTCAATTCATTTTGCAATCTCATCAAAGATGGCCAACTGGTGGCCATTTTAGTTCCAAGTCATAAAAAACCCGGTCTTGAACACGTCCTCAACCATCTCTCGGATATGCATTTACCGATCTTGTTTGTTATTGTCCTCAGTTATAGGCGATCACATTTTATGTTTTTTTCTCCTTGTTCAGTGAAGATTCAGTTTGGGGATGTTGAAAAGAAGAAGGAACAAGGAAATGAGTAACTGAGCACTGAGATAAGAGTTTGGATTATTTTCCTGATGTTGTTGTTGTTGGTTGTTGAGTTGTTTTTCTGAGTGCAGATGGAGGGATATGTTGTTTGTATTTTTGAGGGAGGATGGGAAATGGATTGAGCTGAGGGATCAAAAGGAACAATACCTGGGATAAAAGGAGTGAAAACGAGGCAAAACAACAACAGAGGGAAATCACACTCCAACTATCACCAGTAGGCCCGACTTCACTCGGGACACAAATTAAACGATTCAACACAGCAGGATATGGTTTGGGACAGAAAAAATGACGTAAAACAAGAAGAGCAAAACAGGAATAACTGGAAGGGAACTCGGTAGAACGTATACCTCCGCCACGCAATGCCTGATCCACGAGAACATATCAGACCCATTACATTTTTGAAATATCATGCTATACTGTGCTGTATCGATTTTGATCCTGTCTCTAAATGGTGAAGAAGCACTTTAAAAATTAAATAATTATCTTATCCAGATATGGATCCGGATCTTCACCAAAATCGAATCAATTCGTCGTTGCCACACACCCAACCGGTCCACCAAGTTTCATCCACAAGAACACACCAAGTTTCATCCGAATCTGTCCACAACTTTTTGAGATATCGTGCTTTTTTTGCGGACACGGGGTCGGGGGACAAGACCACGAGGGGTGAACTACCTCGGGTTCCCACCAGACTCCCCGGAATCGCAGGCCGTCGCACACGAATACCTTTGTGACGTGGCGGGTCGCTAATCGACCGTGAACACCAATAACACGACCACGTGACTTCGGGTCCTCCGTCTCATAAATAGTTTACCAAAAGGTCCAGTGATCTAATTACCGGGGAACACGCCCTCAGTACGCACTTGGTCAAACCGGATCACCTTACCAGATCAGATGCAGCCTAGCGGACCTGCCAAGCACGTACCGGCTTGGAATCAGATCGTTGGGGAACAACGTCCTGGCTAAACTTGGGTGCGGGCCGTGCTGGACCAATGGAATAAAACAAGAAAACGAGCTGGGAACATTTCTACACGACACATTGATTTACAATCAAGCGAGGAAACGTATGTGGCACATTGAATGGGGTGTATTTTTTTTATGTACAGCAGGGGATAGCAAGGAATTTGTGCGGTGCGACAAAAGGCAAATTACAAAAGAAGTCAAAGAGAAGGATTATCCCGACGATCTTCTGCAATCTTACTTACTCGAGAACAGGCACAATCACACACCCACACACACCTGAGGAAAGTTAGAGAGCCAAGAAAGAAAGAAAAAGGTGAGGATGAGCATCCTCGAAATAACTGGCACGGTCGGCTGACAAACGTGGCCAAGGACGCTTTTGGAGGGGTCGTGGGAAAGATACCGGTGTTTACGGTGTAGGAGTGAGGAAAATGGGATTGCGAATCAGTAACACCGAGTGCAGTCTGAATGTCGGATGGCAGCGGACTTTCTCTGCCACCCACAGGCTTCTTCATTAGCCAAAATGGACACCCAGGACCCGAACCAAACTCTCGGATCGCCTTTTTCGCGACCCCTCCTCCTTGTCCCTCGTCTTGCCGTGGTCAGACGACTGGATGAGGGCTGCATCAATTCCGGACGCTCACTCAGGACGTTCCCAGTGAGATGCGGTGGAGCTATTAGCGTCCATTGTGTGGTCGAGCATCGCCTGGTGACGAGGACAAAATTACGCCGCGCGGTGCTCCTCAAAATAGAGTGGTGAATTGTAGCAATGCAGAGGTACGAGGGGATGAGGGAATATTTATCCCGTGTGCGGGAGGTGTTTGTGGTCAAAGTGGTGAGATTTGGTGAGTGAGGTGAGAAGAAAGGTGAAATCAACTCTTCCTTTTGAATTCACACACCCAACCTGTCCACCAAGTTTCATCCGAATCCGTCCACAACTCTTTGAGATATGGTGCGATATATTAGTTTAACCCCATCTCTCTAGAGGTAAGAATCTCCCGATGTAAAACACAGGGTGTATTTGTCTGACCACCTTCATGAGGACCATTTTCGAAGGGATTTAAAGGACAATTTTTTTCACACAACTGTGTGTTCTCGAACATCTATTTCTCAGGACAAACAAAACTTGAAAAACATTTTTCATAAAAGAGGAATTACGTTTCTTCTATTGGAATTGTAGACAGTGACTTACAAACGGGGCCACGTGGGCGAAGTGCAGAAACTTTAAAATGAATAATTAAACACAACCCACAAGGAGGTGAAACTCGGTCCACGTAATGTGTAACACACACACACAGAGTAAAACGAGCGCTCATTTACATCAGCAGAGTGTCTTATAAATAAACAAGATACAAGCACACCTGACGCTAGGCCGAGGCTTCAGGTTCTGGCATGCTCAAGAGGCTGTGAGGTCAAAACGAAACATCCCAGAAGATTTAAAAATAAAAAAATCCAATCACATTTGTTCGTGTGGTGTTTTGAAATAATGTGAAGTGTGTTAAAATAAATTGATACATTATGTCTTCCAGTCTCCTTGAAGATTTCGAATAAAATAATTCCAACCTGATATTTTTGACGGGTTTTTATCCTCTTGCCGATCCGTCGTCCGTGTCCACTGAACCCCAAACCAGAAGATGAACACTCATGGGGATGAGTTGCGACCTCTGCTGCATCGTCGTGGATCTACTTACAAACAGACAGGAGATGGTTAATGACACAGAATACCTAGTAACGACCACTGCTGCCGAGTTGTGGAGCTAAGTATACTTGACAAGGCACGTGAGTCAGCAATATCACCCAAACTTAAACCGAATAAGGGAAATTTTGATCGTGTGAATCAAATGTTTGAGGAGATCCAATGGGTGGATCACCTTGCTTACGTGAGCTGTCGTGAATCTTGGAGCTTTTTCAGGCGGCATTTCGAACAGAGTGTGGAAGGATGCATTCCAAATCCCGCGGCCTCGTCTCGGAAGGGTATCTGGAGAAACCCCGACATCTCCAGGTAAGCCGTGGCACAGTGACGCAAAGAGACACAAAGCATGCAAAAGGTACACGACTACTGACGGTGTGTTACACTTTGAAAGATACACCGAGGAAGGAAACAAATCACGGCGCCTGACTCGACAAAACTGCCAAGAGTACGAATCAAGCGAAGCTCGGAATCTGAGTTCAAATCGCAACGGTGTCGACCCCTGTGGAAAGTTATCTGAAACAGATGGTGAGAAAGCAGACATATTGAACGGCTTCTTCAGCAGTGTATTCACACATGAGGACCTGTGTCATGTACCCTTAATGGAGTCAGCACTTTCAAGGACGTGAGTTGGGTGCCGTCTCAAACTTCACGGAGACGGTTAGAAAAAAGTTTCTGGCCCAAAAGAGCTCAAAGTTTGCAGGACGGACTGTATTCATCCAAGATGGTTGAAGAGAGAGAGAGCTCATGTCATTGCAGAACCTCCACTGATGATTTTCCTCCACAGAACCTCCACGGACCCCTTTTGTTTCTAATCTATGTAAACGATCGGCCACAATTGATCAAGAACTTTGTGTACATTTTTCCTTATGACACGAAAATGATGGGTCCAGTTAACGATCAGGATCAAGCAGACACGCTTCAAGGTGATTTAAACAAGACGCAGGAATGGTCCAGCACCTGGAAACTCCCCTTCAATGAAACCAAACACAAGGTCCTGCATGTTGGAAGGTAAAACAGTGAGTACCACACGAGTGAAGTCACTATTCAGGATGTCCAAACAGAGAAAAACCTTGGTGTTGTGATTGATGACGGACTCAACTTTCATCAGGATATCTCAAAATCCATTCTCAAGGATAATCAGACGCTCAGGATCATGAAAAGGACATTCTCACACCGAACAATGAACGGACACTCGGTGGAGCGCACACCTCCGCCAGGCTGAATAGTTCACCTTTTATATCACACAGGTAGGCCGTACCTGGATCTCGATCTGAACCAAAATTGGATCAATTCGTCCTCGTCAGACACACAACCTGTCCACTACATTTCGTAGGAATCTGTTCACAACGTTTTGAGATATCATGCTCATGGACAACCAGAGAGGGGTGAAAACATAACCTGTAACACAGGCTCGATGGGCCAAATGTCCTCTTCCTTCATAAAAGTCCCTTCCAATCCTTGTGTCCCGCCGTCATCACTCTCCTTTTATTTACACTCACACAAGGAGGCACACAATGAACACCGGACCTTGCATTGATTAGGCCCTATTTCTCGGATTCCCGCCAAAACGCAGACTGGCCCGATTTCTCGGATTCCCGCCAAAACACAGACTGGCCCGAATTCTGGGATTCCCGTCAAAACGCAGACTGGCCCGATTTCTCGGATTCCCGCCAAAACGCACAATGGCCCGATTTCTCGGATTCCCGCCAAAACGCACAATGGCCCGATTTCTCGGATTCCCGCCAAAACGCACAATGGCCCGATATGTCGGATTCCCACCAAAACGCAGACCGGCCAGATTTCTCGGATTCCCGCCAAAACGCAGACTCGCCCGATTTCTCGGTTTCCCGCCAAAACCTACAATGGCCCCATCATTGCCGGTTCCACTGAAAACTCTTCTACACTTATCATGTCTCCACCGTTAAACACTTCAAACATCGACATCACACCCGTCAGGATCAAGAAACTCAACGGTTTTAAAACACGAAGTTTAAAGTTCAAACCAACGAACTCACTCGAACCATCAACGCGGGTGGAGAAACCGTTGTGTCCTCGATTCAAACGAGGCGATCAGTGCGCATGCGCGAGTCACGTGATTCGTCTTCTTCTTCTTCCTCAATATAAATCGTAAATTCGCTGATAAAGTTTTTCATTCACCGACTTCTCAATGGATTTCACGTTGAACGCGTAGATCGTTTTAACACTATCTGTGCGATTTCACTGAATTATCTTTTGACGTCATTTTTTTTTAATCGTCGGTGGAGTTCGACGTCGGCACTTCCGGTTTAAACAACGGGGATTGTCGCCATGGAGACGGATGATCACGATGTGCCGTGAACAGCAAACACGACGATAAACAGCGAGAATGACGTGGAATCAAACAGCGGATTATTGGTACAATCAAACAAATATAATTAATTTGTTTTAATTTTTCGTTCCTTGGCTTCTTCAAGAAATCGACTTCTTCTGTCAATATGTTTAAGATAATTGTGTGAGTTGAGCAAAGCAAGTACAATTACAAATGGAGATCGTTCAATGTGCTTGTGGAATGATGAGAACAATGGAAGTGTGAACGAACAGTTATATTGTTACGAATTTGGAAGCTTACTGCACACAACACCAGGACCAGGTAGACGCTCTTCCGAGTTCCCTTCGAGTTAACCTCCGCCATCAAAGATCGGAGGTAACTGTTTTCACCCCTTTCTGTTTGTTTGATTGTTTGTTTGTGAACAGTATTACGGAAAAACTCCTGGACGGATTTCGACGAAACTTCGTGGGGGTATTAGGTGTGGTCCAAGGATCATGCCATGAGATTTTGGACTTGGTCCAAAGTCCAATATGGCCGCTATGGCGGCCATTTTGAAAAATATATTTGAATTTTTGTTTTTGCATTTCTACATGTTTTAAGTGAATGATTTCCAACCCCAAAAAAATTTGTTTTAAGAAAAAAAAAAAAATTTGCAACTTTTTTTCCAAAAAAATTTCGATTTTATTTGAAAAATATTTGAATTTTTTTTTTTTGCATTTCTACATGTTTTAAGTGATTTCCAACCCAAAAATAAAATTTGTTAGAGAAAAAAAACAACAAATTTTGCAACTTTTTTTTCAAAAAAATTTCGATTTTATTTTTTTGGCATTTCTACATGCGCATCGATCTAGTTTAGTTTATTCAATCGTGGTTCAGTCGAGTCTGATCCGTTTTGACCTACAATTAATAGGATATCAGCTTCACTTAAGTGACCCAGCAGTGTTGGCAGCGGAGGTTTTGCACTCTACCGAGTGCTCCCCCTCTCGTTAACCTCCGCCATCGAAGATCGGAGGTTACTGTTTTCACCCCTTTCTGTTTGTTTGTTTGTTTGTGAACAGTATTACGGGAAAACTCCTGGACGGATTTCGACGAAACTTGGTGGGGGGGGTGAGGTATGGTCCAAGAATCATGCCATAAGATTTTGGACTCGGCCCAAAGTCCAATATGGCCGCTGTGGCGGCCATTTTGAAAAAATATTAGAATTTTTGTTTTTGCATTTCTACATGTTTGAAGTGAGTGATTTCCAACCAAAAAAAATTTGTTTTTGAAAAAAAACAAAATTTTGCAACTTTAAAAAAAAAAATTTCGATTTTATTTGAAAAATATTAGAATTTTTTTTTTGCATTTCTACATGTTTTAAGTGATTTCCAACCCAAAAATAAAATTTGTTTGAGAAAAAAAAAACAACAAATTTTGCAACTTTTTTTTCAAAAAAATTTCGATTTTTTGGGGGGGGATTTTTCCACATGCGCGTCAATCTCGTTTAGTTTATTCAATCGTGGTTCAGTCGAGTCTGATCCGTTTTGACCTACAATGAATAGAATATCAGGTTCACTTAAGTGACCCAGCAGTATTGGCGGTGGAGGTTTTGCACTCTACCGAGTGCTCCCCCTCTAGTTAACCTCCGCCATCAAAGATGGATGGAGGTGACTGTTTTCACCCCTTTCTGTTTGTTTGTTTGTTTGTTTGTGAACAGTATTACGGAAAAACTCCTCAACGGATTTCGACGAAACTTTGTGGGGGGGGGGGGTTGGTCTGGTCCAAGGATCATGCCATTAGTTTTTGGACTTGGTCCAAAATCCAATATGGCCGCTATGGTGGCCAATTTGAAAAAATATTTGAATTTTTTTTTTTTGCATTTCTAAATGTTTTAAGTGATTTCCAACCCCCCCCAAAAAAAATTGTTAGAGGAAAAAAAATTTGCAAATTTTTTTTCAACAAAATTTCGATTTTCTTTTGCATTTCTACATGTTATAAGTGATTTCCAACAAAAAAACATGCCAAAATTATAATTGCGGCTGATTTTGAAACTTCAGGTGGATATACTTCAGATGGAAAATCAATTTCTGTCTCAAGGAATCGAGTTATGACGAATGAATTGAGTATGTAAAAATTAAAAGTAAAAGGGAAAGTTGCAAACTATAACTCTGTCATCACTGTTGACATATTTAATGAATAAGATATAAGGTTCACTTGAGTGACCCAGCAGTATTGGCGGTGGAGGTTTTGCACTCTACCGAGTGCTCCCCCTTGAGTTGTTCCTGTTTTGCTCCATGTTTTTCGTCAATTTGTTTTTCATCAGTTTTTCTGTCCCAAACCATATCCTGCTGTGTTGAATCGTTTAATTCGTGTCCCGAGTTAAGTCGGGCCTACTGGTGATAGTTGGAGTGTGATTTCCCTCTGTTGTTTTTTTGCTTCGTTTTCACTCCTTTTATCCCAGGTATTGTTCCTTTTGATCCCTCAGCTCAATCAATTTCCCATCCTCCCTCAAAAATACAAACAACATGAACATATCTCTCAATCTTAACTCAGAAAAAAAACCAACAACAACATCAGCAAAATAATCCAAACTCTTATCTCAGTGCTCAGTAACTAATTTCCCTGTTCCTTCTTCTTTTCAACATCCCCAAACTGAATCTTCACTGAACAAGGAGAAAAAGACATAAAATGTGATCGCCTCTGTGGTTTTAGCTGTGCGGAGTTAAAGGGACAACTCATGTTCACAAGATTTAGATTTATGCCCAACTGACTTGAGTGGTCATGTGACGTGGAACATTGCGTCCGATTGGGTAATTCGGTCATGAATATTAATAATGTGGGTGGAGAAAGGCGGTGGTGTGTGGTGGTCTGTTTTTCTCTACCCCGGGCACGGCATGCTATCGATGCTTGTGCTGAATTTTGCGAAGACACATTCTTGCAGTGAAGGACGTGGCCGTGGCTTTTACAGGCGGCCATGGCTTGGATTAACATCAGGAAGAGAGAAAAAGAGTAAAAATAAAGTGAAGATATAATCAGGCCAATCGATGAGATCCACACAACGCACATTGCCCCGTTTGTCCCATGAGACAAGAGGGAAGGGACGAACCTGTCCGCATATTCATGAAATAACTGTCTGGGGACCACTGTATGGTTGATGCCATCGCTTTGTAGGGATGTGGTTCCGGAATCCGCAACAATATTTTTGTCTAATTTATAATTTCCCTTCCTTTCTGTTTTTTTACGTGGTTTTCCGTGGTGTGGCAAAATACCTTTTTATCCATTTATAACCCTCTTAATACTTTTTTAAAACAGGAACGACAAAACAGTTCTTATCTCGATAAGAAAATTGTTTTTGATGTTATTTTGTTTACTCACCTGACACTTGGATTCCTTTAATTGCTTCGTCCTTCAGGAGAGGTGACGGAGCCAGCAGGAATCGGTCCAAGTTTACCCTACAACCCGAGTACATCTCAACAAAACCAAGTCCCAGTCATCCAACATATCCTGAACTCCCCAGTAAGCTGTACTACGGACTGAACCGATAAGCGAACAACACGAACATTGAGGGGAGACATCCGCAGGCTGAACGCATACTCTCTCAAGCTCAAAGCTGCAGCCAGTAAATTGAACGGAAACACGATCAATCTGAACAGGCAATCTCTCAAAAAACCTCAGACTTTGCAACAACTCTTTCTCCACCAGGTGCCTCTCAGCCAACTCAACCACCAGGTGCACTACCTGCTCTGAATCACCAGCTGTCCATACTCCGAGGTGAAGAGAGACACTTGGAATCTCAACGCAGAATGGAACAGGTGTGCAAGGAAACCGAACAGAGACCACGGTCCTCCGACGAAGAACGCCGGCAAATTGAACAGGTAATCCAACAAAAAGCCTCAATGTTGCTCGCAAAATACGGAGTCAATCCAAGTACTGCTCGACCAGGTACGTCTCAGGCAAATACCTCACTTTCACAATCCGTTCTGAAACACCAGGTGTCCACACTCCCTTGTGAAGAGAGACAACATGAATCTCAATGCAGAATGGAAGAGATGTGCAAGGAAACCGAACAGAGACGACAGAGGTCCGATGAAAAATGCCAGGAAGTTTTACAGGCAATCCAACAGAAAGCCTCAATCTTGCGCACAGAATATGGAGTCAATCCAAGTACTCCTCTTCCAGGTACGTCTCAGGCAAACACATCCCCACTTCCAATAATTGTTTTGAAACGACACCTGTCCAAACTCGAAGGTGAAAGGATGTATCACGAATTTCTACGGAGAGACGAACAGAAAAAAGAGAAAATCAAACAGAAAGAGGAAAAAAAATGCCGTGTAATTGAACAAGCAATCTGGGACGTAACCTTCGACTTGCAAACAAAATATGGAGTCAATCCAAGTCCTCCTCTTCCAGGTCCGTCTCAGGCAAACACAAGCCAAGTTAATATTTCTGTTCTGGAAGATCAATTGTGCAAAATCCTCGGTGAAGAGAAACGTCAGCAACATTTACAGAAAGACAGAAACAGAAAAAAGGAGATCGAAAATAAATGTCTTGGAGTTGAACTTGCAATCAAACAAGCAACCTTCATCTTGCAAACAAAATACGGAGTCAATCCAAGTATTTCTCTCCCAGATCCGTCTCAGCAAAACACAAGCAAAGTTAAACTTTCTGTTCTGGAAGATCAACTGTGCAAACTCCAAGATGAAGTGAGACGTCAGGAAGATTTACAGAAGGATAAAAACAGACAAACACAGATCAAGCAGAAATGCCTGCAAATTGAACAGGCAATTAAATACCAAACCTTCGTCTTTCCAACAGTGT
Organism: Eptatretus burgeri; assembly: GCF_056783735.1. Classification (NCBI taxonomy): domain Eukaryota; kingdom Metazoa; phylum Chordata; class Myxini; order Myxiniformes; family Myxinidae; genus Eptatretus; species Eptatretus burgeri. The sequence continues at coordinate 2,279,145 of NC_140979.1, forward strand.
ATGAAATCAATCCAAGTACCACTCCACCAGGTACGTCGCAGGCAAATAAATCCCCACTTACACCATCTGTACTGGAACATCAGGTGTCCATACTCCCTCGTGAAGAGAGACAACAGGAATATCAATGCAGAATGGAACTGATATGTAAGGAAACCGAACAGAGATCACAGTCCTCCGATGAAAAACGCCGGCGAATTGAACAGGCAATGCAACAGCAAACCTCAATGTTGCATACAAAATATGGGGTCAATCCAGGTACTCCTCGAGCAGGTACGTCTTGGGCAAACACATCCCCACTTTCACTACCTGTTCTGAAACACCAGCTCCCTGAATTCGGAGGTGAAATGAGCTTTCAGGAATCTCCATGGAGAAACGAACGGAGACAAGAGAAAATCGAACAGATCCGCATGAATATTGAACAAGAATGCCTGCAAATTGAACTAGGAATCCAACACAAAACCTTGGTGATGCAAACACAATACAAAGTCAATGAAGGATGCGCTGGGACCGCAGTGAGGTCTTGTTCTTCAAGGGAGGATCCGAGTTCCGAGTCACCTTTGAATCAGGACGCGGTGTCTCATTGGGTGTAAACCCCAAATGCTTTCTTCCCTCTCAACCAGACATAAAAGGATCACCCTCTCCAAGTTCACCACCGAAAGAATCACTCTCACCGAAACCACCACCAGTATCTTCCCAGGAAGTCAAAAACAAATAAATAAACCAATGTCACCCGCAGGGTGACCCGTATCTTGCCAAAAGGTGACCACGTGTGACTTCTTTAAGGTCACACTGAGGTGAACAGAGCTGCTATCCACCAGGAGCGACTCCTTGAGGAATATCTGCCTACGAGAGATTCCGATGAGAATCGTTCGACAGAGTAACCATGAAAAATATGCGTTTGCCTCATAACGTCACTAAATGACGTCATAATGTCTCAAGCTTGACATATCTAGAAAGCACTCATCGAGGTGTTCAATTTGAGGTACTACACGATATGGTTCCTAAAACTTAAAAATTTGACCTTGGGGTCAAATAGTGCGAATAGGTCAGATAGTGCGAAGTTACAAAAATTTCCAATGAAACTGTGCTCTGCAGAATTTTTTATACGTGATTACAGACAAACAAAAAATAAAATTTTCATGAAAAATCCGTTTTTTCGGCATGACGTCATCAAATGACGTCATAGCGTCAAAGTTTTGACAGATCTGGAAAGCACTTATCAAGCGCTTTCATTTGAGGTGTTACTCGATCTGGTATCTAAGATTTCAAAATTTGACCTTGGGGTCAAATATGTTTGACCTCAGGCGCTTACCATGAAGGTCAAGGCCAATCGCCACCAAAAATTAATCAGCTGAGCGCCAGACCATGAACTATATTCCCATGAAGTTTGAAGACGATCCGATCAAAATTACTCAAAAAATAAGGGTTTCGTCGACTCCCCTGATTTGCACCAAAGTGACCTTGATCTTTGACCTTGACCTTCAAAATTTTGTGCACTGAAAAGGACCTCTATAGGCCTCGGATATGCGAAGTTACAAAAATTTCCGATGATAACTGTGCTCTGCAGAATTTTTTTATACGTGATTACAGACAAACAAACAAACAAAATAAACCTTGCCAAAAGGTGACCACGTGTGACTTCTTTAAGGTCACACTGTGGTGAACAGAGCTGCTATCCACCAGGAGCGACTCCTTGAGGAATATTTGCCTAAGAGAGATTCCGATGAGAATCGTTCTACAGAGTAACCATGAAAAATATGCGTTTGCCTCATAACGTCACAAAATGACGTCATAATGTCTCAAGCTTGACATATCTAGAAAGCACTCATCGAGGTGTTCAATTTGAGGTACTATACGATATGGTTCCTAAAACTTGAAAATTTGACCTTGGGGTCAAATATGTTTGACCTAAGGCGCTAACCATGAAGGTCAAGGCCAATCGCCACCAAAAACTAATCAGCTGAGCACCAGACCATGAACTACATTCCCATGAAGTTTGAAGACGATCCGATCAAAATTACTCAAAAAATAAGGGCTTCGTCGACTCCCCTGATTTGCGACAGTCACCTTGACCTTTGACCTTGACCTTCAAAATTTTGTGCGCTGAAAGGGACCTCTATAGGCCTCTGATATGCGAAGTTACAAAAATTTCCAATGAAAACTGTGCTCTGCAGAATTTTTTTATACGTGATTACAGACAAACAAACAAACAAACAACAAACAAAAAAAACATACAAGCTGACTCACTCACAGAGACATATCTTGCAAAAACTTCGTTTTGGCAAGATAAAAATGGGACGAGGACGAATAGAATAGGGAGAAGAGGAAGAATCTAAAAAGAAAACGGTGGGAGGGGGAGAGTGGGTGAGTTGTGGAGAAAGTGCGAATTATAACAAACACTTTGTTTGTTTACAAAAGGAAACAGAAAACAGTTAATTATCAAGATGAGAAGTTTGTTTTTGATGCTACACTGTTCATTCACCTGACACTTGGATTCCTTTAATTGCTTGGTCCTTCAGGATAGGTGATGGATGAAGCAGTAATTGATCCAAGATGACCCTACAACCCGAGTACAACTCAACAAAATCAAGTCCCAGTTATCCAACATGTCCTGAAACAACAGTAATTTGTATGACGGTCTGAACCGATTTGCGAACAACACGAACAAATGGAGAGGAGACATCCTCAGGCTGAACAGATACTCCTGCAAGCTCAACAGTCAACAACAACACCATAGACAGTGAAACCAACGAAAACACGATCAAGTTTTACTCTGAGCTGAACAAAGAAACCAGGAAGTCAAACTCCATCAAAGGGAAGGGAAACACCAGGAAATCGAGAAGTATGAATATCAAACATAGACGTCTGCATACCGAACAGAGACACATGCAGATCGAACAGAGACACCTGCAGATCGAACAGAGACACCTACATATCGAACAGAGACAACTGCATATCAAACAGACATGCCCACAAATTGAACAGAGACAGCTGCATATCGAACAGAGAAACCTGCATGTCGAACAGAGACACCTGCATATCAAACAGACATGCCCACATATTGAACAGAGAAACCTGCATATTGAACAGAGACACCTGTATATCGAACAGAGACACCTGCATATCGAACAGAGACACCTGAATATCGAACAGAGACACCTGCATGTCGAACAGAGACACCTGCATATCGAACAGAGACACCTGCATGTCGAACAGAGACACCTGCATATCAAACAGACATGCCCACATATTGAACAGAGACACCTGCATATCAAACAGAGACAGCATATGAACCACCTGCATGTCGAACAGAAACACCTGCATGTCGAACAGAAACACCTGCATGTCGAACAGAGACACCTGCATGTCGAACAGAGACACCTACATATCAAACAGAGACACCTGCATGTCGAACAGAGACACCTGCATATCAAACAGACATGCCCACAAATTGAACAGAGACACCTGCATATCGAACAAGGACCCCTGCATATCGAACAGAGACACCTGCATATCGAACAGAGACACCAACAGATCGAACAGAGACACCTGCATGTCGAACAGAGACACCTGCATATCGAACAGAGACACCTGCATATCGAACAGAGACACCTGCATATCGAACAGAGACACCAACAGATCGAACAGAGACACCTGCAGATCTAACAGAGACACCTGCATGTCGAACAGAGACGCCCACAAGTCGAACAGGGATGCCTGAATATCGAACAGTTTGAGATAGTTGATGACCATCGAGCAGGCAAGGTTGTGGTCAATCTCACGGGTTTGTTGAACAAGTGTGGAGTTATCAGCCTTCGCTTTGACGTTCAACTCAAAGACTGGGAGAAGTGGCAGAGAAACCTCCTGCCTTCTCAACAGTTTGGGATACAGAGGAGAGTTTGGTTGTCGGGACGAGCGCTGAGCGGAGCACTGGAGGCTGATTACGGCTCGCTGGGCCTGGTTCTATCATCGCCTCTCGCTGGGCCTGGTTCTATCATCGCCTCTCGCTGGTGCCTGGTTCTATCATCGCCTCTCGCTGGGCCTGGTTCTATCATCGCCTCTCGCTGGTGCCTGGTTCTATCATCGCCTCTCGCTGGTGCCTGGTTCTATCATCGCCTCTCGCTGGTGCCTGGTTCTATCATCGCCTCTCGCTGGTGCCTGGTTCTATCATCGCCTCTCGCTGGTGCCTGGTTCTATCATCGCCTCTCGCTGGTGCCTGGTTCTATCATCGCCTCTCGCTGGTGCCTGGTTCTATCACCGCCTCTCGCTGGTGCCTGGTTCTGTCATCGCCTCTCGCTGGTGCCTGGTTAGATCATCACCTCTCGCTGGTGCTTGGTTCGCTCGTGTCAGCCAATCCACACGAGGTGGACAGGTCCATGTCCTTCTGGGTATCTGTGTGTGTGTGTGTGTGTGTGTGTGTGTGTGTGTGTGTGTGTGTGTGTGTGTGTGTGTGTGTGTGTGTGTGTGTGTGTGTGTCTGTCGGTGGGCCCGTCTTTAAGTAGTAAATTGTTAAGTGCCTTCGCTGTACATTATTCGCCTTGCATCTCTTATTAGTCGTGATCACTCTGCCCTTACGTGCTTCCCTCCTTCCCCACCTACTGTTAGTAAATACCCTATTTGTTAAATGTATCAGCTCGTTTTTGTGTTTATTTTCTTGGTTTAACACGGTGCGTGTTGGGGAATTAGAAAGGCTGTTGTTGCCGTGGTGGTGTGCATTTGGGACCGATGGAAGCTCGGTGACCATCCGCTCGGGTCACGCACGGGTCGAGCACGCATACGGATCGTCCCGTACGAGTTCCGTCGATGGAGTGAATACTCGGTAGTTCGCCACGTGGTCTCTTGGTATTTTGAAGTTTGGCAAATAACCCTGTACCACATGGTGGAATTATTGACGATTCACGGTCCGGTAAGGGACCCGTACCCTCGGAGTTTTCCGAAAGGCACCATCTAAATTCCGGGTGTTCGGCGGAGTCGACCCTACTGCTCCACCTAGCGGTCGTACTCGCAGCCGACACCCGGCCTGCAACAGTATCAGGAGTGCGGACATTTGTGGTCAGGGAGGGGATGGAGGGGGAAAATGCACGAGAAACAGATTTGATTAGACGCCATGAGGATTTGGAGGAGGGAGAGAGGTTTGAGAGTTCAGACTTGAGATTATAAAGATGTTGTTTTCTGGCTCTCCTGAGGGTAGATACACACTTGTTCTGAGCTTTATGGAAGGAACTGAGATTACCCTCAGTTGGGTTTGCTTTCCATGAGGTGAAGGTAAGTTGTTTCAGGACAACTGCCTCACCACAAGCTTCAGTGAACCAAGGGCGGGGGGAAGGGGACAACTGAATACGAGATGTGATAAATCTGTGCATTACAGAGAGCAAGTTTCTTTGAAAGAATTCCCAGGATGAGTTGATGTTGGAGAAAGTAGTGATAGGAGACCAGTCTAGAAGTTTGATGGCTGCTTGGAGATCCTGCCAGTCGGCTTGAGTGAAATGCCAGACTCGACGGCGGTGAGGTGGTTCTCTAATAACAGCCAGAGAGATGTCCACTTTGACAAGGACGTGGTCAGAAGAACCGATCAGAGCGAAAGAAGATCAGCAGATATTTTCAGGGAAATTTGTCAAAGTCAGATCCAGAAGAGATAGAGTACCATTGGTTGAGATCCGGGTCGGGTGTGGACCGATTGAGTCAGTCACAATGAGTCACAGAAGTCTTTTGCTGAAGTGCCATTACAGGTGAGAGAGGTACCCACACCGAGCCAACTGGCGTGATGATAATTGAAGTCACCACATGTGAGGAAGAGAGAGTTTGGATGAGAAGATGTAAGTTGGTCCATGTTTTTGGATTGTGAGGGGCAAATGGAGTCATCGCTGTTTGTGGACGGCACAACACACATATAAACATGAGGTGGGAGTGAAGGGGAACCCGTAGCCAGAGGTATTCTTGGGGGTGTGGGGGAGAAAATGCAGTGTATGGTGAGTGAGGAATCGTCTTTGATGAAGAGCAACTCCGCCACCAGGATGAGGCTCAGGTCTGTCATACCGGAGGAGGAAGTAACCAGGGAGAGGGACTCGGGAGTCAGAGATGTGATTAAAGACAAAACATGAGGGATGTGATGAAGAGAATGGAGAAATGAACAGTGGGACGGTTTGGACTCGGGATGAAGGAAAGGTCGAATTGAAAAAAATTGAAGAAGAAGAAGAAGAAGAAGAAGAGTAGAGAATGATGATGCAATAACGAGAACCACGTGGGTGAAACAGGAAGTTGTGAGAGTTTAAGAGACGGTGATTTATTTTATATTTTTTTATAAACAAAGATTACGTCTGATTGTGAAAAGGAAAGGTTGATGAAAAATGGTGTCGGTGTTTGGTGATTTTTGATCGACAAACAGGAGGAAGTTGGTCGTTCGACGAACGTTACAGGAGAAGAAGAAGAAGAAGAAGAAGAAGAAGAAGAAGAAGAAGAAGAAGAAGAAGAAGAAGAAGAGGTTGTGGGGAAACACGTGGTTTCGGGAGGTGTCACGTGAGAGGTTAAAATAATGTAGAATTTGTTGTTGTTTTTTAAAGATGAGGTAAAGGAAAGGTTGAATATAAAATCATGAAGGTGAATTGTGAATATGGGTCGGAAAAAGTGGATGGTATATCGGGAAGGAGGAGGAAGAGGAAGAAGAGTCGCCTTGGGAAGTCACGTGGTTACGTCGGGTAAAAATGTGAGGGAAAAGGTATTTTTTGTTGTGTTTTAAAAATATATATTTTGAGACACGAAACAGGGTAAAGGTGAGGGGGATCATAGGGAGAATGGAGAAAATACAACAAACACCATGAGGTCCACAAACGGGGAGAAGGGAGAAAATACAACAAACACCATCAGGTCCACAAACGGGGAGAAGGGAGAAAATACAACAAACACCATCAGGTCCACAAACGGGGAGAAGGGAGAAAATACAACAAACACCATCAGGTCCACAAACAGGGGAGAAGAGAAGGACTCAAGGAAACACGAGATGAAAACCCAACAATTATCACAAGTTTTAACACAAGACCGAACTAGAAACACACAGTAACCACAGAGATAACAAAATGACAGTAAAAATACGAGAAAACGATCGGAAAATATATATTTGAGAAATTCGGCAGAGATCCTGAAAAGGAGCAACCACGGTCACTTTGAATCCGGTGTTGATAAAATGATGCAGTGTTGGTGTGACACAGGCATGATGGACCGAATGGCCTCCACCTACATCTAATTTTATTGTTTCCTTATATCGGACGGAGGAACAGAAAGAAAACAACAACAAACAAGCTATAATGACACTCAGGAGAGGGTACACCTCCACCAGGCTGAACAGGTTCCGTTCTGTATCCCACTGATCGGCCGGATCAGAATTCGGTCCTGAACCCAAATCGAATCGACTTGTTCTTGTCACATAACCAAGTCATCCACCAAGTTTTGTCTTAACTCATCCACAACCTTGAGAGACAGACAACAAACATCAATTAATATTGATCATGGTTTGGATCTGTCGAAAGGGTTAAATGGGTTTCGTTAATAATAGTTATTTCGTATGTTCAGATGTTCAGCATCAGTGTACGTAATAAATGTATGTGACAAGGTAGTGTTGACGTTGACTGACGAGTCCCTCGTCTTCCTGCCAAAAATATTTTTGTCTAATTTATCATGTCCCTTCCTTTCTGTTTTCCGTGGTTTGGCAGAATTCCTTGTTATCCCTTTATAATCCTCTTACTTCCTTTTTTAAACAAGAGGAACCAGAAAACAATTCTTTTCTGGATGAGAAATTTGTTTTTGATGTCATTTTATGAATGTCACTTTTGATGTCACTTGGATTCCTTTTATTGCTTGGTCCTTCAGGGTAGGTGATGGAGCCAGCGCCAGTGGAGTACGTGGTTCAATCCGTCGTGCGAGCGTGGTGCATGGGGTTACCGTGCAGGGGTGCGGTATCGTGGAAGGTTTGGCCGAGCGGGGCACGTTGTATCGTGTGTGTTATTAAAGTCGATTTCAACCTCGCCAAGACTGGTGTTTGGCCTCGGTGCTCCGTTGGGGATTCCCTTTAACCCATGTGGCGTGGTGGCAGCGTCGGGATACCATTCCACGCACTCTTCACCCCGGAGACGGCGATCGGCAGAACGTCCCTGTCACGAGAGCCATCTTCGAACCCCAATGGCTCCTCACATGAAGGTGAGCGGTCAACCAGCTCACTCTGTAGCTGTGTCATAAACATCGTCAAAATGGCCACCACACACCGTGCACCGAAGCAGTGGCCACTTAGCAAGAATGAAACGGTGAACTCATTTGAAAATTGGAGACGCAATTTTATTCATATTTTGTAACTCGATCCCAACTTTGAGCCCTTCCTCACTGAGGGCGTCACCTGGGAGAAGAAGAGCAGAGCGTTCCCTCTTCGTGGACTTGTGGATGATGGTGAGGATGTCCCCCTTGTGCGGCGTCACACTGCCCAACAGAAAGTCACCGTACTGGAACTTATGCTGGGTCAGATTGCAAACTACTGCCCTGTGATATCCCGCAACACCATAGTCCGAAACTCCACCTCTGTAGTCAACATATGGCAATCGATTCGACAACATTTTGGATTCCAGTTGACAGTCGCACACTTCATTGACTTTGCAGCGACACGCCATAACCCCGAAGAGCGCCATGAAGACTTATACCAACGCCTGATGGCGTTTGTGGAGGATAACCTGCTTCGACAAGATGGCAGCATCTTCCATCATAACCAGGCGATCACGGAAGATGAGGAATTGTCTCCCTCTTTGGAGAACTTTATTGTGCTCACATGGCTTCGCCTTGTCCACAGTGGACTCTCGGGACTCGTCAAACAACGCTATGGAACCGAACTCAGGTCCCGCACTTTAGCCTCCATCAAACCGGAGATATCCCAGGCGCTTGACTCACTATTAGATGATCTCCATGCTGCTGAAGATACAACGTCCTTGCGCACTTCAACGTCTCGACCACAGGTCCCTCGCCCGGCATCGTTCCCATCATCGTGAAAACCTCGTCAAGTCTTTTCGGGGACTCGTTCCAATAACCTGACGAAGTCCTGTCCCCTCTGCAAACAAGTACGCCGCACTGATTACAGTCATTTCCTCAGTGAGTGTCCTTTCCTCCCCGAACGAGATCGTCGGTACATCGCCAGAGCACGCCATGTGGCTGACATAACTGAAGAGTCAGACGACGAGTCTGGAGACAAAACATATGCCCATATGGACAAGGTAGTTAATAACATAGACTATACAGAACCGTCCACTATCTCGCGTGTCCAGACTCGCCAGTCTCCATTTCTGGACACCTTCCACGGCCACCACACAACCCGAGTTACCATCGTGAGACAACTGTAAGGAGGTTTGGAGCCAAGATTCAGAAGAGTGCACAGTCCGCTCGTCAGGCTGATGGGTCTTCCCCTCTTCAAGTAGTTGGTGAGACCAGACTGACACTGACTCGCGATGGAAGGGAATTTCAGTTTGAGGGCCTGGTTGTCGAAAATATTTACGTAGAAGTACTAGCAGGAACACCTTTCATGGAGTCTAATGACATCTCAATCCGCCCTACGAAGTATCAAGTTATCCTGGGTGACGGCACCACGTACGTTTATGGTTCTCAGGAAGGGAGCCTCAATCGCCATGCAGTACGCCGAGCTCATGTCGTACGTGCCCCACCCCACACAACTACTCTGTGGCCAGGTGAGTTCATCGAAATGGTCCTTCCATGTGACATGTCGAGTATCGACTCAGCGTTCGCACTCGAACCTCGCACGGATGCCCCCAGTGCGAGGTCGCTGCGACCCATTGAGTACTGCCCCCCACCGAGTGTCATCCGCAGCATCAGCGGGAAGGTTCGGATCCCCAATTTAACTAACGAACCACGAGTTCTCAAACGACATGAGCAATTTTGCCAAATCCGCCCTGTGTACATTACCGAAGAACACCCAGATGACTATACCGAGACCAGCCTCCCCCAAATTAAAACACACACTCACTTCACTCTCAAGACACTCTTCGATTGTCACCCTCGACCCTGACAACATGTTCGCTCCTGACACACGATCAAAGTTTTGTGCCCTTCTTGAAGAGTTTGATGAAGTGTTTGACTCAGTGTTCCAAGGCTACAATGGTGCTGCAGGCCCCTTTGAGGCTGTTGTTAACATGGGCCCCGTTCAGCCTCCACAACACAAAGGCCGTCTACCACAGTATGCACAAGATAAACTGCGTGAACTACAACACAAATTTGATGAACTAGAAAAGCTTGGAGTCTTTGCTCGCCCTGAGGACATGGGGATTACTGCGGAATACCTGAATCCTTCATTCTTGATCAAGAAGCCCAGTGGCGGGTTCCGCTGAGTCACAGCCTTTGCTGATGTGGGCCGATACAGCAAGCCCCAACCCTCTCTTATGCCAAACGTAGATTCCATCCTCCGCAAAATTGCTCAATGGAAGTATCTAACTACTACCGACCTTACGAGTGCCTTCTACCAAATCCCATTATCTCGCCATTCCATGAAGTACTGCGGTGGAGCCACACCCTTCCGGGGAATATGTGTGTATACCAGATCCGCTATGGGTATGCCTGGATCAGAGATGGCACTCGAAGAACTCATGTGTCGCGTCCTTGGCGATCTCTTAGAGAAGGGGACCGTCGCCAAACTCGCTGACGACCTCTTTTGCGGTGGTGACACATTGGACGAACTTCTCCAGAACTGGAGAATGGTGTTTCAGGCTCTGCGTAAATGTCGACTTCGCCTCTCTGCTACGAAGACAGTTGCATGTCCAAAGAGCACCACCATCTTAGGATGGATCTGGTCTAGCGGTACTATCCAGGCCAGCCCACACCGTGTGGCTTGTTCGGCTCCTGAGAAGGTCAGGGGAATGAGATCCTTTATCGGGGCATATAAGGTTCTCGCTCGTGTTATCCCCAACTGCTCCGCTCTCTTATCCCCCTTGGATGATGTTGTGGCTGGATGCCAATCACTGGACAGAGTTGTGTGGACTGATGAGTTACATTCTGCCTTCCACAGAGCCCAAGCCGCTCTTTCGTCAGCTCGTACAATTACTCTTCCTCGTCCAAGTGATCAGCTGTGGATCGTGACGGATGGTTCTGTCAAAAAACACAGCATTGGATCAACTCTGTACATCACGCGCGATGGAAGACCTCACCTTGCGGGGTTTTTTGAAGCGCAAAGTTACGCGGACGCCAACCTACCTGGTTGCCATGTGAAGTGGAGGCCCTTTCCATTGGTGTATCAGTAAAACACTTCAATCCCTTCATTATCCTATCTAAACATCATGCATCCATCCTCACTGATAGCAAGCCGTGCGTACAAGCGTATGAGAAGCTCTGTCATGGCGAGTTTTCAGCGAGCCCTCGTCTATCCACATTCCTGTCCACCGTCAGCCGTTATAAAGAGACCGTACGACACCTCGCAGGATCCGCCAATGCCCCATCTGATTTTTCCAGCCGCAATGCACCAGACTGCACCGACACCTCCTGTCAAATTTGTGCATTCATAAGACGCGAGGAGGAGCCAGTAGTCCTGCAGGTGTCAGCCCAAGGCATTATTTCCGGCCGAACCAAACTGCCCTTCACCAACAGAACTGCCTGGATCGCAGTTCAGGCAGAGTGCGTAGACTTACGGCGGACTCATGCCCACCTGATTCAGGGCACCTGCCCATCGAAGAAAACAACCAACATCAAGGATGTCAGACGTTACCTCCAGGTTGCGTCACTTTCCAAAGATGGCCTAGTTGTAGTCCGTCGGGACAAGCCCTTGTCCTCGACATGTGAGTGCATTATTGTTCCACGTCAGGTAGTCATGGCTTACTAACGGCATGACACATTCAACTGGATCACCCGAGTCGTCATCAACTCAGTTCTGTGATTCACCGCTATTTTTATGCTCTTGACTTGGACAGAGCAATCGATCAGGTAACCTCGAGGTTACCAGAACCAGTGTGCTGCATTGCGCAACATTCCTCATACCATTACCAGGCAGTCCACTGGAGATCCCCTTGGAGCTGTTGGTGTATCCTTCGCAGCAGATATCATCAAACGCAATCACCAGCTAGTTCTCATATTGCGAGAATGGTCCACTTCCTACACTACATCGTGCATTGTGGAGAATGAACAACACATCACTCTCCGCGACAACTTGATCCGCTTATGCATAGAGCTCTGGCCATTGGATGGACCACTTGCTGTCATCCGCACCGATCCGGCTCCCGGCTTCACACGTCTGGTCCACGATGAGCTTCTTACAACAAACTGAGGTTTTGCACAACAAACTGAGGACGTATGCCTCCAACCAGCAACAAAACCACCAGACCCCCCATTCATCCCCTATGAGCTGTCTTCACCTGCCAACAGTGCTGAATCCTTCCCAATCTCTAGTAGCCAGGTACCAGATCTAGGTTCTGATGCATCCCCGAGGCTTGACACCTGTAGACCTGGTTACTCCAAAGCCATCGGCGACACCTGTGAGGAACATCCAACGGTGTCCCCAACCATCTGGACACCAAGACGCTCCAACCGTGTACGCGACCAGCCCAAACACTTCGAGGATTTTATTTTGGATGCTTAGAGTCATATTGTGGTCACAATGCTTGCGGAAACTGTCATGGGGCAGAATAATCCCCGAGACCGGAGGGCAGTCTACCCGGTGATGGTCTCAGTATATCTGCCTGACTGGTACATGATTTATGTGACCTCCTCCAGGTTAAGTGACCATTATCCTTGTTTAACTTTGTGTACTCTGCCTCAGTACTTGAAGCCATGGACTGTCACCTACTTTCTTCATTTATAACACCAAGGATGATAGTAGATAAATGACCTCGTAAAAAAAAAAAGTGGTTCCACCAGTAGAGGACGTGGTTTAATCCGTCGTGCGAGCGTGGTGCACGGGGTTACCGTGCAGGGGTGCTGTATCGTGGAAGGTTTGGCCGAGCGGGGCACGTTGTATCGTGTGTGTTAATAAAGTTGATTTCAACCTCACCGAGACTGGTGTTTGGCCTCGGTGCTCCGTTGGGGATTCCCTTTAACCATTGTGGCGCAGGACAGTTGGGAAATCAGTCAATTGGAAAAGTTATTGTTGTATCTTCCAATAAAATATCTTTTGTAAGTACTTACCAGTACATAGTATATCTGTGTTTGTGTGTTCATATTTGTGTGTTTGGATGTATATGTATGGGTGTGTGTGTGTGTGTGTGTCAGTGAGTGAGTCTGCACACAACAACCATTCCTTTGATGCCATGAGGAACATAAGGCTGTCGAGGCAGTTTCATTTGACTGAGGGGTCGCCACTCCGAGGCATGATACTTGAATGGCTTATTACCCCCAATAAGTTTGCACTCATTTTCCCGACCTCAGAAGGATGACAGGCTGAGTCAACCCACCTGGTGTTATTTCAACGGTAATAAACAGGAGCTCGAACTCAGGACCCTAAAATCCTAAGCCAGCCACCTCAACCGTTAATCCCACACCAGGATTGAGTGTGCACATCGACAAACTTTAACACAGCACCCTGATGGGGCCCACATTAATATTGGAACACAAGAAACCTTGAGCACAGTTCAACAAATTTGTTCAATGAAACAACAACATATTAACAACTAATTTAACCACACATTGATTTTGTACCTTGTGTGTGTGTGCCTTTTGTTGAGTGTGTGTTTGTCTGCACTGCCTTTAGTTTGTGGTGTACTACAAGGCCAAGGGACTCGACTGTCTCGCCCATGAGGCCTTAGGTACAGTTCAACAAAGTTGTCAAACCTTCCCATAACATTTTTACACTTAAATGAAGGAAAAGTTGATATTTTACCTTGAACGGGCATTCTGTCCAAGTTCGATAAACTGTAATCCATATTGTACATTCCCAAGGTGTTTAAAAATCCCATTACACACACACACACACACACACACACACACACACACACACACACACACACACACACACACACACACACACACACACACACACACACACACACACACACACACACACACACACACACACCTTTGTACAGTAATTAAATGGCATGATCAATTTCAAACGTTAAATAAAATTCTGAATTATAAAATTACATTTCGAATCGAATGTGAATTTTAATCTGAAAATACCTGACGTCATCACCTGGACTAAATTATTTCAGAACCACCGTCCTCAGGGATTGGTCATTCATTTCTCCTGAGCCACACCTTGGTCACTGAAGCATTCTACATGTCTGTCCGTGAATGAGTGAGTGAATGAGTGAATGAATGAGTGAGTGAATGATTGAGTGAGTGAATGATTGAGTGAGTGAATGAATGTGTGAGAGAATGAGTGAATGAATGAATGAGTGAGTGAATGATTGAGTGAGTGAATGATTGAGTGAGTGAATGAATGAGTGAGAGAATGAGTGAATGAATGAATGAGTGAGTGAATGATTGAGTGAATGAATGAGTGAGTGAATGAATGAGTGAGTGAGTCGGCACTGTTCTCAGATCGACTGTAATGTATTGTTGCGGTATTCGCGCCCGCCGGCGTGCTGACGGCCACGTAACTCGAATCGCGGAACGTCGCCCACCGGACGGACAATCCAGTCGTGACCCTCTCGGACTAACGCCGGGAACCAGTCACGGGTGGACCTTTCGGTCTCACCGCGATCGAGCCAATCAGCCCCCGCGTGGGATAGGGTTGCTCGCCAAATTCGACCTACCTAAGTACCCACGCGGAGGGTAGACCGGGCGATCGCACCTCGCCGCAGGTCGACTTCGGACACGGGCCACTTAAGCGACCCGTTCCGTACTATCAGAATAACCGAGCGGTGTTATCGCTGACCTCGGACGGTTCTGATTAATTATCGGGCGTATTCAGCCCACTACCAACCCTTTACGTGAAGCAAGATGAGGATTCAATGGGAGAAAAAAGACGGAAAGCGGGGGAACAGTTCAATAATAAAGCACATTTATTCGCGGCACACGGGAAGCACACATATTCAATTCCACCAAAAGCACACAAAAAAAAGAAAACACAATTCCATTTACACAAAAAGCAAATATAAAAGCGAAGACAATGCAGAGCTAATACCGACTACCGAGCACACGGCAACACTTATACAATTCTACTTCTGAGCAGACGGCGCCGACAACACATACCCAAAACCAAGGAAAAGAATACCCCCAAGAATGAGGCGGGCCTGAGGCCGAGACCGGGTCGCGCCTACCCGTCTGGTGATGAGACGCGGAGCGGCGATGGCGCCTCACTCCGCGGGCCTCGCGGACAGTGTCTGGCAGGGGGTGGGAAAGGGGCCCCCCTTGGTCGCACTATCTCAGCGCGGGGGAAACAGGGAGGGGGTTGCTGATGCTCGGGGCATAGAGGATCTTTATTATCCCTGGTGTGCGTCTCCACCTCGGCCAGGTCGCGCTGCCGGCCTCCCTCGGGCGTGCAGCTCCCGGCACCGACGCGAGCACCCCCTCGTCTGCCTTCGCCGCTGCCGCCTCTCCGCCTCTGGACTCTCCGACTCTGGACTCTTCTTTGGACTCTCCCGTTGGACTCTTCTTTGGACTCTCCTCCCGACTTTTCTGACTGACGAACACGGTCCTTTTATCCCCCCGTAGCTTCGCCTTTGACCCCCTCCCTTTGACCTTTCACCTCGCTCCCCATTGGCCCGAGAAAAAGTGGGCGTGAAGGCTTTTTGATCCACAAATTTGCATATATCGATCGTCCTGGAGGCGGGGCCAAATCGCCCCTCGCTCACCGATTGGACGGCAAAAAGTGGGCGTGTGTCGTTTTTGATCCGTTTTTGAAGCACAAAATCCGTGATTTTGTACACGCTGTTCAACGTGCGCCCTGCACGAGTCCAACACCGGTACCCACAGCGGGGCAAGAACGGTGGCGATGCTACGGTTGCGAGGTGTGACGTGAAGGTCGTGGCGGTTGTGGTGAGGCGGCGTTGTGGTTGGTGGTTGATGTTGTGGTTGTGGTGGTAATCATGGCGGTTGGTCCAAAATAAAGATAGTAAAAGAAAAACGGTTATCCTGAAGAGTCGCAGCACGCATATGTGACATGTATTCCCACTAGACAACGGGTTTGGGCCTAACTACACATGCACTTACCGAGATACCTCACCTAAGGGACCTGAATGGTGGTTTGCGAATTTGGTAACCACAACACTACCCCCTTCCCTTTTTACAGACTCGTCCCGAGTCGTCAAATTTTCGTGTGCCATCATGTGTAGTTTTCCCCTAGTACATTTTACCTATGGATCCCTGAGTGCGACATTCATGGTATTCGTGTCCCCAAAATAAATAACCTGAGGGCTGCGTAACTATCGAAACAAACTCACTCACACGGACGACTTAAATAAAATTGCCGGCGCTAAGACAGACATGCCGGGGGCGCACTCATATTTACAGTACATCTTAACCTTAACTTACAAATTTTACACTAAACCATGGCCCAGGATCATTGAACTCTGCAAAAAGAAAGCAGTTAGCAGGGAGCCAGGCTGCCCGCATGCAGTCTCTGGCTCAAACAATGCAGGTGACAGGGAACGTGGCTGGCTGCTCACACGCAGTCCAAGGCCTTCCCTTTTTAACTGAACGCAGTGAACCACAACGGTGCATGGGCTGCACAACGCAGTCTCCGTGCCAGCTCAAGTGGCACACGCAATGAACACAACGAATGGATGGGTGAATGGATGGACGCAAACACGGTGCACGGGCCGCCACTGCAGGCCCGTGTTGTAGCTGCCAACAGGGCAGTTCTCGCAGCTTGCAAACTGTTGCCTTCTGATCCTGGCGCACATGGAAATGAACAGGGGGGGCAAAGCAAAATTGAACGGGGCTGGTGAACCTGGGCAGTGGGCATGGCAAAGGCAGCCGGCAGATGAACTGGCCGGCACAGGCCTTGAAGAAAAACAGCCAGCCGATGAAGTTGGCCAGCCTTTGCCGTTCAATGGAGGTTGGTGGAGGGAGTGCGGTGGTGCTGGCCACTTGGAAGGCAGGCTCGGACCTACCTCCCTGTCTCCCTCCCAACCTATCGCCTTTGCCTGTCACTGTACATACCCACTCCCTTAATTTGTCAAACGCCAATTTAGCCCCAACTTATTTTTTTGTTGTTTTTATTTTTACTTCCCCACTATAAATCGTCCCCTAACCCCCTTTATCGTCCTTGTTCGGCTAACCTATCCTGTCACCTAGCCTACTCCCAACCCCTACGTTCCCTTCCCGGAGGGGAATAAGGGAGAGCTAACGTCCTGTGTCGAGGCCCAACGAAGCCTCAGAATGGCCTCCCCAGAGTTCGGCGATCTATAACCCAAGTGGGTCCAGCGGCCCACAACGACAGCGAGGGGATGGATGGTGCGGAGGGGTACATCTCCTAATCTACCCTAACCATTTAACTGTTAAACTACCCCGGGGCTTTCAACAAGCGCCTCTCGCTTAAACTATTGGTTCTAACAACCCAGATTCCCGTCGCCTGTGTTGATGTCCTCACAATTTCGGGCCTCGCCCCCCCAATTTTCTCTCCGTGCCCTCACACGGTCTCCTGGCTGGGACACGTGGCTACCTTTGGCAGGCACGACCCTCTGCCGAATCTCCCGCTATGGCACCCCCGGGCACTACACTGCCTCCGAGCCTACCAGCTCCCTAACACCGGGGAGTGCCCCCCATGGCACCTCCCCTGAAACGCACACGTGGCAGGCCGGCCTCGGGCCCCTTTCCGAGGGTCACCCGTGCCCACAACACTGCCCACGCAGCCTAATGGCGCCCGGGCCCCCGCACCAAGCAGGCGCACCCGTGCCCACTACTCTATCCCGGCCCCCCATGGGCCCATGGCCTACCGCGGCCGACTAGCCTGGTGCCCGGGATACCCACTCAGCGATACTCACCTTTCGCAGCCACGCTCCCAAGCCCGTCAACAGGGCTCCTGCACCCCTCCAAATGGGTCTCGAGCCTACTTTCCCACCAACAACAAAACGACCTCCATTTTTCAATTTGACTAACCCCCTAACTCACTTTACTCTGACCCCGGGGTCCCTTGGGTGGGAGTCACTCCTCCCCCCAATCACTCATCGCACCATGCATTCCCCATTCACTCCACACACACAGACCCGCTGGCCTCACTCACTCAACATGTCTCCACATCATAACTCACCAACTCTTCAACACACACACCGCTGAACTCTGCCATCCTTCTAACTACATCCCCTAACTAACTCGTGCTCCCACGCCGTCCCTTAAACTAGTAGCACGTTCCTTTTAACACTACGTAGCTAAACTACGTCAACTCTACACACTCAAAGTCTGTCTCTGTCTCCAAATCATCAAAAATCATTTCCCATTTTCCCATCCTAAATCTGGCTACAATCCCTCTAACTAATCCATTCCACGGACTCCATGAGGACTTACCCCTGCCCCATGAAGTCGGTCTAGCTAAGCTAACCCTTCCCCCTAACTAGTTTCCATCCTGTGCCCAGGGTAAGGGGGTCTTCCACCCCTTGCCCAGGAATCCTGTGCACCCGAAAGTGAGGCTTGCTTTTTCTTTTTTTTTTCTTTACATGCGCAGCACCTGCGCGGCAACTCGCGCACTTTGCACCTGCCCGTGACGTCATGCAGCTGCACGTGTTCCTCGTCCCTCCTTGGACGGTACCATCCGGCAGAGATACCCCTCCTGCCGGATTCCAACCACACGTGCAGCCATGCCGTCACCGCGCATAAAAACACAAGCCCCACGTCTCGAGGGGTTCCCCACGCGAACACATGTGCTTTGCCCGTTGGAGCTTAACACACACGATCGCGTGGAGAACCCGTCCGGTCCAAATCCATTTACCTGCCTAAACTTTGTCCGTCCGCGGGATCGGCAAATCCACCGCGTGCGTTTCCGGACCGGGACTTCACTCTCGCAAGCAAGCACGTGGCGGTCTCGTGCGTTGCACAGCACGAACCGCGTGCTCACTGCTGGGCGAACCCGGCACGGTCCTCGAAACAACCACAGCCGCTACTCGGCTTTCTTTCTTCTGTCGCCGTCGTCGTCGCCATTCGACCCACGCACACCTGCGTGTTACGACGCACACAGTCCACTCCATCACATTCACACGGGGAGACGCGGCTGCGTGCTCCCGCATGCCGACCGACATCTCCCTCTCATACCGCTCTCTCACACACACGGTCTCCCTTGCACACAGCGACCTTGCACACGGCCGTTCACTCACGCGTGCGGGGGCACTCACCCGCGGTTCCTCACTCGCACTCCGTGCCTCATCCACACACGCGGGGGCACTCCCCCGCGGTACCTCACTCATACACACGGCGACACTCACACACGCGGTCTCTTCCACACACGGTGCCTCACCCACACACGCGGGGGCACTAACCCGCGGTGCCTCACTCACACTCCGTGCCTCATCCACACACGGCGTGCTGGGAAGCACGTACTCCGGCACCATCGCCACCACACCACTCACACGTGGTGCCTCACTCATACTGGCCGTTTCACTCACACACACGGCCTCACTCACACACGGTGCCCCATCCACACCCGGCGTGCTGGGAAGCACGCACTCTGGCACCATCGCCACCACACCACTCACACACGGGGTCGCTTCCACACACGGGGACGCACTCACGCCTTGCACCACACACACAGGGACAACCACACTGGGGATTCGTGTCCCCACAAGGGTCTCCGGGGCCTCTATACCCCCCAAGCTCTCCGTGCACCCGTTCACAGCACCCGTCCCCTCAACCTCGCAAAGCACGACCGAACTCACCTGGTCGTGACTCACCTCAAGGGGGCATACTCCCTCCCCTCGTTCCTGGAGGAGGCCATCCAGGTGCTCGCACTGGGTCTCCACCCAGTCCGCCAGCTCACCCCCATTATCCTCCACTACCTCTGTGTGTGTGTGTGTGCGTCACTTACCCCGTCTTCCTCGTGTAGTCTTTCCTCTATTTTTTCTATCTCCAGTGTCTCTGCCAACTCTTCACCCTTTACCTCCCTTGTCTCAACTATTATTTCCTTTGTCACGGCCTTCATGCCCGCCTGCAGGCATCGGCCCATGTTCTGCGTCTCACCCCGGAGCTTTTTCGTTTCTTCCTTCATGTGCTTGTTCATGCCTTTCATTTCGTTTATAATTTCATTTGCGTTTGTATCCATCTTTTCGATTATTTGTTGTGCATTCGCATCCATCTTTTCGATCATTTGTTTGTTCATGCCTTTCATTTCGTTTGTATTTGCATCCATTTTTTCGATCATTTGTTTGTTCATTGCCGCCAGCATGGCGCATAGCTGGGCCATGTTGGATGCACTCAGCTGAGCCGTTTCGGCAAGGGTTGGGGAAGGGTTTTGGTGGAGAGGGGGGGGGAGATGTCATACACCGCGGCCGCTGCCGCACCCATTTCGGGCTCTGGGTTCAGTTGGGCGAGTCCGTGTTCCTGCACAATCAACATTTCCTGCTCGGGGATTCCATCCTGGACCATGGATCCTACACATTCTACATCCATTTCTAATACCCCCGGCTCCCGCTCGCCTTGAGACGCCATCTTGCTTCTCGTGAAGGGTTAATTTGCTCGCTCGTAATTTGGAGGGAATCGGGGGGTCGCTTCTCTCACCCCTGGACCGATTCCCGTGAATTTAGCCGGAGACAGGAGAGCCTGTTTTCCTGTTCTCCGATACCAGTGCCGCGAGGAGGGCGATGAATTTGTATCCCACTCCTGACACCAGTGTTGCGGTATTCGCGCCCGCCGGCGTGCTGACGGCCACGTAACTCGAATCGCGGCACGTCGCCCACCGGACGGACAATCCAGTCGTGACCCTCTCGGACTAACGCCGGGAACCAGTCACGGGTGGACCTTTCGGTCTCACCGCGATCGAGCCAATCAGCCCCCGCGTGGGATAGGGTTGCTCGCCAAATTCGACCTACCTAAGTACCCACGCGGAGGGTAGACCGGGCGATCGCACCTCGCCGCAGGTCGACTTCGGACACGGGCCACTTGAGCGACCCGTTCTGTACTATCAGAATAACCGAGCGGTGTTATCGTCGACCTCGACGGTTCGATTAATTATCGGGCGTATTCAGCCCACTACCAACCCTTTACGTGAAGCAAGATGAGGATTCAATGGGAGAAAAAGACGAAGCGAAGCGGGAGAACAGTTCAATAATAAAGCACATTTATTCGCGGCACAGGAAGCACACATATTCAATTCCACCAAAAGCACACAAAAAAAAGAAAACACAATTCCATTTACACAAAAGCAAATATAAAAGCGAAGACAATGCAGAGCTAATACCGACTACCGAGCACACGGCAACACTTATACAATTCTACTTCACAGACGGCGCCGACAACACATACCCAAAACCAAGGAAAAGAATACCCCCAAGAATGAGGCGGGCCTGAGGCCGAGACCGGGTCGCGCCTACCCGTCTGGTGATGAGACGCGGAGCGGCGATGGCGCCTCACTCCGCGGGCCTCGCGGACAGTGTCTGGCAGGGGGGTGGGAAAGGGGGCCCCCTTGGTCGCACTATCTCAGCGCGGGGGGGAAACAGGAGGGGGTTGCTGATGCTCGGGGTATAGAGGATCTTTATTATCCCTGGTGTGCGTCTCCACCTCGGCCAGGTCGCGCTGCCGGCCTCCCTCGGGCGTGCAGCTCCCGGCACCGACGCGAGCACCCCCTCGTCTGCCTTCGCCGCTGCCGCCTCTCCGCCTCTGGACTCTCCGACTCTGGACTCTTCTTTGGACTCTCCCGTTGGACTCTTCTTTGGACTCTCCTCCCGACTTTTCTGACTGACGAACACGGTCCTTTTATCCCCCCGTAGCTTCGCCTTTGACCCCCTCCCTTTGACCTTTCACCTCGCTCCCCATTGGCCCGAGAAAAAGTGGGCGTGAAGGCTTTTTGATCCACAAATTTGCATATATCGATCGTCCTGGAGGCGGGGCCAAATCACCCCTCGCTCACCGATTGGACGGCAAAAAGTGGGCGTGTGTCGTTTTTGATCCGTTTTTGAAGCACAAAATCCGTGATTTTGTACACGCTGTTCAACGTGCGCCCTGCACGAGTCCAACACCGGTACCCACAGCGGGGCAAGAACGGTGGCGATGCTACGGTTGCGAGGTGTGACGTGAAGGTCGTGGCGGTTGTGGTGAGGCGGCGTTGTGGTTGGTGGTTGATGTTGTGGTTGTGGTGGTAATCATGGCGGTTGGTCCAAAATAAAGATAGTAAAAGAAAAACGGCTATCCTGAAGAGTCGCAGCACGCATATATGACATGTATTCCCACTAGACAACGGGTTTGGGCCTAACTACACATGCACTTACCGAGATACCTCACCTAAGGGACCTGAATGGTGGTTTGCGAATTTGGTAACCACAACAGTATATTGCCCGGAGAGACTGCATCGTTAAATCAAGTCTTGTTTGTGTTGGTTGTGCGGAAGATGGCAGCTCTTCAGGTTTCCTATATGATATATATATATATATATATATATATATATATATATATATATATATACATATATATATATATATATATATATATATATATATATATATATATAAATATATCAGACGACCAAGCCACTTTAATTAATGATGACTAACCACCCTCACCCCCTCCCATAATTAGTGATAAAAGATTCCGAGTTTTGTGTCTCAGCTCCACACAAAATTGTACAAGATTCCAAGCTTAGTGGGATTTCATTAACCCGACGAACGGCTTTTAAGGATGCTGTTAATTTTATTTCATTTAATACTTTTGTATCTATTTGTGGGATAATATTTCAACAGGTTGAGGGTACATTCCCATGGGTGGGAATTAGAGCTTCCAACAAGCGGACATTTTCCTTATTTTCTATGAATTTTCATTCATACAGAAACTGATGGAGAAAAAATGAGGATTAGCATTGAATTCAGTCAATTCCCTCCTCTCCCCCGCCACACTTTCCCCCCTCCCCTCCCCCCTCCCTTCTCCCTCTCTCACCCCTATCCCTCTCTATCCCACCCCTATTCCTCTCTATCCCACCCATATCCTTCTCTCTCCAACCTTCTTCCTCCTCCATCCTTCCCCTCCCCCCTCTCTCCCTCTTCCCCTCTCACCTCCCTCCTCGCCTCTATCCTTCCCATCCCTCCTTAACCTCGTCCCCTCCCTCCTCTCCCTCTTCCCTTGAATATTCACATCAGCGAAGCGACAGGTAGTATTTGCTGGTAAACAAGTAAACAAACACGAATTAAGCTTTAAATTTTACATTTTCACACTTTCCTCAATTAAAAGAGGTTATAATTAACTATAAATTATTTAATTAGTCAGGTGGTCATGAGAATTCAAGTCCCTGACCCTCAGTGATGGGTGATGTTGTTAAACGTGTCCTTTATGATCCATCCATGAAGACCACACTCTGCACAGAGATAGCATCAGTGTTGCTACAGCAGTTACCTGGGTTATTTGGACACAATCCTGGACAGGTGACCACTCTGACACAGGATACTCAAACGGCTCAATCCTCCCAGCAAGCTGGTACATCACTTTGCCAACCTCAGAAGGATGACAAGCTGAGTCAACCCCACCTGGTATTAATTCAACAGCCAAGTGGGATTTGAACACAGGACCCAAGTCAACCAAGCCCACCACCCTAACCATTAAACCAACACCAGGTATACCTTTATGATATTTTACCAAAACAGATAAACAGAGTCGGTACAAACACACCTATCCCGTGACAATGGTTCCATAACAGTTCTTCCAGCAGGTCAAAGGTCGAGGTCACAGCTTCAGGTTAAAATTTCGTGAAAAATAATTTTGGGTCAAACTTTGACCTTGAACTTGTGACTTCCATCCATCGAGCAGAATGAATTAGTTTCCTGGTAAACTCTCACCAACTCTGCTTTACAAACAGTTGTGACGAAGTTCACCCTTCACATCTTTAAATGTAATATTGAACATATTTTGGACTTAAATAAGGTTGTTACAGGACGAGCTATAAACTCCCAACCTGGTGATGCACAGGGAAGGTGTTGCATCAGTGAGCATACCTTCCTCTGAAAGCAAAGGTAAGTATCTTGTCTTCTCATCCAGTGATTCATCGAGGACGTTAAAGATGCAACTGAAGTCTTCAAGAACAGGCCATTGTGTGTCGGTGCAGAGGCCCATAATCACAAGTAAATCTTCATCTGATTTGGTGTAAACGAGATTAAAGAAGAATCGAATGATGAATGAAGTGATGAGGTATAAAATGATGTCATACATGTACAAGAGGGAGGGAGGGTAACATGTCATGGATGGGATTTCCATTCACAATTCAATTCCGGCTCCGCTCCAGACATCGTGACATTCACTAAATCAATGAGTTCCTGTGTTAGTACACAGCACGGATCAGTACGGGAAACACAAGTTCTCGGTACGGAGTGAACGTCACGTACCGGGTCTGGACCCCTTGTCCTCGGGTGAACCGACCATGGACCCGCGGTCTTCAGGAGAACCTCCCGGGGATCCCGAGGTGTTCGCTCTGAGATCTCGGGTCATGGTGGACCGCACGTCGTGTCGGTGAAGGACGGTACGCTGTGGTAACCGAGTGAAGAGCGCGAGCTGTTTGGGGAAAAAGCGAACAGGGAGATCGCGGTGTCTGATTGGTTCCCGCCACATCACGTGTCCATGATTTAAAATAAATACAAAGATTGAACGTTTCGTTTTAACGGATTGTTTGTGTTTCAGATTGTGTTGTGAAAGTGGAAAATCGAGTCCGAGTTCGTCTATGATTATTTCCTCGACACGAAACAACGTTCTTTATTTTATGTTTTTGTATTTATCGACAATCTTCCCTCCATAACGGAGTTATATATGGGTATGTGGGTATGTAGGTGGGGATGTATCATCTACTCCTCCGGGAGGATTTGACCGAGGAAGCTGAAACTTTCAGGGATGAATGAGGGAACCCCGACATTGTGTCTGTGTAAGTTCCAATTGATTCCATCAAGTTTTGAGGAAAAGTTAATTCAGGACCCTTCGGGACCCCCATTCATGATGATAGAAGGAAAACCACGGGGTAACCTTCCCGGGTCAAATTACGGTCACGTGTGTCCGAGTGGTGCTCAGGTTTCTAACACCAGACGACGGTCTCCTTGGGTTCACCTGAGGCTGTCCCTTCGGGTGGGTGCCTGGAATGTCCTTTCCATAAGAGAGGATGATCACCTGTCTCTGTTATGGCAGATGAGCTTGAAATGGCGGACGGGCACGAAATGAAATGACGGACGAGTTTGAAAAGGCGGACAAGCTCGAAATGACAGACGAGCACGAAATATCCCAGAGGTATTTTGAAAGTTCCTTTGTTCTCATGATTGAGGATTTGCTGTGAAATTCACTACCCAGCAGTGGAAACCCACAGGTACGGCTGATTTTATTCTGAAATCATCAGAATCAATACAATTTAAACAGGTGGAGGTCAAGTAACCTGGTGTGTGATTTTGAAGGTGATTGGTTCCACCTGAGCTCATTGACAATTGCCGTTATAATGGGGGTGGGGGAGGGTGGTGGACACTTATCCAACCAAGATATTCTAGTTTTGTGTTTTTGATCAATTTTTTGAAAATTGTGTGGTTTGTTTTTCACATGGAAGTTGTGGGTTACGATGTGTAAATAAAGGTGTAAAAAGTCTGATTTAATCATCATCATCAGACTATAATTCACCGATTATGTCCACTATAGACTCCGAAACGGCTGAACGGATTGTCGCCACTTTCGGCATGCGGTTGCTCTGTGGTCTAATGTACATAATAGGTTATGTGAGATCGCGCCAGATGGACAGGTTTGGGAATTTTTGGCGATTTTCTAATTTTTAGATTCGTTTGCACGGCGACGTGTGACGTCACCGCTGAGGCGTCATGACGTCATGCCATCATCGGTCATTCGCTAACATCATTAACGTCTGTCGTCGACAGACCATCACCAAGCGATGCTGAGGAGTTGTTCTATCCCCCCCCTTCTCCCATAGGAGAGAGCGGTGCTGATTCTGGAGAGCCCTGCAAGCAGGACACGTACACCATTGTTGCCCCTGGTTATCGATGAACAGCCATTATACTCGTGCCGCCTGTGTGCGGGTTTGTGAGTGGAGATTCCCAGCAGGATCCTCAATCTGTCCCCACCGCCACTTGCCCATCGCCGCAGGACTTGGAAGGTGTGTTGGGGGAGAGGGGGGTGGTGACGTCAAGTCCATGATACACCTGCACGATGGATCGATTTCAGTGAAGGTTTGTGTTTGACTACATATCCCCACCCTCTCTCTTTCCTGTACAGACCGTGCGTCCGGAGGTGTGCGGTGGCCCCACGTGCTAGATGGTGTGCAATGGGTGCAACAGGCTGACCAGAAAATTGAGCGGTTCCGTCATCAACCGCTCTTCAAGGCCAAGGTGAGTCCAGCTTCCTGGAGAACTGCGCTACGCTACCATGTTAACTACCAACGTAGTCTTTCAATAACACGCGACCCACGTATGCGGTGGTTTTGACCAATTGTCGGTGCATGTCCGCACGCCGGCGGCCCATAACACGGGGTCTTTGGGGAGCCACTCCTCCAGCCAGATCTCGTTGCAAGGCCAGGCGATCCAGGTTGCAACACGAGGATGCAGAGTCGGCAGGATGTGAGAGGCGATTCGCTTGTAAAGGACTGATGCCTCCAACTCCTGCAGCACGGGACATGTTTCGTGCTGGAGCGGAGATGAAAGGATTCCGACGAGAGCCGCTCGTTTGCTGCGAGAGTCGATGAAGTCAGGAAGCCGCAGTTCGAGTTGACCTTCGATGCCGTGTGCTGTCATGACCTCTGACCTTTTATTTTTTAGACTCCTCCTGCTGAGTCCTTCTCAGTGGGTTTTGCTGAAGTTCATTTCGTTCCCAGTCATGGGTCTCGTGATTCGTCTGTTTCCTCCATCACCTGTTTACCTCCTTTCTGGATCCTCATCTTCGTTTCCTTTATCCCCATGAATCAGTCAGTTAAGTTTCCTTCTCTCCCCGTCCTTCGCCGAGTTCTTGTTCATCCACAACCTTTTTCACGAATCCACACTAAACACTCATCCACACCACAAACATGTTCAGCGTTTCCATCTCGTCTCGATGGCCACTTAACCCTCCCAGCAAATTGGAGGCAGCTCCGTGAGATCCGTCGCACAACCAATTAATTAATTGTTTTTCTCTCCCAGCTTTGTCTCCGACGATGGAACACTCTCTGATATGTCCGATGACATTCCCGACGAACGGATGGTTCACGTGATCCCGCAAGCCGATCAAATCAACGGGACACACTCGACAAAATGGACGAATCCATTTCTGAATTCCACAAGGAGACATCATGGGTTCTCGGTTTGACAACGTCCCATCGAGCACTTTCAAACCAGGATCCGTACTCGAACTCCCTGAGGATGGTTTTTGTGTGAAGAAGCGGGAGAACGGTACGAGAGCCATTGTCGTCCAACGAGGCCGTAATAAACGATGCCGGAGATGATATCGAGTCGAGCGAGACGGGTGAGACACGTTTAATTCAATTATTAATATTCAAAGCTGTCACGTGGTGTGTGTTCATGGGAGATAAAATCAACATGTTCTGTTTCCTTTTTTTTAAATCCACGGCTCATTTGAAAACTCAAACTCTGTCATTGAAGATGAAGAGTTGGTGGATGAGGTGGAACGTCAAGCTCTGACCGACCATCATCACCGAGTGAAGGGAATTAATGAATTTGTTTGAGGATTTCAAATCTCAAACGGTTCGTCAGCACTTTCACGATGACGTGATGGATTGCTTCGAGGAACTGCCAAGATGAACCCAATCGAGCCCTTTGGTGTGGACCTGAAAAGGTGTGGAGCCATGCTGAAAAAGCGTCGTCTCGGAGATGGTGGTTCAAACAGGTATGTGGAAGGTAAGAGTTCTGCCTCGTTAAACGATAGCTCGATTAAGATACAACGCAGCCAATAAATGTCTCCTGTAACCACTTGTTTGTTTTATTTTCAGCGTTAAACAATGGAACGACACGGTGAGACGGAAACTTGCAGGTCGAGCCGTTACCATCGATCACACCTCGGCACCAGGTAAATGCTTTCTCAGGAATCTTGCGTGTACCCCGGGGGACAATGCCATCCCCCCACCTACCCCCGTCACCTCCCCTCCCACCTAGGCTGTCTGCCATTAAATACTTGTATGTCAAGCCTGATGTTGGCTTAACGGTTGAGCTGGCTGTCCTGACATCATAGTGTCTTGAATTTGAGCCCCTGTTGGGTGCCGTTAAAATAACACCAGGTATGAAATAACACACACTCGGATGGTCTTCCTTCCGAGGTCGGTGACATGAGTAACAGCGTACTGGTAACAGGGGCACTGCGTGCTTCCAGAAATTATGCAACCAGCAGCCATAGCAGTTTATAAATACCTTGGATGTGTGTGTGTGTGTGTGTGTGTGTGTGTGTGTGTGTGTGTGTGTGTGTGTGTGTGTGTGTGTGTGTGTGTGTGTGTGTGCGTGCGCGCGCGCGCGCTGTGTTTGCAGAATTAGTCTGTGTCGAGGAGTTGAACGGACCAAGAACGCAACATGGGTGAAACAGCAGAACTTTCACAAAAAAAGGAAAACACGGAAGTCAAGGACTCCTGAATGGGGGGGGGGGTCCAGGGGTATGACCCCCTGAAAAGTTTGAAAATTTGATGTGAAAATATTCATTCTGGGCCTGATCTTGTCCAAATCGTAACCACACAAAATGGAAATGAAAGGGAGATTTGGGAAAGGATTTATTTATTTTAAAATGCCTGTTAAAAAAATAATAAAAAAATATATACAAGGGACCTGACCGTAACATGGCTTCAGCATGCTGAATCAGCTCCTGTGGAGACAGCAGCAGCAGCACTGAGCTGCAGAACCTCAACAGGTTGCAGGTAGCCAAGCCAAGCAGCGGCAGCCAATCAATGAGGTGAAGCGCTTCCAGGATATGCGCTCAACCGGTGCAAGTGAAGCGTACTGGGGGATCCTGGGATTTCCCATGAGAGAGCACCACTACCCTCCAGGACTTCAACTCCCTGTGCACTTGGAGAACCAGCAGGTGGTGACCTTCCCTGAAGGTGGTGCTCGCCAAGCCGCAGAGCAGCCACCACGCCGCACTGCACTGACAGCATTCTTTGAATACAATGCACAGAACCCAAACTGCCCAAAAGCAAATAACCTGCGCTGTGTAATTTTGTGTAATGTCACTGTGCATCCTGGGGATGAGATTTTGACGTGCGCACAATAAATGGTCACACCTGTGAGAGCTACCAAGAGACGTGTCACCAGCTTGGATTACTACAAGATGATGGAGAGTGGGGGCTGGCCCTGCAGGATGTAGCATCAATGCACCGGTGCCCCCAAATCAGGGAGCTTTTTGTTACACTGCTGTGTTTTCTGCCACCACCACCTCCTCTACCGTAAGCCAGGCCATGACACTGATACTGCTGAGAAACCTCAAACCTCATGAAGGCCTGTGAAATGGTGCAAGGCTCCTGCTTCGTGCCGTTCATCATGGGCACCCATTGGAAGCAGACATAACAGGTGCTGACAATGCTGGTCCTATTGTGTACGTCCCACGCATTGCACCGGCACCAAGTGAAGGCGACTACGCGTTTTCATGGAGACACCGGTAGTTCCCCATTCGGGTGGCTTTTTTGCAATGGCAATCAACAAAGCCCAACCACAGACACTCAAGAAGTTGGGTGTGTGGTTGGAAGATTCAGACGTTACACGTGGCCAGCTCTATCTGGCAGCATCAAGACTTGGCCACCCAGACCAGCTGTGCTTGGCGACAAAGCAGGCACAGCATGCTGTGATACCACAAGGAATGTGGGATATACGGAAGTGCTGTGATGTTGTAAAACTGACGTGAGAATATTTGTGATTAAATAAAAGAAAAAAAGATCAATTTTATTTTTTCAATGAAAAGGCCCTTTTGGGCTGCCTTGCGACCATGAGAGCAGCTTTCAGTGGTTTGTACATTTTTTATAGATATACCTAATGTTGGTTGGAGTGGTGAGCTTGGGATCCCAGGATCCTGAGTTGAAATACCACTCACCTGTTGAATTAATACCAGGTGGGGTTGACTCTGCCTGTCATCCTTCTGAGGTCGGCAAAATGAGTGCCAGCTTGCTGGTATCCTGTGTCGGAGTGGCGACGCGTCCAGGATTGTACCCGATAGCCAAGGAGACTGCTTCGGCAGCATCAATGATCCACACAGAGTATGGCCCCGACGGATGGATTCACACAAAATGGACTTTCACAAAATGGATGTTTTTATTAACATTTACGCAAAATGGACTTCAACAACTGCACAAAATGGATTTGAACAACTGGATTGTGCACGTCACGCTCTCTGACGTGCTAAAACTGTGTGACGTGTCGAAATTTCCCGAACGACCACGAGCAGGAACATTTTCATGAACGCTTGGATGTTCTCATTCTCACAGAGGGAAGGCCTGACCCGGAATCACCAAGTAAGGGGTGGAAATCATCAATGTCGTCCATCGGCTCAGGCGGATGCTTTCTCTTTCCTGGGTAATTGTTTCCATAAAAGGAATAACTGCGTGAGGACAAAAAAAGAGAGAAGTTACAACACAACAACCGAAGAACGTTCCTTTAATCCAAATTTTTTTAACTCCGTCCGTCCCGTCACATCAAGCCAAGTTCCGGTTCTATCGGTTGGGTCATCCATCGATGGAAGGTCATCACGTTAAATACAAAGTGAAATACCAAGTGAAAGCAAAGTCAGGGTCCTCCCGCAGGTTCATTTGTTGAAGTGGAGGCAAGACTGGGTGGGTGAGAGGAGAGACAGTGACAAGAACCCTGTATCGGAACTGTGCACGAACTTGCCTACTTTCATGCCGGAGTCATGAAACCTTGTCTGCTGGAGCTATGAGTTCTGAGTCCTCAATGAGTTTCATTGTGATAATAGTTGAGATTACGGAACACAGCGAATTGGCAAAAAATATTCAAAATTCCCCCCCAAAAAACGTTCTTTTTCTTCCACAACCCGGTGGTGCCTTGTTAAGTGTGTGCATCATGTTCATCCTCTGTCCCTTCCGTCTCTTCAAATGGCAGCACAGCCGACTCCGCTCGTTCGTTCTTCACTCGCACGTTACATTCGTTCTTTGTGTCCTTTATGACGTCCTTATAAACAGTAAGTTTCCTGTTTGACCGCCAGGCACAGACAGGGTAAACTGAAGCATCTCACTCCTCTCCGTTGCCATGCGATCGGGACGGATTCAGAGCCGAAGTTGAGCTCAACGACAAACTTATCTTTCTCTTCACGTTCCGATTTGTTCTCAAGATATAACATTCGATTTGAATAAAGTTGTTCCTCAATCACAAACTCATAAGATTGACGGACGGACGTGAACCAATTGCTGAACCACACTTTTCGCTTTGCGTGCGCGGAGGTGATAACAACACTCATGGTAATTATATTAATGTTATCACAAAACAATATTAATACTAACAATTGCCCCTCTGTCCAAGGGGTTTTCCCTCCTTAGACAAACGCCATGTTAATGTGTATGAATAGCTTATTGTGGCGTTTCATGGGAAGCCTACCGGAAGTTAAAATACCATAAACCACAAACAGGTATGATTACCTTTTTAAGCAGTCGTTACTGTTGTTTAACGATAAACTGAAAGGGAGAAAATCCGACCTTCTTGCTTTCCTCATATCCCACAGACTGACGGAGCCGAGCCGAGATCTACTGTAATGTATATACCCCAGAGAGGACAACAACATGACCTTTCCTGCCGCTCCCTACGGGAGTGGGTGTACTCGTACAAAAAAAGCAAGAGCGACAAAGAAAAAAAACACCTTGGCAAAGAAGTTGGTTGTTTCGTGTTCTTGTCAAGCGTAATGGCCGTCATGAGTTGAAGCAGACGGGTCGTGCTGTCATACAGCTTTGCCTTGTTCCTGTAAACAAGGAAAACGTGAAGATAATCCAACATGGAAGTTATAAAACATCGCTTCGCCGGACTATGGAGAGAGAGCTGTTCCCAATACGAAGGTTTTCCGGATTACTGGAAACACTTAAATAAATAATATACACAGAACTCAAATCACAACTCTGACGTGGAAGATTGTGATTCACCCAGTGAGGAAAACTCGTGTTGGTAACTTATTTACTCAGTTGTATTTAGAAGTATTTCTTTTTGTCGATGTATTTAAAAAAAAACCTCAAAACAAACTGAAATGTGGAATGTGATGAAAGGCAGCTTACGTCGGCGATGGTACCCAAGGAGGCACGAAAGGGGTATTCACTGAGTTCCACACAGAATCATCGATGGCAGGCTCCATGGGAAACACCTGTGGAGTATGAGAGTTTGTTAAATTCCACATCAACAACACACCTTGACAGCACTCAACACCTTCGCAGCAAGAGCTGGAGTGGTGCGTGGGTTCGTAAATCCAAACAGTTAAGAGGTGAAGTGTGGACATTACATACTGTGAATGGATATTATCAAAGGAGGTGTAAACCGTCCCTCCCTTTAACCTGGGGGACTGAGAATTCGTTTGTCGCTTTCCACTGGGTGAAATCGGCCCAAAATTTCAGAAATAAATCCTTTGTAAATCGAGATGACATGTTCCATGTTTCAGCAACGTCCATTTCTGCATTCTTGAGTTTTCAACAAAAACTCGAAATCAACGTTGGTGTCTGTCAGTCTGTCCGTCCGTCCGAAATGTGTCGGCGCTCATATCTCAAAGGTTATACATTGAAACGAACTGACACTTGGAATATACATTGGACAATACGTCTAATTAATGGCTTTTCGAACAAATTCCATCTAAATGCCATAGTTGTTGCACTTTTGCGAGTTTATGTTCATGGGGGTGAACCCCATAAACTTAGACGGAGAAAAAGTTTGACTGCAGTAGTTAAGGAGTCAAACGCAAGGGCTCATAACTTATGAACTGTTGGATGAAAGATCGTGAAGTTTTGAATGTGAGTCGAGGGACACTTGCTGAGACTTTGAAGTTCCCCGCAGCTGCATCATCAGGGACACCGGAAGAAATATCCGTTTTTCAGGGGCTCTAATTGTCGGAGAAAACTGCCTGAAACATAGAATAGCGGACGTGATGCAGAGAAACCGTTCCATCCTCGGGGAAAATGCCAGCGGCATAGACAAGGCTCCTTTATATGGTACGTGCCATGCAGCAAACAATGGAAAATAATTGATTGTTGTGTCGCTTGGAGAAAATGGCAAACAATAGAAAATAAGGGATTATTCCATGGCTTGTGGAGAATTCCAGGCAATAGGAAAGAAGGGATTAATCCACAGCTTGTGGAAAATGGCAAACAATAGAAAAGAAGGGATTGTTGTGTGCAGCTTGGAGAAAATGGCAAACAATAGAAAAGAAGGGATTATTCTATGGCTTGTGGAGAATTCCAGACAATTGGAAAGAAGGGATTGTTGTGTTGCTTGGAGAAAATGGCAAACAATAGAAAAGAAGGGATTATTCCACGGCTTGTGGAGAATTCCAGACAACAGAAAATAAGGGATTAGTCCACAGCTTGTGGAAAATGGCAAACAATAGAAAATAAGGAATTATTGAATATATAACTTGTGGAAAATTCTGAACAGAAAAGAAGGGATGATTGTATATATCACTTGTGGAAAATTCCGATCCGATAAGAAGGGATTATTGTTTTTTTAGCTTGTGGAAAATTCCGAACCAAAAAGAAGGGATTATTGGATATTTAGCTTGTGGAAAATTCTGAACAGAAAAGAAGGGATTATTGTATATAAAGCTCGTGGAAAATTCAAACCTCAAAGAAGGGATTGTTGTTTTTTTCGCTTGTGGAAAATTCCGAACCGAAAAAAGGGATTATTTTATATTTGGCTTGTGGAAAATTCCGAACCGAAAAGAAGGGATTATTTTTTTTTTAGGTTGTGGAAAATTCCGAACCAAAAAGAAGGGATTATTGTATAAATAGCTTGTGGAAAATTCCGAACCGAAAAAAAGGGATTATTTTATATTTAGCTTGTGGAAAATTCCGAACCGAAAAGAAGGGATTATTTTTTTTTAGGTTGTGGAAAATTCTGAACCAAAAAGAAGGGATTATTGTATATATAGCTTGTGGAAAATTCCGAAACGAAAAGAAGGGATTATTTTTTTTTAGGTTGTGGAAAATTGCGAACCAAAAAGAAGGGATTATTGTATATATAGCTTGTGGAAAATTCCGAACCGAAAAGAAGGGATTTTTTTTTTTAGGTTGTGGAAAATTGCGAACCAAAAAGAAGGGATTATTGGAAATATAGCTTGTGGAAAATTCCGAACCGAAAAGAAGGGATTATTTTATATTTAGCTTGTGGAAAATTCGGAACTGAAAAGAAGGGATTATTGTATATATAGCTTGTGGAAAATTCCGAACCGTAAAGAAGGGATTATTGTTTTTTTCACTTGTGGAAAATTCCGAACCGAAAAAAAGGGATTATTTTATATTTAGCTTGTGGAAAATTCGTAACCGAAAAAAAGGGATTATTGTATATATAGCTTGCGGAAAATTCTGAACATAAAAGAAGGGAATATTTTTTTTTAGGTTGTGGAAAATTCCGAACCAAAAAGAAGGGATTATTGTATATATAGCTTGTGGAAAATTCCGAACCGAAACGAAGGGATTATTGTATATATAGCTTGTGGAAAATTCCAGACAAAAGAAAAGAAGGGATTATTTTATATATAGCTTGTGGAAAATTCCGAACCTAAAAGAAGGGATTGTTGTTTTTTTCGCTTGTGGAAAATTCCGAACCGAAAAAAAGAGATTATTTTATACTTAGCTTGTGGAAAATTCCGAACCAAAAAGAAGGGATTATTGCATAGAAAGCTTGTGGAAAATTCCGAACCGATAAGAAGGGATTATTGTTTTTTAAGCTTGTGGAAAATTGCGAACCGAAAAGGAGGGATTATTGTTTTTTTAGCTTGTGGAAAATTCCGAACCGAAAAAAAGGGATTATTTTAAATTTAAATTTATTTAAAATTTAAATTAAATAAATAAAAATCAGGGATTGTTGTATAGCTTGGGGAAAATTCCAAATAGAAAATGGATTATTCCACGGCTTGTGGAAAATTCCAGACAATAGAAAAGAAGGGATTATTGTTTAGCTTGTGGAAAATTCCAAATAGAAAAGGGATTATTCCATGGCTTGTGGAAAATTCCAAACAATAGAAAAGAAGGAATTATTGTATTGCTTGGGGAAAATGCCAAATAGAAAAGGGATTATTCCACGGCTTGTGGAAAATTCCAGACAACAGAAAATAAGGGATTATTCCACGGCTTGTGGAAAATTCCAGACAATAGAAAAGAAGGGATTGCTCCATGGCCTGTGGAAAATTCCACACAATAGAAAAGAAGGGATTATTCCAAGGCTTGTGGAAAATTCCAGACAATAGAAAAGAAGGGATTATTCCAAGGCTTGTGGAAAATTCCAGACAATAGAAAACAAGGGATTACTCCATGGCTTGTGGAAAATTCCAGACAATAGAAAAGTGGGGATTATTCCATGGCTTGTGGAAAATTCCAGACAATAGAAAAGAGATTGCTCCATGGCTTATGAAAAATTCCAGACAATAGAAAAGACGGGATTGCTCCATGGCTTGTGTAAAATTCCAGACAATAGTAAAGAAGACACATTCAAAAAAATATCATGTTCGTGCTGTACTACCCTTGTGGTTTGAGGATGAACCAAGTAATGCTCTCGAGAAGTTGATATAAAGGGGCTCCCCACATATATAGGTTAAAACCCATCATTAGGTGTTTTTTTTGTTCCTTGAAAATGAAAACACAAAAGATAATGTGCACGTGAACGCGATTCCTTTGTTTAAAACATTGACGCTCCTTTATATGAACGAATTACCGTTTGTTGTTCCACTTGTGGATGAACCAACTCCTTCTTCCTTTCATCACGCAGGTATGCAATGCCCATTTGAAGGTCTGCAGGAGATGAAGAAAATTAAACTGAGATTGCTATAACCGATTACGTGGAATAATAATAATTTTTTCATCACTTGTGCTTTGTTTTCATCTGAATGAGCAAAACCGAACATCAATTGAGCTTTGACATCGACTAACCTAACTCTTTACATCTTAGCATTCCCTAATTTCTTGCTTGTTCAAGTTTTCTGATGATGGCCAGCACTGATTTGTTGAAAAATTGAGAGAAATTTTAAAATTCTGAATTGTGGTATTGGCGGTAGTAGCTCAGTGGACCAGCAGAGTGGCCAACATGATGTTGCAGAGAGAGTTCTTTTTCACCAAAAATACCCTGTAACGATCATTACCATCATCAACCATTGTGGCAGAACCTTCCGTAACAGCCGTGACTCCGAATGAACATCCGAACCAAGTAATCTTAGAAGAAGCATCACGTACTTGCACGAATCAAATAAAAAGTGTTGTCACAAATTAAGAAAGATCTCGTCACCCCGCTCAAGTACCTGTCTCAGCCCCACCTCCATCGCCCTACCTACTAGATCCTTGAGTTTCCCTACGATCAAATGCCTCATGTAATTTCTTCGCAGCAACGTGAGCATGACGTCATGAATCACCATCAATATCAAGCAAACGTCTGGCCCTGTTGTCTCTTATCCTTGCTCATGAGTCCATCAATATTGACGTTAGGTTGTCCCAAGGAATGTCGTCATCAATAAACAACTTGCCAATAGCTGCAAGAAGCGTCTGACTGTCAACTTTGTTGACATCAACAGACTCAAAGCGATGCAAGACAACCTTCTGTTGATCAGGACAGAAGTAACTGACAATGACGACGAGTCCACGGTGGGTGATTGAACTGATTGCTTAATTTGTGTTCAAGGCAAATTAGTTATGCCGCATTGCACTTACTAGCTTATCTTGTGCTGTGTGCGTTCGTCTGCATTTGGAAATAAATTTCACAAACTGGGTTATTAGTTTTGGCAAGTACATGAGTCGTTTAATAAGAATCTGATGTTCTCTCAATGAACAGCTCATCAAGAGCACACTTGTCATGAGGCAGAGCTTTTGTGTGAGCAATAGGTTTAGGCACTTGGGAAAAGGAAAATGAGTTTTCCGCAGTGAAGGACAAGACCATGTTCTCTGTATTCTGAACCTTGTTCGCTCGTGTGTTCCTGGTTTCAGAATTGCTTCATGTGTCGGATTTTTTGTGGACTGGCCTTCAGTTCTGGATCAGGTTGCTGGGTCAATCTGAACAATTTCTGCTGACTTGAAACAAATCCATCACAATGTGACGTGTCAACGTCGTAAGTGAGCAATGTTTTTAGGCCTTAAAACGGGGATTCTTAAAATTTGAAGGCAGGTCTACATCGGCAGTGGAATGACAAACGTTTCCGTGGGAACCATGACATTAAGCTCCTAATTCTGTTTATTCTTTCTCGATCCCAGAAAGAGGGGTTTTAAAACAGCCGCAAGAGCTCGTGCGGTATTTCATTTTTCCTTCTCGAGGAGGTTCCATCGCCAAGGATTTTTACCTCCATCACCGAAGATGGACGAGGGTCATGCTTCAATCCCTGTTTGTTTGTGTGTGAGCAGAATATCTCACAAAGTTCTGAACGGATACGGACAAAACTTGGTGGACAGGTTGGGTTTATGACAAGGAAGAATCACTGTCTTCAAGTAATGATGATGATGATGATATCATGATGATGCTCACAATGTTGCTTCAAGACCGATGGATGGATTTTCTCAACTCCGTCATTTCCTCCCAAACTGTGAGAACTGCAGGAGAAACGGACAAAGGATTACTACACCACAGCTGAAGAGCATGCTCTGTTCACTCCAACCGATTGAAGCAAATTGAAAGGAAGCTTACGTGCTTGTTGGTGCCCCAGGAGGCACATAAGTATTTTTTGAAGACCACAGAGAGAAATGGTCGGAAGGGTCCATGGCAAAACAGCTGTGCAGATGAATAGGCTGTAACTGTGGAAGTCTCAACACCTCTGCAGAACGAGCTGGTGTGGAACAAGGGTTCATGGATGCTGACAGTTATTCGGTGATATGTGAACAATACACACATATATATATATATATATATATATATATATATATATATATATATATATATATATATATATATATGCATGGATATTACAAAGTCATTATCCGAGAGCTCGATGGTATATTTACCTCCAACACCTGATGTTTTAACCTGTGTTTGTCGACCTAGGAACAGGATATCTCGAAAAGTTACGGACGAAACTTGGTGGACGTGGCGGGTTTGTGACAAGGACGAATTGGTTCGATTCTGTTGAAGATTCGAATCCGGACACTAATTTTTTTTGAATGATTCTTTACCGTTGAGAGATGGGGCCAAAAAACGATAAATAGCACATCTCAAAATGTTGTGGATCAGTTATGACAAAACGTTGTGGACGAGTTATGACAAAACCAGGTGGATGAGTTATGACAAAACGTTGTGGACGAGTTATGACAAAGCTAGGTGGATGAGTTTGGTAGGTGACAAGAACAAGCCGATTAAAGTCTAATTCACGTCCTAATCCAGATCCGGCCTATCAGTGGGATGCAAAACCTAAACTGTTCAGCCTGGCGGAGGTACGCGCTCCACCGAGTAAGGCTCAGGGGGAACTTATTCGAACTGAAGTCAAAAATTAATTAACAAAACCGTTGTAAGGAAAAATATTTTGGAGAAGTAAAAATGATGTTTGCTCATAAAAGTGAAGCTTACCTCCACCAAATGTCGGTTTGAGTCCAGTTTGTCGGTGTCACGGTCACCATTGGGTCCCAGTCGAGAATTTGGCGGGAAATGCACGACGTGGTCCGATCTGACTGACAATTCCGAAATCTCCCCATTACAGATAGATGTGTATATAATTACATTATAGAAGTCTACACATTATACATAGATGTGTATATAATTACATTATAGAAGTCTACACATTATACATAGATATGTATATAATTACATTATAGAAGTCTACACATTATAGATAGATGTGTGTCGAATTACATTCTAGAAATCCACACATTATAGAGAGATGTGTATAGAATTACATTTTAGAAATCTACACATTATAGATAGATGTGTATGGAATTACATTATAGAAATCTACACATTATAGATAGATGTGTATGGAATTACATTCTAGAAATCCACACATTATTGATAGATGTGTATAGAATCACATTATAGAAATCCACACATTATAGATTGATGGGTATAGAATTACATGATAGAAATGTACACATTATAGATATGTGTATGGAATTCCATTATAGAAATTTAAAAATTATAGATAGATGTGTATAGAATTACATCAAAGAAATCTACACATGATAGAGAGATGTGTATCGAATTACATTCTAGAAATCCACACATTATTGATAGATGTGTATAGAATCACATTATAGAAATCCACACATTATAGATTGATGTGTATAGAATTACATGATAGAAATGTACACATTATAGATATGTGTATGGAATTCCATTATAGAAATTTAAAAATTATAGATAGATGTGTAGAGAATTACATCAAAGAAATCTACACATGATAGAGAGATGTGTAGAGAATTACATAAAAGAAATCTAAACATTATAGATGGATGTGTATGGAATTACATGATAGAAATCTACACGTTATAGATTGATGTGTATAGAATTGCATTATAGAAATCTACAAATTATAGATAGATGTGTAGAGAATTACATAAAAGAAATCTCCACATTATAGATAGATGTGTATGGAATTACATTATAGAAATCTACACATTATAGACAGATGTGCATAGAATTACATTATAGAAATCTACACATTATAGATAGATGTGTATGGAATTACATTATAGAAATCTACACATTATAGACAGATGTGCATAGAATTACATTATAGAAATCGACACATTATCGATAGATGTGTATGGAATTACATCATAGAAATCTACACATTATAGACAGATGTGTATGGAATTACATCATAGAAATCTACACATTATAGAGAGATGTGTATAGAATTACGTTATAGAAATCTACACATTATAGATGGATGTGTATAGAATTACATTATAGAAATCTAAACATTATAGATAGATGTGTATAGAATTACATGATAGAAATCTACACATTATAGATAGATGTGTATGGAATTACATTATAGAAATCTAAACATTATAGATAGATGTGTATAGAATTACATGATAGAAATCTACACATTATAGAATGAATGACAGATTCCAGCAATCTGTGTATGTGTGTGTATGTGTGTGTGGGTGTATGTGTATGTGTGTGTATGTGTGTAGGTGTATGTGTGTGTGTGTGGGTGTGTGTGTGCATGTGTGTATGTGTGTGTATGTGTGGGTGTATGTGTGTGTGTGTGTGTATGTGTGTGTGTGTGGGTGTATGTGTGTGTAGGTGCATGTGTGTGTGTGTGCATGTGTGTGTGTATGTGTGCGTAAGTGTGTATGTGTGTGTGTATGAGTGTGTGTGTATGTGTGTGTGTGTGACCGCTGTTTCTCGACCACTGGCCGATCTAATTGAAACTTGCCAGGTATATTGCTGGGGCCCTGTGGATGTGTCTTTTCAAGGTTTGATATTAATCAGACAAGTGGTTCCCAAGTTATGGCCATTTATTTACCAAACCAATGACAGGACACGGTGCTAAACGTCACAATTCTTCTTCGTTTTATATGACGTCACAATTGACGCTGGGGACCTGAGTATATGCCTTTTCAAGGTTTGATATCGTTCTTCTTCATCCGTTTCAGCTGTTTCCCAAGTGATGGCCATTTATTTACCAACCCAATGACAGGACACGGTGATATGACGTCACAATTAACGTCGTTTTTTGGGGTTTTGGCACGTTCGTGTCCGCACTGGTATAACAAAACAACACACAAGCCACAACATATATATATATATATATATATATATATATATATATATATATATATATATATATATATATATATATATATATATATATGTTTGTCCATAAACCCTGACAGAAAATACATCAGAAAATAAAGGTCTCAAGCCTTATTAAACTTGAATTAAATAAAACGCGATATTTACACACATGTACACGTCAAACCAAAGGGAAAACATGTTGTTAATCGTCTCCTCGACTAAACGTGCATTAAAATGTCGACGAAATCCAAGGAGCATGGTTCCACAAACCACGATGACGTGGTAAGCAGAACACCACACCGTGAATTCAAAATGGCGGTGGACGCACTCTTCTTCTTCTCTTTATTCTTCTCCTTATTCTTCTTATTCTCTCTTCTCTTTATTCTTCTTCTTCTTATTCATCAGTTTTCATCAACTTCTTCTTCATCAATCATTCAATTTCCTGTAAAACGGTATCGATTTCAAATTTCATCAAACTGTATCGTTGATATACATTTTAATTTCACACA
Organism: Eptatretus burgeri; assembly: GCF_056783735.1. Lineage (NCBI taxonomy): Eukaryota > Metazoa > Chordata > Myxini > Myxiniformes > Myxinidae > Eptatretus > Eptatretus burgeri. Next base: position 2,320,531 of record NC_140979.1, read on the forward strand.
TTCAGGTGTTTTCACACTTTTTGACTTCGTGGGGCCCGAAATCTTTTGTTGGGAGGAAAAAAAAACGGGAGATGGCTTCCTCTTCTTCTTCTTCTTCTTCTTCATCACAAATCACGTGGGATTAATTTAAAGTGATTCTTGTCCGTTGAGACGAGCAGTACACCACGCACTCACAAACCACGGGGACACTGACCACGCCGGTCTTTCACGAACCGGTCGGCCAAACCTTCGCGATAGACACCGTGGGGGCTCTTTAAGGTGCACCGACGGATGCCGGCACGCAGGACGGCCGGCTTAACATCCATCCGAGGGACAGCCTGTAAAACACCAGGATGGCGGTTTATAGCTGGGTCGGGATTCGAGCCCGGGCTTCCTCGAGGCCATCCTGCCAGCACGGATTACATCAATGTGTGTTTGTATCAAATTTATTTATTTATTTAAGAATAATGACAAACCCGATCGAGCTGTGACGCTCCTTGGCAGGTCAGGTGGCGAATCTGCCGCCGAGAAAGCGTGACTCATCAAGGCTCTTGATCACGTAATTGATGACGAATCTGCCGCCGAGAAAGCGTGACTCATCAAGGGCTCTTGATCACGTGATTCGATGAGGTTCCTCATGAAGCGGGTTCATGGTCGGTTCACCCGAGGATGAGGAGTTCGGACCCGGTACGTGACGTCACTCCGAACCCGCATCTTGTGCTTCCTGTAAGTTTATTATTTATTTAATGGATTGTTTTGTGTTTCAGATTCTGCGGTGAAAGGGAAGATCGAGTCCGAGTTCGTCCGTGATTCGTTCCCTCGTTATGAAGGTTTGAACCACAAACTCATTCCCCATGTTATCATTTTATTAATAATAATAATAATATTATTCTGCAGAGTGAATGTAACAACAATATACCGGGTCCTTGTTTTTCCCCTCAAGGGACAAATCCCCATCGAGTTTGGAAATTAATTGTTAAAATGGGAATCCCATCCGACTTATACCTCATGACGTCATCATTCGATTCCTCTTTACTCTCCTTCACACCAACTCAGATGAACGTTTACTCTCTTCGTGGGACCCCTGCACCGGCACACAATGGCCTCGTCATTTCGAGGTCGACGGTGGGATGTTCCACCTGCCCGAGGAACTTCTGGCTGATGAGACGAGTGACTCACCTGTACCTGCGGGTGAAGGTACGCTCATTGATTGAACCGACACCCGCCCTGTGAAGCACCAGGACGAGAGTTTATAGTTTGTCCGGTATTTATCATGGAACAGGAAGTGAAAACGTCATGATGTTTCCTTCCGAACATTCACGACCGAAACCGCTGCTCGGTGGCCTTTTTGACCCCCGACCTTTAGCACGGTGTCCCCCAATGCAGCACACTCCGCAGGACACCAGGTTGGCATCCCGGGTACAGCCCGGAATCTTGGCCATGCTGACACAGATTATGGCTGACGTGAAGGGCAGGATGGGGACTCAACTTGGCGGGAAGTTTGACGCGTGTCTTGGGAACCTGCGACAAATTGTGGAGTACGACGTGTGGGCAGCGTGAAAAGGTAGTGATCAGGTGAGGGGTGAAACAGAAAGGATTGCTCTGGGGGATTAGAAGGGAGCGGTAACTAAAAGACTCCGTGAGACAGAGCCACGGGAGATAGATTCATATAAAAGTGAGTCGGAGAGGGGAAGACAGAGCAACTGAATGTCAGGAGTGAAGTGGGACCACGAGAGAAAGAAAATACAGACACCAATGTGCCCTTTGTGGTGTTTTATGGGTGAAACCTACAATACCTTCATCAAGTATTCACACCCCCTGACTTCTTCACATTTTGTTGTGTTGCAGCCTGACTTCAAAATGGATTAAATGACTGTTTTCATCCCTGTTTGTTTGTTTGTTTGTTTGTGAACAGTATTACGGACAAAACTCCTGGACGGATTTAGACGAAACTTGGTGGGGGGATGAGGTGTGGTCCAATGATCATGCCATTAGATTTTGGACTTAGTCCAAAGTCCAATATGGCCGCAATGGCGGGCATTTTGAAAAAATATTTGAATTTTTGTTTTTGCATTTCTTCATGTTTTAAGTGATTTCCAACCAAAAATAAATAAATTTGTTAGAGAAAAAAAAATAGAAAATTTTGCAACTTTTTTTCAAAAAAATTTCGATTTTATTTGAAAAAGTATTTGAATTTTTGTTTTTGCATTTCTACATGTTTTAAGTGATTTCCAACCAAAAATAAATAAATTTGTGAAAGAAAAAAAAAATAGAAAATTTTGCAACTTTTTTCAAAAAAATTTCGATTTTATTTGAAAAAATATTTGAATTTTTGTTTTTGCATTTCCACATGTTTTAAGGGATTTCCAACCAAAAATAAATAAATTTGTTAGAGAAAAAAAAAATAGAAAATTTTGCAACTTTTTTTCAAAAAAATTTCGATTTTATTTGAAAAAATATTTGAATTTTTGTTTTTGCATTTCTACATGTTTTAAGTGATTTCCAACCAAAAATAAATAAATTTGTTAGAGAAAAAAAAATAGAAAATTTTGCAACTTTTTTTCAAAAAAATTTCGATTTTATTTGAAAAAATATTTGAATTTTTGTTTTTGCATTTCTACATGTTTTAAGTGATTTCCAACCAAAAATAAATAAATTTGTTAGAGAAAAAAAAATAGAAAATTTTGCAACTTTTTTTCAAAAAAATTTCGATTTTATTTGAAAAAATATTTGAATTTTTGTTTTTGCATTTCCACATGTTTTAAGGGATTTCCAACCAAAAATAAATAAATTTGTTAGAGAAAAAAAAAATAGAAAATTTTGCAACTTTTTTTCAAAAAAATTTCGATTTTATTTGAAAAAATATTAGAATTTTTGATTTTGCATTTCCACATGTTTTAAGTGATTTCAAACAAAAAAAAATGTTAGAGAAAAAAAAAACTTGGAAATTTTGCAACTTTTTTTTGAAAAAAATTTCGATTTTTTTTTTGGCATTTCTACATGCACGTCAATCTAGTTTAGTTTATTCAATCGTGGTTCAGGAGAGTCTGATCCATTTTGACCGACAATGAATAGGACATCAGGTTCACTTAAGTGACCCAGCACTATTGGCGGCGGAGGTTTTGCACTCTACCGAGTGCTCCCCCTCCAGTCACATTTCCTTCTGTTCCAGCCTGACTTCAAAATGGATTAAATTTAAATGTTTTCTCACTGATCAACACAAAATTCCCCCCAATGACAAAGGCAAAACATATTTTTCTCAGAAACTTTGAGAAATTTTTACAAATTAATGAAAAAGGAAAATCTGAAATGTCTTTCGTCAATGCGTGTTCAACCCCCTGAGTCAATACTTCGTCGAAGCGCCTTTGGCAGCGATTACAGTTTCAAGTCTTCCTGGGTATGACTGTATCAGCTTTGCACATCCGGATTTGGGGATTTTCTCCCATTCTTCCTTGCAGATTTGTTCAAGCTCTGTCAAGGTGGATGGGGAGCGTCGGTGAACAGTAATATTTAATCTTCACCACAGTCTCAGGTCTTTTACACTCTGAAGCAGGTTCTCCTCAAGGATTTTCCTGTATTTGGCTTCATTCATTGTTCCCTCCATCCTCGCAAGTCCCTCAGTTCCTGCCACTGAAAAGCATCCCCATAGCATGATGCTGCCACCACCATGCTTCACAGTGGGGATGGTGTTGGATGGATGACGAGCTGTGCTCAGTTTCTGCCAAATGCAGCGCTTTGCATTCAGGCCAAAGAGTTCCATTTTCATCTCATCAGACCACAGATTATTTCCCTCATGCTCTCAGATTTCCTTTTTATAAACTCCAGACGTGCTGTCATTTGCCTTTTTCTCAGGAGTGGCTTCTGTCTGGCCATTCTCCCATAAAGCCGAGATTTGTGAAGTGCTGCAGAGACTGTTGTCTTTCTAGCAAGTTCTCCCATCTCAGCCAAAGAACTCTGTCATTCTGTCAGAGTAGTCATTGGGTTCTTGGTCACCTCCCTGACCAAGGTCCTTCTTGCCGGGTTGCTCAGTTTAGTTGGATGGCCAGCTCGAGGAAGAAAGACTGTGAGTAGTTCCATGTTATTTCCATTTCCTAATGATAGAGCTCATTGTGCTCTTGGGAACTTTCAACACTCTATAAACTGTTTTATACCCTTCACCAGATCTGTGCCTCCTCACAATTCTATCTCGGAGTTCTACGGACAGTTCCTTGGACTTCATGGTGGAGTTTCTGCTCTGACATGCACTGTCAACTTTGTACTGAAAATAGAAAGGTGTGTTTCTTTCTATATAATGTCCACTCAATTGAATTGGCCACAGGTGGACTGCAATCAAGTTGTGGAGACATCTCAAGGATGATTGAAGGAAATTGGGTGCACCTGAGCTCAATTTGGAGTGTCATCGCAAAGGGGCTCAATACTTACAGACGCAAGACATTTCATATTTTCACTTTTAATTAATTTGAAAGCTTTCTAACACCCTAGAATGGAGAAGAATTCCAGTTCACAGGTCTCGCTGTCTCAGAGATAGGTTGAATTGGGGTTCTCCGAGCCATGAAGGACAATGCGTGACTGGAAGCAGGTGAGGAAAGAGTGGAGGAACAGGCAGGCTGCCTTCGCAATAAGGCCAGCCAGGAGATGCCTGCTTTGAAGTCATCTCCAAGACAACAGCAGGGAAGTAGATTTGGCGAGTATACCGACCAGGAGATTGGAGCGACCAATACACAGCGGGGTGAAGTTGGTTCTTTGTAGTCAGCGAATGGGGTCGCGAAAGCATCCCAGGCTCGGCATACAGTGGACTCCCGATTCCTCCTTTACTGTTTGAGTCAGTTTTAAAATTAACTTTGTCACATGAAATTCAGAGAATGTGCCTTTCTTGCAGCACATTAAATTGAGCAGCTCAGGGGAAAGCCTTTCTCCCCCTTGTCTCCTCCGTTCCGTCTCTTACATTATTCCTCTCTCCTGTCTCCTGATCCAAACTGTCAGTATTTTATATCTTCCTCACTGTCGGTGCCTCTTACATTAAGAGTTGTTTATCATTGCCAAGACCAATGCAGCTGCTGTCAGTGTCTCTTATCTCGTTTTGTTGCCATTGCTGAGTCCGATTCGGCAGCATCGTCGGTGTCTCTTATCTCGTGTTGTGGTCACTGCTCTGGCCATTTCAGCCTTGCTTGGTGTTATTGTGATCCGTCCAGACTTTTAACAGGTAAAACGATTCTTTAACCAAAGTACAAAACAATTCCTTCACCCCAGTACAAATAACTTTCACCCACAGCACAATTAAACATGTTATACTGGTCCGAAACCCGATCTGGTGAAATAACACAATTAATATGTCTGTAACAACAGGAATGAATAATAATTCATGTCATGTGTTCAATGGGGTGATGTAAGAGACTGGGAAAAAGCGCGGGAAAACCCGGAATTAATTTATTTATTTGACTTTAAACCTGTTTAAGTTTTTATTTAAATTGAATTTCCACTTGAACACTTCAGAACACAAATCTCTCCTTCAAAATACTTCCAAGAACCGAGCTGTATATCGATGTATAGCACGAGAAGGCGTGGCAGGTGAGAGGGACAGTGTCAGGGTGAAGGAGATTCTGCCAATATTATGTGGCGACGTCAGTAAACTTCTGGATTTTTAAAAACGATCTTTAAAATCATTATTTTATTAAAATTTAAATAAAAATATATTTGAACACTGCATGGGATGTCGTATTCTGTGAACGCTCTCGTTACCTCCGTCACTGAAGGTGGACAGAGGTTATGTTTCCACCCCTGTCCGTTTGTCTGTGAGCATGATATCTCAAAAGGTTGGGGACGAGTTATGACAAAAATCGGTGGATGAGTTCTGCAGGTGACAAGAACAAGCCGATTCGATTTTGGTTCAGGTCTGTATTCCGATCCGACCCATCAGTGGGATACAAAACGTAAACTGTTCAGCATGGCGGAGGTACGCGCTCCACCGAGTTCTGTTCTTGTTCGTGTGGTGTTGCTGTATGACAGGCTTTATGGGCCGAACGACCTCCTTCTGCATCAAAGTTCCTTGTGCATCCAAGTGTAAGTCTTTCACGAACCAGCTGACCAGGCCCAACGTTCGACTGGAGGTGGCAGGGATTTGTATTTTGCTCTTGGTGCCGACACTGTGCGAGTACGTTGTGTTTTTATGGGTTTTTTTCTCCGCAACCGCTTGTAGAATTGAGAGGAAATTTTCACTGCAGGTGCGACTGCTCGTGAAGAATGTTTTCGTGATGATTATGACGTCATAGGGCACGTGGTGTGGTTGCCATGTTGGGAAAACTTTGGACCTCTCTTTCTCTGAAACCATACCAAGGAAATAATTGAAACTTGGCGCATGGCAAGTACAGTATTCGTAATGGGAAATAAGCGTGATTTTAAAAAAAGACGTCATAGGTGCCTTCGTTATGACGTCATAACTGCATCTATCTATAATTCCAGCAATCTGTGTGTGTGTGTCTGTGACCGCTGTTTCTCGACAACCACTGGTCCGATCTAGTTGAAACTTGCCAGCTATATTGCTGGGGACCTGAGGATGTGCCTTTTCAAGCTTTGATATTAATCGGACAAGTGCTTCCCAAGTTATGGCCATTTATTTACCAACCAATGACATGACACGTTGCTGCGTAGGCGTGGCTGCGTCGGCCGGTGCGCGGCCGGCCGACGATGACGTCACGGGCCGTGCCGGTTACATGGCAGCGAATGTCATGGCAAGCAAAGACAGGGAGGGAAACTTGATTTTAATTTGGATTTTAATTAACTCTGTGTGTGGAAGTGTGGTTGTCGCGACAACGCGAGAGCGAAGGAACGGCCTGTGTGGTTGTCGTTTCTGGCACGCGGTTTGAAAAGTTTTCTAATTTTTTTTGTTTGCGCGTACGGCCACGCACCTACGGGCATGCACTAGTATGTATAATGCAACATCAAAAAAAATTGAAGGCCATCTCGGGATAAAATGTGTCACAGAAGGAAAAAAAAATGATGACGTCATCAGTCACATGATTCAACAGCCATATTGTTCGTATTTTTTCACCTTCAAAAATCTTCTCTGAAGTGGCTGAACGGATTGAGGAGAAATTTTACACGTATGACCGCCTATCCGTGAGGAACAAAAGGTTCACACATATGACATGGTTTGGCAGCCATATTTGATTTACCCGAAAACCTATAAAAAAAACATCTCCAGAACGGCTGGACAGGTCGATGGGAAACTTCACACAAATGTTCCCCAAGCCGTCGGTGTCCAAGTTTGTGAAGGAATAATTGATAGGTCACATGGTTTGGCTGCCATATTGGAATGAAGAAAAATATTAAATGATGTTGTCTCTGGAATCACTTCATCAATTGACCTGAAACTTCACAATTATGATCTCGTTGTGACGGTGAGTAAATGTTTTGAGTAGATGGTGCATAAAATTTCATCTTGATCGGATGCAATGTCTGGCAGCCAGATTTATTTAATTTATTTTAAATCTGGGAGATATATATATATATATATATATATATATATATATATATATATATATATATATATATATATATATATATATATATATATATATATATATATATATATATATATATATATATATATATTTAAATATATGGCTACTTGGCTGTTCCTGGATGGGTTTGAGGGTAGAGGAGCAGCAGCTGAAATGTGAATCTTATCCAGGTTCCTGCTGATGACTTCATCTTTGCTTTTCACTTGTTTGGGTTCCTTCTGATACAGGACTGTACCTATTTGTTCTTCCATTTGATTTGAATTGAATTAATTTGAATCCCGTTCTAAATCCAGTTGAATAATAACGAAAAACGTCACTGGTCAGGGTCAGGTGTCCAATCAAAACAGGGTTGCATCAAAGCGGGACATCTTGGTACCCGGTCATCAGTTCCAGCAGTTCTAATTATATCTCATATTTAATTACAAAACACACCAGTACACAAACACCACACAAATGTCTGGCGAGGGTCTGCAATCTCTGGTTGTTCTTTTTCTTGTTCTCTGTATAATAATTCACACAAAATGTTCAGTTAACAATGGTAATATTGTTCAGAATGAATGTGCAAGGTAAGACTATGTGCTCTACGAGTGCTATTCAAGTTGTAAAACTGATTTATTGATGTTTTTGCTCAATTGTCTCTTTGCAGAGAAAAAATTTGAAACGTCTTCACGTGTCAACTGTTCCTCGTCGGTGGATGGAGAAGTTTATTTCGATCATCACCCGACAGAGACTTTGTGTCAAGATGGTGACAAGTTTCGAGTTATGTCGACAAACAACAACAACTGCGACAGGTGGATCGATGTCTTGCAACAGGAGAAACAAAGAAGTGAGAAGACAAACAAGTTTTCTGTTCCCAACAAAGACTTCGCTTCCTCATCGTGTTTAAAAGGAGGTGTAAAAATATGCACAGGTGAGACGTCACTCAGGTGCAGTGTGTGTAATAAGGGATTTGCTTCTTCTTCATATCTGTTGATACATCAAACGTTGCACACCGGTGAGAAATCCTACAAGTGTTCACAATGCAGGAAGGCCTTTTGTTCTTCATCAAGTTTATATCATCATCAAAAAATACATTCGGGGGAGAAACTCCACAAGTGTTTTGTTTGCAACAAAGCGTTTAATCAGTCATCACACTTGTATACACATCAAAGAATACACACTGAAGAGAAACCTTACAAGTGCTCTGTGTGCAACAAATCGTTTAATCAGTCATCACACTTGTATACACATCAAAGAATACACACCGGAGAGAAACCCTTCAATTGTTCTGTGTGTAACAAAGCCTTCACTCATTTATCAACTGTGTCAACACATCAAAGAATACATACCAGAAAGAAAGCCTTCACTTGTTCTGTGTGTAATAAAGCATTTTATCAGTCATCACACTTGCATACACATCAAAGAATTCACACCGGAGAGAAACCCTACAAGTGTTCTGTGTGTAACAAAGCGTTTAATCATTCATCGAACTTCCATCGACATCAAAGAATGCACACCGGAGAGAAACCCTACAACTGTTCTGTGTGTAACAAGACCTTTACTCGTTCATCAACTGCATCGACACATCAAAGAATGCACACCGGAGAGAAACCCTTCAATTGTTCTGCTTGCAACAAAGCGTTTAATCATTCATCGAACTTCCATCGACATCAAAGAATGCACACCGGGAAGAAACCCTACAACTGTTCTGTGTGTCACAAGGCCTTTGTTCGTTCATCAACTCTGTCGGCACATCAAAGAATACACACCGGACAGAAACCGTTCAAATGTTCTGTGTGTAACAAAGTGTTTAATCATCCATCATCTGTATCGAGACATCAAACAATACATAAAAGCAAATAATTTCCAGGAACAGGTGCGAGTGGAAGATGCCACACATGGGATGGAAATAGCAGCAAATCCAGCGCCATCCATTGCAAAGAAGAGAAATGAAAAATACAAAAAGACACGTCAACAAATATATAACGTCAACTGGGAGAAGGACAAAAGAGTTGGAAGATTGTAGAAATATCTGGAAAGAGTTGGGGAGAGACAAAGAAGGCACTTTGCAGTGGATTGGAAGACGTCATGTTAACTGGGATGGAGAACGAGTCAGAGAACAGTCTGCAGAAAGTCTACACCCCCTTTCAAAATTTTCACCTTTTGATGCCTTAACTGATAACCTGAATAATCTAAACCTGAATAATCTGAATAATCTAAACCTGATAACCTGAATAATCTAAACCTGAATAATCTGAATAATCTAAACCTGATAACCTGAATAATATAGTTAATGCCTTAACTATAACCTGAAATTAAATCAGACTTTTTAGACCTTTATTTACACATCATAACCCACAACTTCCAAGTGAAAAATAAATTACACAAATTTCAGAAAATTAATTATAAACACAAAACTAGAATATCTTGGTTTGAGGAGTGTCCGCCCCCCCTAAAAACAACAATGGTAAACGAGCTCAGGTGGAACCAATCACCTTCACAATCACATTCCAGATTAATTGGCCTCCACCTGTTTAAATTGTGATTCTGATGATTTCAGAATAAAATCAGCCGATCCTGTTGGTTTCCTCTGCTGGGTAGTGAATTTCACAGCAAAGACTCAACCATGAGAACCGAGGAGCTTTCAGAAGACGTCTGGGATAAAGTTGTGTTAATGCGCAGATCAGGGGATGGGTGTAAAAATATTTCAAATACCTTGAATATCCCTTGGAACACAGTCAAGACAGTCATTAGGAAATGGAAGGCGAAGGAACCACCAAGACCGTCTCGATGAAGACCGTCCCTCCAAACTGGATGACGAAGCAATGAGGAGACTGATCAGAGAGACCATCAAGAGGCTTTGAAAGAGCTGCATGTCTTTTTGGCAAAGACTGGTAAATGTTTACATGTGACAACAATATCCCAAGAACTCAACAAATCTGGCTTGTACTGGAGTGTGGCAAGAAGGAAGATATTACTCATAAAAGCCCATCTTGAGTCCCGTTTGAGATGTGTAAAAAACTATTCCAGAGATTCCGAAGCCATGTGGAAAAAGTTTTGTTGTCTGACGAAACCAAGATTGGAAATTTTTAGCCGAAATGCAAAACGCTACATTTGGCGCGTACCCAACAAAGCACATCAACCAAAGAACACCATCCCTACTGTGAAGCATGGTGGTGGCATCATCATGTTATTCAGATGTTTGTCATCAGCAGGGACTGGGGCACTTGTTAGGATTGAAGGGAAAATGGATGGAGCAAAATACAGAAAAATCCTGGAGAAAAATCTGCTGTCCTCTGCAAGAAAGCTGAATTTGGGACGGATGTTCACCTTTCAGAATGACAACGACCCGAAGCACAAAGCCAAAGCTACACTGGAGTGGGTGAGGAACAAAAAGATAAGTATCCTTGAGTGGCCCAGTCAGAGCCCCGACGTAAATCCAATCGAAAATCTGTGGCTTGACTTGAAGGATTGCTGTCCATTAACACTCCCCACGCAGCTTGACTGAGCTTGAACAGTTTTGCGCAGAAAAATGGGCAAATATTTCCCAATCAAGGTGTGTAAAGTTGGAGGAGACCTCGACCAACAGACTCACACCTGTAATTGCAAACAAAGGTCTTCCACCAAGTATAAACTCAGTGGGGTAGACACATATCCAACCAAGATATTCTAGTTTTGTATTTTTAATTAATTTTCTGAAATTTGAATAATTTGTTTTTCATTTGGAAGTTCTGGGTTACGATGTGTAAATAAAGGGGGGGAGGGAGCTGATTTAATGTCATTTAATTCCAGGCGAGAAGGCATCAAAAGATGAAAATTTTGAAAGGGGGTGTAGATTTTCTCTCGGAGCTGTAAATACCCAACACCAAGGACACTCGAAGAAGATGGCAGGATGGAGTCAATAAGAACAGGTGCAGCTTCTGTAAGGTAGAAATAGAAAACACCATCACCTTCTCTCGGGATCTAAAAACCTCATCTCAGAACACCTGTACACACAAAGGTACAACAAGGTATCGAGAGCAATCCACCGACACATGTGCAAAAACATAAATATCCCAGTCTCAGAGAGCTCTTGCAAGCACGAACCAAATGTGATACCAGGATCTGAAAAAAAGAAAGTTAAGAGAATCTGGAAGCTGAAGAGCACCGACATTGCTCCAGTGATAATCGCAGCAACGGGAATGATGAAGAACAGGAATGATTCTGTGACAATATGAAAACGACAACAATTATCCAAAGCAATTTATGAGAAGAGAAAAGAGCAGAACAAGGATCTGGATGGGATTGAAATCCTGACAAAGGAACAACAAAACATCGAAGGGAAATGCCTCGAGGGATCGCCTTTGTCACAATGACGTCATCACTTCATCTCTTCACAGCATAATTGTTCATCCAAAATCAGATGGAGATTTATATTTGATGTTTTATTGTCTTGTTGACTTCATAAAAAGGTTTTGCGTGGAAATTCGGGAATTTCACTGCATTCAAATCGGGAATGATTATAATGTGGGTCTTCGCGATTTTGCGAACAATCTAAGGCACCTCGGGCAAAAAAAATATCAAAATGTCTGCCCAAACCTCACGATCCCCCTGTCCCAAGGGTACGACATGTAAAAGGATCAATCCCAAAAAGGGAATCACTGCACCCCTTAGCTGGGCATGTGAACAAGTTGTGGTTGTTATAGTGTTCAGGATTTTCCATGGGATTCCCAATTTTCGGTACTTGTTTGGTATTTCTTCTTCTAAGCTTGATTTGATGGTTTGTTCTTCGATTTTCTTTCCCAGCACGGTGAGATGTTCCGCATCTAATGTACTTCTCTGTCATACGTTTTAAATGTAATTTTATGAATGATATTACACAAACAATGACGTCACAATGTGAGAAGTACAAGTGAGTCATTAAATTTTGGCAGCAGAGTCTCACCTTGCATTTCTTGATGCCAATGAAACCAAGTCCGTCACAATCATTGGAATTGCCAGCGATGAAGCTGAGTCTGTGGTTCTCTTACTCTCACACCGGTGGTCTCTCTCTCTCTCTTCTCCAGGTTCATTTCTGGCCCTGGCACCCCTCTGCCTTGCTCTGCACTCCCACCCTCGAATTTTGCTCCAAAGGGCTTTCTTGGTCTTCCAGTGACCAGCTTCTGTTGAAACTTCCAAAATCCAGGTTCCTTGCTCACCTCCACTCATTTGCTTCTCCTTTCTGCAGCCTGTGGAACCAACTTCCTCAGATTTCAATCTGACTCTTCCATCTTCAAGATGGCTGTTCTCCAACACCCCCCATCCATACTCATGTTCTTTTCTCCCCTCCAAGCCTTCCTTTCCTCCCCAAGCCCTCTCCAAAATAAAAGCCCTCCACAAGACGACCCCTTCCTTTCCAGATGAATGTGCTTTCCCCCCTTATTCCTCAACATCCTTTTCTTATGCCATTTCCAGTTTTCCTTTCCACTTCTTGCTGTGTTTGAGCTTGCATCCAGCTTGTTGACCCCTTGTCCACCCAACTCCCTGTTACCTCATTATTCCCCATGAGGATTGCGTAAGTTTCGGAAAAGGTAAGGTTGAAGTAAAATTGTGGAAGTGTATGGTGAATCTGGAACGGTAAACGCAGACTGAAGCTGATGGATTAATGAAAAGTACCAATTAGAGGGTGGAGAGATACGTGGTTTCAGGAGGTGTATAGTTCGGAATGATACAAGGAAATTATTATTTTCCAACCCCAACCCTAACCCCCTTATTCCTTTCCATCCTGATGGACCGGGGGCCCGCTTGCAACAGAGCGCGATATTTCAATTTTAGTGTCGCGATCGTCGTTCTCGGTGATCTACTACAATCTACATCGACTAAAATCTGCAGTGATCTACAATCCACAAGAAACACCCGCATGGGAGTGTGTTTTTTTTAACTCCCGGAACAAGTTGTTCAACATCCATGAGTTTGATTAATTAATTATTTAGCGACAACATCCTGTTTTCAAGTTATTCTGTCCAGCGGTTTATTCTCTCGAGGTTTTCACACAGAGTCTTCTGTCTATGTCATAATTTCACAATTAAATTTCTTTCAATTATTTTCTCGTGAATAGTTCTCAAATTGAATTCAATAGTTTGACTTCCGGTTCTTGGTTTGGAGCGACGGCAGCTTCTCTCAGGGGTCTCTGCCGACTTTCTCAAAGTTAAGTTTCCCGTCGTTATTTGTCCCGTTTTGACTGTTTATTTTCTCACCTACATGCTCGCTGTGTGTTCCTAATTCAGTTTTGTTTTAAAAATTATCCTATTTTGTGAGTTTTCGTCGACCTTGTCTTATCGGGCCCCTTGGGGCCGACCCGTCCTACCCCTCTCGGTGTACGATCGTTTTATTTGTATTCTCTCCCTATTACCATCAATTCCTATTTTCCCCACTTTTCCCAACAACCGCCATCTATCCCTCTCAACAACACACTGCCTTTCTTGTCTTAAATTCAAAAAATTAACAAAAAAAACAACAACCCTATCTTCCCCCATACCCACGAGTATCGATCCTTCTTCTTCTTCTTCCTCCTTCTGCCGGCACACCATCTTTCTTCTTGTTGAGCTGACCCACTCTCACCATTACCTTCACGATTTCTTCCTACTATCTCCCATTCCCTAATTTCACCTAATCTTCAAATATCCATAAAAAAAATAATAATTTCCCTTGTATCCTTCCTAACCATACACCTGAAACCACGTGTCTCCATCTCCCCTCTTCCTGGTACTTTTCATCGACCTATCAGCTTCACTCTGCGTTTACCGTTCCAAGTTCACCGTACACCTCCACGATTTTACTTCAACCTTTCCTTTTCCGAAACTTACGCAATCCTAATTAAGATTAATAATCATAATAAATAAATTCACTTTTAACTACAAAAAGAAAACATCACACCACACATATTCGACTCTCCCACTAGACAAAAGGACGGGGTCCTGACGACACACGTACTTAATAGCGAACGCAGTGAGCTTCATACTTAACACGTGCACATGAGAGAATAGGAAACAACAACAACACAATACCCCCTGGCTATTTGGAATCCGTGTCGTTGGCTATGACCCTTTTGCTTCCGGTTGTTTTTTAACGCTGTGCGGTGTATAAACACGATTGGGTTTTATTTCTATCTTGTGAATATTACTTAACGTGTGCACATGAGAGAATAGGAAACAACAAAAACAACACAATACCCTGGCAATTGTGAATCCGTGTCGTTGGCTATGACCCTTTTTCTTCCGTTATTTTTTTGCTTCTGGTTTTTTTTTGTTTCCGGTTTTTGTCATGGGGAATGATGCATGCCGGGAGATAAAGGCATCGTCGGAGACATGAAATACCCAAATAATATCAGACATGGTGTATATTTCTTCCACTGATTTTAATAAAGATATCTTGGAAGCCGCTCGTCCGATTGACATCAAACTTCGAAAAGGCACATCTGCGGGGCCCCGGAAATATTCCTGGCAAGTTTCAATCAGATCGGACCGGCGGTCGTCGAGAAACGGCGGTCGCAGACAAACAAACAGACAGACACACATAGAGATTGCTGGAATTATAGATAAATATCTCACCTGTTCACTTAATTATTATTATATCTCACCTGCACACTTAATTATGATTATATCTCACCTGTACCCTTAATTATGATTAAATCTCACCTGTATACTTAATTATTATTATATCTCACCTGTACCCTTGTTTATTATTTATTAAATCTCACCTGTATCCTTGTTTATTATTTATTAAATCTCACCTGTACCTTTGTCTACTTGTCGTAACTGCGAGGAATCTGTGAGGGGGTAGAGCATCAGCTGTGGTCAAGTGATTCTCGTCCTTCTTTCAGGGGAATTCGCGCATTGCCTTCATCTGAGCCCATCCCTCGGTGTACTGCAGTTAGAGCAGAGGGTGGTAGGCTCTTGACAGAGGAGTCCGAAGTGAAGGCCCTCTGGGCCGGTTACTTTGATCGGTTGGACCAGGCTGATCCACCAGCTCTCGAGTTGGACGTTAGGGGTGTTCCCATCACTGTTGCTGACCCTCCGTTTAACTGTGGTCAACCTTCGTTTGTGCAAACACGGGCTGCGGTGAACCGGTTGAAATGGGGTAAAGCTCCTGGAATCTGTGGCATCCATGCTGAACTTTTCAAGGCTGGTGGAAAAGCTGTACTCGTGTCGTTGTATGCAGTTCTGTTCTCTGTCTGCAACACAGGCATCATACCAACTTACTGGAAGAGGGTCCTTGTTGTCCCTCTCTGGAAAGGGAAGGGTGGTCGCCAAGACTGCAACGACTGAGGAGTGACGCTGCTCTCAGTGCCGGGAAAGGTCTTTGCTCGGATAATTCTTTATAGGGTTCGTCACCATCTGCTTGAGCACCAGCGTCCAGAGCAGTCAGGCTTTACACCAAAGAGGTCAACGATTGACCGTATCCTTGCTCGACGGGTCCCCACCGAATGCAGACGAGAGTTTTGGCAGGGGCTGCTTGCATCCATTGTTGATCTCTGTTAAGCATTTGATTCAGTGAATCGGGATGTCCTCTGGAGGATTCTTGGTCTTTGTGGGGGGGCAACCGAAACTGACCGATCTGAACTCCACTCTGGTACTGAAAGTGCTGTGAGATGTGATGGTACCATCTCTGACTTATTTCCAGTTGTCAGTGGAGATTGTCAGGAGTGTGTTCTGGCCCCCACACTTTTCAGCACTTGCATGGACTGGATTCTGTGTGGGAGGTGTGCTTCATCTTTTCAAATGTATTTATGTAAATGAAAAACGGCTTATTTACGCATACACTTCACGAGATTTGAAATCTCGTCGAGAAAAGGAGGGTTTCCCTGACAACGGTGAGAAAATATCGTTCCATTTTTGGTTTGATCACGACGTTTCGATGCGTTTTAAAAATAAATGAGAAATGCTGTCAAACACGCACTGCACTTTGGGTCAAATAAGTAGTTATTAATTAAAAACAAGATTTGTATTGAAAATACTAGTGCGGCTCCGTACGTGCGTGGCCGTATGTGCAAAAAAAACAAAAACTGGATTGGGGCATTGTTTCAATTATATCGGATCAACCGTATCATAAATGGCCATAACTTGGGAAACACTTGGGAAGCAGCTGAAACGGATGAAGAGGAACGATATCAAACTTTGAAAAGGCACATACTCAGGTCCCAGCGTCAATTGTGACATCATATTTTAAAAAAAAATCAGCATTGTGACGTCATTCGTGATGTCATAGCACCGTGTCCTGTCATTGGTTGACAGATAAATGGCCGTAACTTGGGAACCGCTTGTCCGATTAATATCAAACTTTGACAAGGCACATCCTCAGGTCCCCGGCAATATTCCTGGCAAGTTTCAACTCGATCGGACCAGTGGTTGTCGAGAAACGGCGGTCGCAGACAAACATACAGACACACAGAGATTGCTGGAATTATAGATAGATACAGGTTTCTAG
This sequence comes from Eptatretus burgeri, assembly GCF_056783735.1. Taxonomy (NCBI): domain Eukaryota; kingdom Metazoa; phylum Chordata; class Myxini; order Myxiniformes; family Myxinidae; genus Eptatretus; species Eptatretus burgeri. Next base: position 2,337,453 of record NC_140979.1, read on the forward strand.
GCAACGTGGACCCGTCTGTATTGCCGAATACAGAAAGGGGCAGAAGAAAGACGAACTTTCCAACTATTTTATATCCGGAGGTTTGTGCCATCACCAATCAGTTTTGAGAGCGTTCGCCAAGAGGCTTAAGCACTCAAGCAAGCACTCGATCGAAATGGTTGATAACTGGAACGTGTCGCTTGGCAAGTGACAGCAAACTCATTAGGAATTGAACACACCCCGGATTTAGTGAATTATCGACACAGAAGAGTACCCGTCCGACGGGCGATCTTTTTCCAAGCGTGCAACACATTCTTTGACACATCACTTTATTTGGGCGGTGTATGGACAACAGACAACTCTGTATTGGCAAAAAAAAGAAGCAATAACCAGGGTTACGTGCATGAAGCAAAAAACACATCTCCTGTTGATGATCACAAACATCTCCCAGCACTGGAAAACGTGGGGACAGGAACACTGCACTGTAAATGGTGAAGACTTGTAATACCTTCTCCCACCAATAGGGGGCGCTACACGGTACACATTTACATCGAGAATTTACAAAGATAAATACATCCCGATACATTAATTGTGGTCATGCTGATCCTGTGAAACACCAATCAGACAGTTTATCGTTGGGTTTGGGGATCGAACCCGGACTCGTCAGCTGAAAGGCAACTCCACCACCCTAATATCACCACATTTTCAGTTACACACACACACACACACACACACACACACACACACACACACACACACACACACACACACACACACACACACACACACACACACACACACACACACACACACACACACCACTGTACAAAACGTGCTTTGTTTTACAAAAAAAGGATACACAATGAAATGGGACACAGGAGCTCATTCAGCCCCCTGATAACCCCCCAATTCAGCGGCACCCCCTGATAACCAATAACAATGGACATGATTCAAATATTTTCAACAGTTACAATGAACACAATTTTATTTTCCACGTTTGAACAAAGATGCGATGACGAAAACCGTCACGGATAGTAACTTCCAGATTGAAAACCCGGGAACGCTCTGTGTCCCTCCTGCGGGTCCGCTTGTGGTCCACGACGCGTGGGTTACCTAGAAACCGCTAAGCCACGCCCCTTAGCTCATTGTGTTTTTTAATGAGTCGAAATCGATTACTAGCGTCACTTATAAACGTTTGAATGCTTAACTTTGAACTTTGTCGTAGTTTAAAACGACGGAATAACATTTGTAAACAGAGGTTGTTTGATCGAGAGGAAGGAACGAGGTTAGAATACCTTCGAGGTGTTAAACTTGCTAATTTGAGTTGTGATTTTAACGTCTTTTGAGGCTGTTTGAAGGTGATTAAAGGAAAGTTCTTCGAATGTTTACTTTCGGAGGATTGCTCAAGGAAGTCCGCGATGAGGGAAACTCACGTGAGCTCGATGGGACGCTGAACGGAGGGAAGACGAGAGTCGAGAGAGAGAAAGAAACACAAACGGTGGGACACCCAGGGAGGTGTCTCCAACGACGTCCGCATTTACGGAATATAAAGCGTGCAGTTCAGGTGCTCAGTCGAGTTGCGAACAGTCACGACCTTTTTGTCAAAACTGTATACGTGCTCCCACCCTTCGGTGATTGAACCTTTTCCCCCACTTTTGCATGAAGGCTCGGGAATGGTCCGCTCCCTTTTTGGTTCTCCAGTGCGGTTAAGAACACCGTCCTCAAGAACCAAGTGGATAGCATTTTACCCCTTATCCTCACCGTGGCCTTAACCCTTCCCCCCTTCCCCTACTTACCCCCCCCCAAACATTCAAAAACAAAAAACAGACAAATGAAACCTCATGGGGGTGCTCAGGGTGAGATAACATCTTGAAGATGGAGTCTCAGCTCCATGAGCCCTGCACTGAGATGGGTCTCGGTCTTGGTGCCATGAGCCCTGCATTGAGATGTGTCTCGTTCACCAGAGCCCTGCATTGAGATGGATCTCAATCTTGGCACCATGAGCCCTGCATTAAGATGGATCTCGGTCTTGACAACATGAGCCCTGCATTGAGATGTGTCTCGGTCTTGGCACCATGAGCCCTGTATTAATATGGATCTCGGTCTTGGCGCCATGAGCCCTGTATTAATATGGATATCGGTCTTGGCACCATGAGCCCTGTATTGAGATGGATCTCGGTATTGGCACCATGAGCCCTGCATTGAGATGGATCTTAATTCTTAGTCGCCGCACCATGAGACCTATATTGAGATGGATCTTCGTCTCCGCACCATGAGTCCTGCATTGAGATGGATCTCGGTCTCGGCACCATGAGCCCTGTCTTGAGATGGATCTCGGTCTCGGCACCATGAGCCCTGTCTTGAGATGGATCTCGGTCTTGGCACCATGAGCCCTGTATTGAGATGGATCTCGGTCTCGGCACGATGAGCCCTGCATTGAGGTGGATCTCAGTCTTGGCACCATGAGCCCTGCATTGAGATGGATCTCGCTCTTGGCACCATGAGCCCCGTCTTGAGATGGATCTCGGTCTTGGCACCATGAGCTCTGTGTTGAAATGGATCTCATTCTCGGCACCATGAGCCCTGCATTGAGATGGATCTCAGTCTCAGCACCATGAGCCCTGCATTGAGATGGTTCTCGGTCTCAGCACCATGAGCCCTTTTTTGAGACCAGTACGGGCCCGTAGGGGCGGGCCAGTAGGTGCGTGCACGTAGGTGAGTGCCAATATGTGCAGCCCTCTCTCGCCGCTCTCTCGCCCCACCAAACACTCATCCCCCCCACACTCGCCCCCCTCTCTCCCCCCTAGTCTCGCCCTTCCTCTCTCCCCCCCCCGGTCTCTCCCTCTCTCCCACTCTATTCTTTCCCATTCTTCCCTCCAGGCTTTCAAAACAGCTGTTCCCCACCACCTCTTATCTTCCCCCATCCAAATCCTCGATCTTTTCTACCCCCGATAATCCACCCAAGCCCACTTCCTTCATTTCTCCTGCTTTCCTTCCTGAAAGTCCCTGTAATGTCCATCTTCTCTTCGCCATGTTCCCCGTCCCATCCCCATCCCTCTCCCTTCCACAGTTCACCTAATGTGTCTGTTCCCCATTGTTGTGTCCCTTCCACTCCCGCCCCTCTTGTCTCATGCCTCCTTGCTGTGAGTTGTGTGTTAGCTCTCATACGAGCCTCGACCAAGGTATACAAAAAAAAAAAAAAAGATTCCTCGTGATAGTTTCCTGAAATCTGCAATCTCTGCATCAGTGTTGGCAGACGTAGGATCGAGTGCATTTGACTCGCTTCGTGATCACATGTTTGAGACGGAGACAGACGGTAATCATGTATTTTCTCTCATACATCACATCTGTGAGTGCAATACAAAGATTCGTCTCCACCATGTTGTTCGAACCATGAACACTGGATTGAAAGATAAACCTCAGAATTAGCCAGAAAGATCTGGCGAATCAGCGGTGGGCGGAGCCTGTGGTCACGTGATCGTCCTTGGAGACGGGTGGGCGGAGCCTGCGATGGTGGGCGGGGCGGGAAACCTGGAGCACGCTCAGGCACCTTGCGGTCACGTGATCGTCCTTGGAGACGGGTGGGCGGAGCCTGCCGTCGAACCAGTGAAATCCACGTCACTCGACATCGACGTCACAGAGTGAATGAATAATCATCTTTGGTTTAATAATATAAAAAATACCGATATATGTTTTTTTATCTTTAACTTCGATCGTTTGATGGTTTAATGAAATCCATTCTTTATTTGCTTTTCCTTTGATCATTTTCTTGATTTTGGTTTTCTCATCGAACGCCGTTTGCTTGCTGACGGCGTTTAACGTGTTGGGCGGTGTATAAACGGAATAATTTTCCCGCCAAAAACAGAATAATTTTCGTTAAGAAACGAGGAAAACGTGAATGGTAATTCAGATGTGGATCGCAGTTAAGTTCACATGATAATCCAGTTCACTAAACGATGGGGATTGATAAGATTGATCGTTGTTTGGTTGAAGGATTTATCAAGGTGAGTGTCTGTTTACCTGGTCGGACGGTTCCAAGGTGAAGTTTGGTTGTTTTTTTTAAATAAAGGTATCATAACTGATCAGGGAAGGCAAAGTGCGTTTGCTGTGTCCGTGTATATCCACACCTAAAGAGAGTGGTGTTTGTGTGTGTGTGTGTGTGTGTGTGTGTGTGTGTGTGTGTGTGTGTGTGTGTGTGTGTGTGTGTGTGTGTGTGTGTGTGTGTGTGTATGTGTGTGTCGCCATCTTTGCCAGAGATGGCTGATCGGATCTTCGTCAAACGTTCGGAGGTTCATCAGTGATTGCCGGCGAGGGTTTTCGGGGAATTATTTATTTATTTAATCACCTCGATGGTCCCTCAAGCCATTTGTTGAGATGTGAAAGGTCATATTATCAAATGATCTCAGACCCCCCCCCCCCATTGCTTTGTGGGTAAACAAACAAAACAAGAAGAAAATAAAATTTTATTTTTTAATTTTTTCAGGTTCTGTTCATCTTGGTTCGTGGGACAGGACAAAGTCCCGTGTGGAGCAGAAAATGCCAACCTTGACAAAGAGAAAACAGTCTCCATGAAAACAGTTTCACCCCATTATAATCAAATGGGATATTTTTTTGTGATTTTATTATTGCCAAACCGTCAGGTCAGGTCACATCAGATCTGTGACTGGCAGCAGGTACCGTGTACACCTGTACTAACCTGTTCCACGGTCGGGTTGTCAGCGACGAAACCGTCTCCCCCACCGGGTTTCCTGGTGAGGAGGGTGTATGATATGGACACCCAGCAGGATGAAGAACAAGACCTGTCAAAGGTCGGAGGACCTCCTCGTGAGCCAACTGCCATCCATATCGAGTACCCGGCCGTGTCTGCGGACGTCCTCCTGCAGGTGGGTTACTGTTTATGAGGAGGTTGGTGGCAGGATTTGCACTCTGGCCACCGGAAAACACTTCATCCTGCAAAACTTACAAAAATATAAATAAATTAAAAAAAGAGAGGATGATCACCTGTCTCTGTTATCATCTGAGCTCCAGCATTTGGACATCGGTATTGCAGCACTCTCTGAGGTTCGGAGACCAGACAGCGGTGAGATCAAGTCAGGTGGTTACACCTTCTACTGGTCTGGTCACTCTGATGGTTACCATGCCCAAGGAGTTGCTGCAGCCGTGTCCAACAAGCTGGTTACCATGCTCATGGAGTTGCTGTAGCCGTGTCCAACAAGCTGGTTACCATGCCCAAGGAGTTGCTGTAGCCGTGTCCAACAAGCTGGTTACTATGCCCAAGGAGTTGCTGTAGCCGTGTCCAACAAGCTGGTTACCATGCCAAAGGAGTTGCTGAACCCGTGTCCATCAAGCTGGTTACCATGCCTAAGGAGTTGCTGTCGCCGTGTCTAACAAGCTGGTTACCATGCCCAAGGAGTTGCTGTGGCCGTATCCAACAAGCTGGTTACCACGCCCAAGGAGTTGCTGTGGGCGTGTCTAACAAGCTGGTTACCATGCCCAAGGTGTTGCTGTACCAGTGTCCGACAAGCTGGTTACCATGCCCAAGGTGTTGCTGTACCAGTGTCCGACAAGCTAGTTACCATGCCCAATGAGTTCCTGTAGCCGTGTCCAACAAGCTGGTTGCTATGCCCAAGGAGTTGCTGTAGCCGTGTCCAACAAGCTGGTTACCATGCCCAAGGTGTTGCTGTACCAGTGTCCGACAAGCCGACTCCAATGATAATCCCACCGATCAACGAGTGTATCATGAGACGAGTCCTTACAGAGAAGACCAAGAGGAACCCAACTCACTTTACAGGACTGTGTAATGTACTCCAGGATGTTCGGCACAATATTCCCGAAGGAATGCTTCGGTCACATACAGGAAGCATGGCTCAAAGAGTGACGGCATTCGACAAGGCAAATGGCGGACGAAACAAAGTATTGACTACTTTTATTTATTTATTTCATTTTTTTAGAGTAATCCCATCAAATAACATCGTGTCTTGTTTTTTTAGATGAGATCCTGTTCTCGGCAGTGGAGTTGTCGTTGTGAAGGTAATGTTGAGGTAATATTTATTTTTGCAGATGAGACCCTGTTCTTGGCGGTGTAGTTGTTGTTGTGAAGGTAATGTTGAGGTAATATTTATTTTTTCGATGAGATCCTGTTACCTGCAGGGTTCACAAGCTTTGTTGTTGTTCTTGTTATTGTTGAGAAACTCCATTACCTGCAGGGTTCACAAGCTTTGTTGTTGTTCTTGTTATTGTTGAGAAACTCCATTACCTGCAGGGTTCACAAGCTTTGTTGTTGTTCTTGTTATTGTTGAGAAACTCCATTACCTGCAGGGTTCACAAGCTTTGTTGTTGTTCTTGTTATTGTTGAGAAACTCCATTACCTGCAGGATTCACAAGCTTTGTTGTTGTTCTTGTTATTGTTGAGAAACTCCATTACCTGCAGGGTTCACAAGCTTTGTTGTTGTTCTTGTTCTTGTTGAGAAACTCCATTACCTGCAGGGTTCACAAGCTTTGTTGTTCTTGTTATTGTTGAGAAACTCCATTACCTGCAGGGTTCACAAGCTTTGTTGTTGTTCTTGTTATTGTTGAGAAACTCCATTACCTGCAGGGTTCACAAGCTTTGTTGTTGTTGTTATTATTGTTATTTACAAGATTTAAAGCTTGCACACAGTTCTAGTGCTCTCATGCCATTGTGTCATCACCCCATTATGTTATCACCCCATTGTATCATCACGCCATTGTATCAACCATTTGTCATCACCCCATTGTGTGATCACACCATTGTATCATCACGCCATTGTATCACCATTTGTGTCATCACCCCTTTGTGTCATCACCCCATTGTGATCACCCCATTGTATCATCACCCAATTGTATCATCGCCCCATTGTGTCATCACGCCATTGTGATCACCCCATTGTATCATCACCCAATTGTATAATCGCCCCTTTGTGTCATCACCCCATTGTGATCACCCCATTGTATCATCACCCAATTGTATAACCTCATCAATTGTGATCACCCCATTGCCCCATTGTATCATCGCCCCATTGTGTCATCACGCCATTGTGATTGCATCACCCGTGTGACCTCCATCACCCAATTGTATCATCGCCCCATTGTATTACTCCATTTTGTGAGCGAACACCATGATGTGATGTCACATAGAGATTTTTATTCGTTCATGTCAATACAACAGAAACCCGATGTAAATAAACCACGATAGAAATAAAGGAATCCTTTTATTCTTACACTGGTTAAAAGAGCGGGAAAAAGTCTTGGTTTGTGATTTTGAAGGTGATTGGTTCCACCTGAACAAATTTACAATTGCTATTATAAGTGGGGTGGACACTTATCCAACCAAGATATACTAGTTTTGTACACGTCTGTCCGGTTATTTATGTACACGTCTGTCCGGTTATTTATGTACACGTCTGTCCGGTTATTTATGTACATGTCTGTCCGGTTACTTATGTACACGTCTGTGCAGTTATTTATGTACACGTCCGTCCGGTTATTTATGTACATGTCTGTCCGGTTATTTATGTACATGTCTGTCCGGTTATTTATGTACATGTCTGTCCGGTTGTTTTTGTACACGTCTGTCCGGTTATTTATGTACACGTCTGTCCGGTTATTTATGTACATGTCTGTCCGGTTACTTATGTACACGTCTGTCCGGTTATTTATGTACACGTCTGTCCGGTTATTTGTGTACACGTCTGTCCGGTTATTTATGTACATGTCTGTCCGGTTATTTATGTACATGTCTGTCCGTTTTTTTATGTACACGTCTGTCCGGTTAAACTCTTAACAAAACTGCTTCTCCGCTGGTAGTTTTGTCCTGGTGTGGAATCTCATCCAAAATGGCATTTGAACCATGAGGAAGTTGTGTTGTTCTGGGAACGAGCGAGGAAAACTTAACACTTCACTTTAGTTTACTTCGCTTAATGGACAACGTTTTAGGGTGTCAAGTCAAGACCCTCGATATACGAGACAAACCCCGAATATATAACGTAGGTTTCCCCATTTTGGAAGGGATATGGGGAATTTAATCGGTCATTACCATTCAGGGATAAAACAAACACCTCCAAGAGGTTTTCACATCTACCTTTAAATTGGGGGGGGAGGAAGGTGTGAGTGATGGTGAAAGGTTTGGAGGAGTGGAATTGGATGGGTGTGGTTGGTGGAGGAGGGAGAGAGGAGAGGGGGAAAGGTGTGGAGGAGAGGAGGAGGATGAAGAATAAAGTAATCTCTCCACCAGGGAATAAACCTTGGGAGGGGACGGACAAGTCATCGAGGCGGCAATGGCTGGGGTCGAGGGAAGGAGCCAATTCAGTGAATGAACTTCATCATGTATCGATATACTCGTGTTTAAAAACGAAAAACACAGTCTGTCCGTCCGTCCGTGAAGCCGTGTCACTAACATGTCCCTTAATTACGGACTGTTTGACTACACGTGCGTCACTTCATTATTTACTATTCGAATGTACCTTTTAAACTTTTCGACCGTTTAGACTGCTGAGACCCCTGAAACAGACCCTTTAGATAACATGAAACATTTACATCCTTTATCTATCTATAATTCCAGCAATCTCTGTGTGTGTGTCTGTGTGTGTCTGTGTCTGTGACCGCTGTTTCTCGACAACCGCTGGTCCGATCTAATTGAAACTTGCCAGATATATTGATGGGGAAACTGAGGATGTGCCTTTTCAAGGTTTGATATTAATCGGACGAGCGGTTCCCAAGTTACGGCCATTTATCTGTCGACCAATGACAGGACACGGTGCTATGACGTCACGAATGACAACACAATTAATATTTCCATTACCTGCAGGGTAATGCTTCCCAAGTTATGGCCATTTATTTGCCAACCAATGACAGGAACCGTTGCCGCAGCCATTTTTTTCAACCAATGACAGGAAGCATTGCTGCGTAGCCGTGATCGATGGGGAAGAGAAATTCAGCCGCGTTCGCCATTACGGGTTTTTTCTCTTCTCTTCTCTTCTCTTGGTATTTTTCCTTGCGAAAAGGCAAAATACGTTGGCGCTAATTGAATAATCGGCCATTAAAAGCCTCCGTATTCTTGCCCTGGACGAGGAAACAAAGAAGCGCCGTTTCCTCAGCGATGTTGTTTCTGAAGAGGTGCTAACGAGATAAAGGTGTGTACAATGTACATGGAGACGATTTTTATTATTATTTATTTATTGAATAAAAATTGTTCCAAAAATAATTTATCAAAAAAAGTGCACAACTTTTTTTTGTTTCCAATTGTCAAAACGCTGTGGCCTTTGGAAGTGTAAAGGAATTCAGCTCGACTCAACATGCTTGCCAACGAAATACATCTCAATTTGGTGGTAAAAACGATTCACAACGACGGGTTTCCTTACTCATTGCTCTGCAGTCTGCATTCAACCCCTTCATTTGTCATCTCATTGACCTCATTTCATCTATCTATAATTCCAGCAATCTGTGTGTGTGTGTGTGTGTGTGTGTGTGTTTCTGTGACCGCTGTTTCCCGACAACCACTGGTCCGATCTAATTAAAACTTGCCAGCTATATTGCTGGGGACCTGAGGATGTGCCTTTTCAAGATTTGATATTAATCGGACAAGTGATTCCCAAGTTATGGCCATTTATTTACCAACCAATGACAGGACACGTGCTGCGTAGGCGTGGCCGATGCGCCATTTAGTTACCAATCGCAGGACACGTTGCTGCGTGGGCGTGGCTGCGTAGGCCGGTGCACGGCCGGCCGACGATGACGTCATGTGCCGTGCTGGTTACGATGGGGATCGATCGGTGCCTTAGTTACCGTGGGGTAGGAGTGCCAATGGTAAATGGCAGCGAATGTCATGGCAAGCAAAGACAGGGAGGTAAACTTGATTTTAATTAACTCTGTGTGTAAGTATCACAGCAGTTGTTACTTCAATGCAAGCGATAATTCGTGGAATGATGTGAACTTTCCGTACGGGCACGCACTACTTTTGGATAGTGATGACTTACAGTATTCTAATAATTTCTCGATTTCTTATCCGCATTTATAGATAAACACAATGCCCCAACCAGTCGTCGTTTATGAGAGCGAAGGAATGGCCTGTGTATTTGTTTGAAAGTTTTTTTTTGCATGTACGGCCACGCACATATGGGCACGCGAGAGCGAAGGAATGGCCTGTGTTGTTGTTTCTGGAAAGCGGTTTTAAAGTATATATATATATATATATATATATATATATATATATATATATATATATATAAATTTTTTTGCACGTGCAGCCACGCACGTACGGGCACGTGAAAGCGAAGGAACGGCTTGTGTGGTTGTTGTTTCTGGCACGTGGTTTGAGTTTTTTGTGGGGGAGGGAGAGTTTGCACGTACGGCCACGCATCTACGGGCATGCACTGGTACCCTTAAATCCCATAGACCCCGAAGACCCTCCAAAACCTTGAGGCTCTTGAAGCCCACAAAGACCATTAAGACCCCCAAGACTGTTAAGAGCCTGAAGATCCTCAAGACCCCTAAGAACATGAAAATCCCCAAAACCCCTCCACCACTATACAACTCTCTGGAGGTCAAGGAGAGGAAGAGGTGTCAAAGAATGTGAAAAATGTACAAATGAAACATTTTTTTTACACTCAGAACCGTTGCTCAGATCCATTCCACAATTCGTCTCAGGTTAACAGATTACAGAGATTATGGTGTGTGTGGAAATTAAATAAATGATCACTGGCATGTTTTTTTTTAAGATGAAGGAGAATGTCCTTCTTTCCCTTCCCGTTCCCTCACATTTACCTCCTCCCAAATCCCCTCCACCCCCCACGGACGTCTCTGGGCGATGATGAGTGTGACCTGTTTGAACGTGCTGTTTTAACGTACCCAACTTCTTTCAATCCTGTACTCATGCCAGCATAAGGGGGCCATCCCCTTTTCCCCCCGCTTTCACTCAAGTCCCCCTATCAACCACATGCCCAGAACATCCCCTTCCCCTCCCCCACACCCCCATCCTCCTCACCCCCTCCCAGAGTGTGTCATAACGTGTTACTTCCCCCCCTTCCTCACTCTCCCCTCACCACTTCCTCGCTCTGTTTTCCTAACCCGTTCCTCTTTTCCTAACCCGTTCCTCGCTCCCCCACACCTCCCTCCCCCTACACCCCAGTCTCAATGTTTCCGCCAGCGAAGCGATGGGTTGTATTTGCTCGTCAACAAAAATAAAGGAAACAAATTCACTTTTATCATGTGAATCACTTTTTAATATTCAACGACATGCGATCTCACGGGAAACGCTGAACAAAGTACAACCACGAGGCAGGAATAAACACTCGATGTATAACGAAGAACTCGTGTTGCTCGTGTGCACAATTGTTGATCTGACGAGGGGTTAACGATCGAAACGTCAAGTTCTCATAACTTCCCATCCTCCAACAACGTCCAATTGATCTCATCTCAGGTAACCTCCCATCGTTTACCTCATTATAATTTCCAACTGAAATGTCTCGAAGTTGTTACTGAAACATGGGATCTCATACGGCCTGATTTGTCTCGTTTTTAGGGTCACGTGGGTGGGGGGGGGGGAGGGGTTGAGAGGAGCGGATGGGGTTCAGTGTTAGAAATTCAAAACGTCATTCCAAGAGCCAATAAAATCGATGTTCTACACTTCGTTCGAAGAATGAAATGTAGAAATAAATGAGGGTGGAAAAGGAGAAGGAAACAATTGCATGGGAAGCGAAGCAGGGAGGTGGAATTTCACATAAAGGTTGTGGTCGAGACCACGACGAGCGGATACACGTGACTCGTCTCGGAAGAGTTTGTTGAACCCGGATGTTGGCTTCTCATCCTGAATTCCGTTCAGACGACGTTCCTCCTGTGTCAGGTCTTTATGGACCTGAAATAAAAATGATAAATAAAAACAAACAAATAAATATATAATCACCAATAACCATTGTCTTGTATGATCCAGATGGGATGGGACATGGTTAACCATTGCCTAATATGGTCCAGATGGGTTGGGACATGGTTAACCATTGCCTAATATGGTCCAGATGGGATGGTACATGGTTAACCATTGCCTAATATGGTCCAGATGGGATGGGACATGGTTAACCATTGCCTAACATGGTCCAGATGGGATAGGACATGGTTATCTATTGCCTAACATGGTCCAGATGGGTTGGGACATGGTTAACCATTGCCTAATATGGTCCAGATGGGATGGGACATGGTTAACCATTGCCTAATATGGTCCAGATGGGTGGCATGAAGCTTCTAAGTGATGAGGATGTGAAAGCACTTGTCTGCAAGTGACTGCGTACCTGTCCTGTCGATTAAATAAGTGGTTGTACACCACCCAACTTGCAGGGATTCTCTGTCTGCTTTACACTGAGCGTTAACGCGACTTATGAAGTGACGGGGGAATCGCACAGGATGGAAAACAACAAAAACTCAGAGTACCTGTGCAGAGTAGGACACGGCTCCGCCGACTGGGATATATCACGACGAGCAGTACGACAATGGCGAGTCCCACCAGAAATCCACCAGCAAGCAGAGGAAACGTAACATGGTGGAATAAATTCATTTCCTGCGTCACAAGAGTTTTCACCGAGATAACCACCGTGATGGTGGTGATGCATGCTGTCCATTTAAACTCGTAAAAACACATCGCTTTTCATCCTCATTTCATGACCTGTCCCCTTCCCCAACACTACCTGTGAAAGACCAGGTGACGGTGATGGAACATCCACACCTTCATCTTCGGGATCCTCAACTTCACTAGAGACCTCTATCGGGTGCAGAACATTGTGGTTGTAATTAGTTGCACTAAATTCACATCCTTTTAAAGTTATGAAAGCAAACGTCACAAAATCTTAACGAAAAACAAAAACGATTCATCATCAGCACCAATAGCCTGGGAATTCACTTCCGTGCAACAACACGTTTTATAATGATTTTACAAAAACATCAAACAGAATGTAGATTTGGGCAAAAAAATTAATCTTTTTAACGATATATCAACATTTATTAAATGTGCAGGAAATCAGATTCAAAATTAAACGGAAGGTAAGATGACGTCATGTCCGGTTCTTGGGTTGTGACTTGTGACCCCACGCACCAGAAACGAAAAGCAGGATGAAGCAATCGGTTCACCTCTGTCCGTCCGTCCCTCCACAAAGGTCGGTTTGTGATGGAGGAAACAACTTATTGAAACCGAATGTTAGATTTTGAACACGAATGGGGAAAACGAACGTGCGGTTCAGCAGGACTTTGGCTTTCAATTCATCGTGATCGCGCGTCGTGCCTCGAGAGGAGTGGGGTGATGTTTTAATCACGTCATCTTCATCCCACAGGAACGTCTGGGAAACCTGGGCTCGAATAACATGACGTACGTACGTATCAAATTGGAACCCTTTGCAAGAATTCGTGACTAAACCTGGATGAATCCGCTGTTTATAACTTTTCTTTTTTTGGACAAGGCTAAAAAAGGAGCCTGAGTCTTTAAACATACAAAACCTCAGTCTGATCGAGCCTCAATCCTTAAAAAGCCTCAGTCTTTAAAAATCCTCAGTCTCGAAAACTCCAGAGCATCAATCTTTAAAAATCCTCAGTCTAACTGAGCCTCAGTCTTTAAAATCCTCAGTCTCGAAAACTCCAGAGCCTCAATCTTTAAAAAGCCTCAGTCTAACTAAGCCTGTCTTTAAAAATCCTCAGTCTCGAAAACTCCAGAGCCTCAATCTTTAAAAAGCCTCAGTCTAACTGAGCCTCAGTCTTTAAAAATCCTCAGTCTTGAAAACTCCAGAGCCTCAATCTCTAAAAAGCCTCAGTCTGAATGAGCCTCAGTCTTTAAAAAGCCTCGGTCTTGAAAACTCCAGAGCCTCAATCTCTAAAAAGCCTCAGTCTGAATGAGCCTCAGTCTTTAAAAAGCCTCGGTCTTGAAAACTCCAGAGCCTCAATCTCTAAAAAGCCTCAGTCTGACTGAGCCTCAGTCTTGAAAACTCCAGAGCCTCAATCTTTAAAAAGCCTCAGTCTAACTGAGCCTCAGTCTTTAAAAATCCTCAGTCTCGAAAACTCCAGAGCCTCAATCTTTAAAAAGCCTCAGTCTAAAAATCCTCAGTCTCGAAAACTCCAGAGCCTCAATCTTTAAAAATCCTCAGTCTAACTGAGCCTCAGTCTTTAAAAATCCTCAGTCTTGAAAACTCCAGAGCCTCAATCTCTAAAAAGCCTCAGTCTGACTGAGCCTGTCTTTAAAAATCCTCGGTCTTGAAAACTCCAGAGCCTCAATCTTTAAAAAGCCTCAGTCTGACTGAGCCTGTCTTTAAAAATCCTCATTCTTGAAAACTCCAGAGCCTCAATCTCTAAAAATCCTCAGTCTGACTGAGCCTGTCTTTAAAACGCCTCGGTCTTTAAAAATCCTCAGTCTCTACTGAGCCCCAATCTTTAAATATCCTCAGTCTTTAAAACTCCAGTGCCTCAGTCTGACCGAGCCTCAGACATGTCTGCACCGAACCTTTGAAAACACCGAGCTTCCTTTGGTGTCCTCAAAACCCCAGGTTACCTATTCAGGGTTGAGGACGTCACAAAGGACGTAAACAGGCACAAATAAATAATGTAATGTGTTCGATCGGGTGGTGTAATCGACACTGGGTCAACGGTGGCAAACTTCTGGAATAAATATTTTATCCAACTTTTTACAATCTTTGTTTCATTTAAATATAATTATATACTTCAACACTGTGCGGGGAAAGGTGTCCTGATGTCTTGGGATTTTAACTCCCCACAAAAATGCCTCAACAACAACAACAAATATATATATATATATATATATATATATATATATATATATATATATATATATATATATATATACATACATATATACATACGTTTATATATACCATTGTCCCTATCTCAATCCCACCAAGTGTTAATTCAGCAGCCAACAGGATTCAAACTCAGGATCCTAAAATCCTAAACCCCCAACCCGAACCACTCAGCCAACACCAGGTTTTAAAGCAAAACATCGATATTACATCCTCTTGGGGACTGTCAAGTGTCACCAGTCTGTGTGACATTCCCAAATGAGGTGGGGATTGATCCGTTCGCCTGAACATCTCAAACATGATTTTAATACTTAGTGACTGAGATTGACAAAGACAAACAATGAAGTGACTCTAAGGACTGATGTCATGGGAATGCAGACTCACCTTGATCAGAATATTTTGCTGAAGTTTCTTCTTCTTCCTCAAAATCATCGAATTGTTCCAACGAGGATTTCAAATCTGTTGCATCTTTTGCTGAAGTCATCTTTGGGCACAACGACGAGTTTATTTGTGGGATAAAAGTGGTGTGGGTGGGTGCGTGGGGGAAAAGATGAATCAGGACAAGATGAGAAAGGGTCGTGTATTCCCAAGTTTGTGACATGCCACCTGACTCAGCAGGACGAGGTTAGCACAGACAAGCACGACGAGGTTAGCACGGCTCAGCAGGATGAGGTTAGCACGGCTCAGCAGGACGAGTTTAGCACGGCTGAGCAGGACGAGGTTAGCACGGCTCAATATGAGGTTAGCACGGATCAACAGGACGAGGTTAGCACGGATCAGCAGGACGAGGTGAGCATGGCTCAGCAGGATGAGGTTAGCATGGCTGAGCAGGACGAGGTTAGCACGGCTCAGGATGAGATTAGCACGGATCAGCAGGACGAGGTTGGCACGGATCAGCAGGACGAGGTTAGCACAGCTCAGCAGGACGAGGTTAGCACGGCTCAGCAGGATGAGGTTAGCACGGCTCAGTAGGACGAGGTTCGCGAGGGTCAGCAGGACGAGGTTAGCGAGGGTCATCAGGACGAAGTTAGCACAGATAAGCACGACGAGGTTAGCACGGCTCAGCAGGATGAGGTTAGCACGGCTCAGCAGGACGAAGTTAGCATGGCTCAGGATGAGGTTAGCATGGCTCAGCAGGATGAGGTTAGCACGGATCAGCAGGACAAGATTAGCACGGATCAGCAGGACGAGGTTAGCACGGATCAGCAGGACGAGGTCAGCACGAATCAGCAGGATGAGGTTAGCACGGCTCAGGATGAGGTTAGCACGGCTCAGGATGAGGTTAGCATGGCTCAGGATGAGGTTAGCACGGCTCAGCAGGACGAGGTTAGCACGGCTCAGCAGGACGAGGTTAGCACGGATCAGCAGGACGAGGTTAGCACGGCTCAGCAGGACGAGGTAAGCACGGATCAGCAGGACGAGGTTAGCACGGCTCAGCAGGACGAGGTTAGCACGGATCAGCAGGACGAGGTTAGCACGGATCAGCAGGACGAGGTTAGCACGGATCAGCAGGACGAGGTTAGCACGGATCAGCAGGACGAGGTTAGCACGGATCAGCAGGACGAGGTTAGCACGGATCAGCAGGACGAGGTTAGCACGGATCAGCAGGACGAGGTAAGCACGGATCAGCAGGACGAGGTGAGCATGGCTCAGCAGGACGAGGTTAGCATGGCTGAGCAGGACGAGGTTAGCACGGATCAGCAGGACGAGGTAAGCACGGATCAGCAGGACGAGGTAAGCACGGCTCAGGACGAGGTTAGCACGGATCAGGATGAGGTTAGCACGGCTCAGGACGAGGTTATCACGGCTCAACGTGACAGTACATACGTTAACATGAACACACTAAGGGGGGGTTACCATTGCCTTGCACGAAGGTTTCAGTGTAATTTGTATATTTCAGTGAAAAGTCACTTTTTTCCTCACAGTGTGAAGGATTAAGTGAAGCGAAGTCGAGAAAACCGAAACGTGTTATAAATATAAATGTGTGAAATAAACTACAAATCAGGATCATGAATGAAAATCAAACAATCGACTGAACTAAGGACGAACAACATGAGGTAAAACTCCGACCAGGCAACAAAAACAAAACGGTGAAAACGACGAGAGATAAACACAATTACACGTTCAAAAGGTCTTCTGCGCCGCTTCACCCCTCCCCTTCTCCCCCTCCCTCACTCCCCCCTCCCTCACCCGCGCGGTCGAGACGAAGGAAACGAGACAAAAGGCCACAAACGCGGGACGCACAGCTCGCGCCGCCATTGCAGCCATTTCCTCAGAGACGAAGGGAAAACCATGATCACGTGATCGGTGCCACGCCCCTTTTACCAGCTCGGTGGGCGGGGCTACGAGCGACTTGGTTGTGGGTTTAAAAGTCTGAGCGAACTGTAAGGAACACCGTCACAGAGTCGGCGAGCTATCGCCGGCACCCTGAACAAATTACAAATTCCCTCCCGAGACAAGTGGAAGTCAGGCTCGTATCCAGTACAGTAACCACACGTTAATCCAATAATTTTAAGAAAGAACAGGGGACGGTGCACAACACAGTCCCCCACCACCACAAATTGCCCGGTCGTTTCCCCCACATTTGGGGGGAAATCGCAGGGTTCAACCCACCCTGAACGAACCGGGCGGACCTCACCCTGAGAGAACCATATTGTTTTATTCGAAATTCGAAAATACACACACACACATACTATTGGTACAAAAGAGTCAGCAGACAATAAAGAACCTCCAACATTCGGAGCAATTAAACAAATACTTTACATTTGACAGTTTCCTGTCTTACTTTCGTCCCATACATTAACAATCTCAAGGGGAATTTATACTTCGGGTTGAACTGAAAAAAAAACTAATTTTTAAACACTCAATGAATAAAATGAGATCACACGCCACAAACTACCCAGGCTTGGGAAACTTTTTTTTTTCCACAAAGTTTTCTCCCCGACAGAGGCTCTTCCCAAAAAGTCTCAAACAGTTAACGATCTCGTTGAGGAAGATGATGGCCACGAAGAGATCAGGGTCCCAGTTGAATCTTCCAAAGATGGCCAGGCATCGACATTTCCGCAGCGCCGTCTTCGCTGCACAGAGAATCCTCCAATATGTCGTTTTCTGCAAAACAGGAACTCGTACACCCGGCATACGGACATTCCGCTGTTCGGGTGAGACCGCGTGTGAAGCATTCGAGACGTGAGGGAAGTAAACCCTTAACATGTAACCATGCCAGGTCACGGTGATGACCGGGCATCAACGACGATGCGATAGGTGGCCAAAATGAAGAACTCCACCCTGACCGAGGTTCCCCTAATAACACTGGTTTCTTCACCGGTGGAGACGCGTAGTTTTAAAGCTGGAAATGTGACCTTGTCCAACTTCTTCAAATCATAATCCAACACAATAGCTTGTTTCAGTAGATCATAGGGATACGTGGGAAACCAATTGTCGGGACCTGAGCCCGGTTGCTCAAAGCATCGTTAAACCTATCATTAGCCTAACGATCGATTAAACCTATCATTAAATTAACGATAGGTTTAATGCTGTTGCTCAAAGCTATCGTTAACTTTAACGATCGATTAAATCCCTCTTAACCTTTGAATAACACTTAAATCCTGTCATTTGCTAATCCATCGTTAAGGAATTTAGTGATCGATTAAGCCAAATCAATCATTAAATTTAACGATGCTTTGAGCAACCGGGCCCAGTTCATCTGAAGTCAAACAAGTCCCACCCACGCAGGATAGGCCCCATGTTGTAATGGATGAGCCCTGCCAATCCCCACTTCAATGACCCCCAAATGACATGTGACAGAAGCTAAACAAAGCAATAAAGGGAAGATCTGGGCAACCTTTGCCCCACACACACCTCTCTTTTACACAATTCGATCCAGCTCGGTTTAAAGATCCACGATGCACAGAAGAACCCGTGAACGATCCCCTTTAATCGACGAACAACGCCGGGTCGGGGATAGAGGCAGCACTTCAACTAAAGTCCTCAACATGGGGAAAAAATTTGTCCCTTGACAATCAGTGCTTTGTCCCGAGAGGCAAGGTTCCGTTCCTTCCATTCTCTGCTGCACTTTCTGATCTGAGACAACTTGTCCCGCCAGTCACATGCCGGATTCTCTCCTTTCCCCAAGAACACTCCCAAAACCTTCACCTGCTCTGCCAGACCCCCAAAAATAGCTTCAATCTTGGGCCGATCAAACCGTTCACCAAAAACCAAGACCCTACTCTTATGAAAGTTGACATGGAGTCCCGATGCTTTAGCAAAAGCCGTACAGCATCCCACGGCCTCCCATAAAAAACAACGATATCGTCCATGTATGCCAGAAAGGCTATATCTTCCCCAACCATCCCTGGGATTCTAAATCCATCCACCTTATCCTCTAAAGCCGAGACGAGGGAGGGTTGACAAAACAAAGAGAAGGGGGGGGGGGATAAGGGACAACCTTGCCTGACTACTTTCTCCACTCTAAATCCTTCTGTCAATCTGTTATTTATCACTATTTTTGCGGTCGAATTATCATAAAGACATATATCATATATCAAAGACATATATCAAAGCTTGAACCAGATTCGTATCAAAGGACAACACCCTCAATAAGTCCCACAAATAACCCCGGGAAACGTTGTCAAAGGCTTACGCCAGGTCAAGGGTCAATACTACAAGGTCCAGTTCTCTGTTTTCAGTTTGGGTCAGGATGTCCCAAACGAGGAGCAAAACGTCAGAGGCTTTTCCTTCCTTCTGTGCCACCTCTGGTGCAAATGCAGGACTACACCGATGTCATGACATACTGAAACCAGTGACTGATGACGTCACTGACTGATGATGATGTCACACTCGACCCAAACTGACTTTTGGTATCTCCACCAAAGCATAAGGATCGAGTGATTCTCCCCCCCAAAATGCTCCCTTTATATACCACAAGCACAGCCTTGCATTAGCGGCGCCGATTCGCTACATCTCCTGAATATCGATATAAATGGTGAACGTTGTAACGAGCTTTATAAAACACACATCCTCATCGCAGCGTTTCTCTCCGTACACTGACTTACATATCTGGAGAACTTTCTGCCTTCGCTTGTTGACGTCTGAGCACATTGTAAACGTTTTTAGCGACGCGTTGCCTGCTGGGTAAAAAAAAACAACGTCATGACGTCACGACGCAGGATATGGAGTCGCGTTTTCCCAGCTCGCTCGTTTTCCGTCCTTTTAAAAAATTCTTTGTGACCCAATGATCTTGTGAAATCATTGGATCGCACGTGGATGGATGGATCCCTGTGTTGTTCGAATGAATATCAAGTCGAGGATATGAAGGGAAAGGTTGAAATTTTGTTTACTTCACCTGAGCATCCGTTGCTGGGAGCCTGGTGTTGGCCTAACGGTTCGGATAGCTGGCTTTAGATCTTGAGGTCAAGCCCCCACCCCAGCCATTGAATTAACACCAGGTGGGTTCACTCAGCCTGTCATTCTTGTGAGGTTGGAAAAATGGGTACCTGGTTTAAATAGAGTTGAGAGTGCAGCACAGGCACGATGGGCCACATGGCCTCCTGCATCACGGTTCCTCGCCATTTCTGTATTTACCGACTGTTCCGGGCCTCCCCTCTTGACTGACGATGGAGATGGAGATGGAGATTGGGATCGAAGGGAACAAACCCATGAGAGGAAAACAAGTGTTGCTGAAGTAGAGAGAGAAAGTTAGTAAACACGAGTCCTTCAAGCACCAAGCGATCTGGTAAATCGGTTTGTTAAACCGATAAACACACGAACACACAATGTTAACCAACACAAGGGGTTCATTGATACAACGAGGAATGTGTGTGGGGAAGAATGTTCGTATCACGTGATTTAAACAAACCTTCCAGAGGTTATAAACGCACGGATCTCAAAATCAACCAATCACGTCCTTGCAAACGCATTTTTCCATGGCAACAATACAAGGAGCGTGGCTTGGCATATTGTTCGTCACAAAGGAGGTGATTATTTCCAGATCGTCGTCGTGGTGGAAACGCATTTTCTGTGCTGCTCTTCGCTTTTCTCTCTTCCGATGAGGACAAGACCCGCCGTGTACGGGGGAAACAATGACGGGCCGGTGTACGAAGAGCGTCCCACGCACTGGATTGAAAATCGATCTCACGAGGTGAGTGGGAAGGAGAAGTGTTTGTGGTTTATCAGGAGACTCGGGTCGGGTGGAATATCAAAGAGATGAGAACAGTATAATTACAAAGCAAGGGCTCGTTAAAAAGAGGAGAACATGTCATGAGACATTTACACATCGTTATCGTCACACACGGATTGTCAGGAATATCAATGTCCGAGTGAACTCGTGTACGAATGATTGTCTGGTCCACAAACCTTGAGTCTTGTATTGTTGTGGTGAGGTCATGGTGTTTCAGCAGAGGGCACGGCCTTCCCTGTGAAGGGATGTAAAGCAGGCTGTTCGGTGTGAAAGCACTCGATTGTAATGGCTAAATATCCCGTGACGAGATTGAGGCTTCTTGAGGACCTCGTCGTTCATCGTCATTGCTCATCCCAATGGAAATGTGACCTTGATTGTTGTGAACTTCGAACGTGAAAGTGGTGTCTGCACCGTGAGGAGGGACCCTTGTCTGAGTCCAGTGGAGACATTTGCACAGATTTGTTTGTGCATATTTCTCTGGTAAGGAACCATTTGTTTCCCCTCTCTCTCTCTCTCTCTCTCTGTTTCTCTCTCTCTCTCTGTCTCTCCCTCTCTGTCTCACTCTCTCTCCCTCTCTGTCTCTGTCTCTCTCTCTCTGTTTCTCTCTCTCTCTCTCTCTCTCCCTCTCTGTCTCACTCTCTCTCCCTCTCTGTCTCTGTCTCTCTCCCTCTCTGTCTCACTCTCTGTCTCACTCTCTCCGTCTCTGTCTCACTCTCTCTCTCCCTCTCTGTCTCTATCTCTGTCTCTGTCTCTCTCTCTCTCTCTCTCTCTCTCTCTCTCTCTCTCTCTCTCTCTCTCTCTCTCTCTCTCTCTCTCTCTCTCTCTCTCTCTCTCTCTCTCTCTCTCTCTCTCTCTCTCTCTCTCTCTCTCTCTCTCTCTCTCTCTCTCTCTCTCTCTCCTCTCAGTCTCTCTCTCTCTCTCTTCCCCCCCTCTCTCTCTCCCCCTCTCTATCTCTCTCCCTCTCCCTCATTCACAGATTCATCCCATCTCATCTTCAATTATCCTCGCCTTCATCCTGCCCATGGTACACTGAATCCTGTGATGAGGCAGTTGTTGTGAAACAGGAAAGCAAATCTGACCAAAGGCAATCTCAGCTCATTTCAAAAAGTGCACAATTAGTGTTTGTTCACTCTCAGCAGAGTCAGAAAATAACATACTGTCCTTCCTCAAGATTGAACTTTCAAACTTGACTCCCTCCTCTAAAACCTGATGACACCTTAAGTGGATCTCTGGAGTATGCTCCCCTTCCAATCCCTCCCCTCGAGTCATACGGCATCACAGCCGACTTTGCTCGTGAGAAGGCCGAATGCCTCCATTCTGTGTTTGATTCAAAATCTTGTGTGTCCAACCCCCCACTCTCGGTACTCTTCCTTCCCTGTCGTACACAACTGATCCTCGATTCTAAAGGGTCTTCACAGGTCTAAAGGATCGAATGGTCTAAACTCTAAAGGGTTCATCAAAAAAGAAGTTAGGATCTAAAGTGTCTAAAACGGTCTAAAAATGGATCCAAAGGATGTAAATATCTAAACTATCTTAAAAGGATCTTAAAAGGATGAGGATGTGTAAGGGGTCTAAACTGAAAAGGGTCAAGTGGTGCAAGCAGTGTAACGGGTCAAGAAGGTCTAAACTCTAAAGTGTTGAAGGGATCTGAAGGGGTCGGTCTTACTGGTCTTAAGAAGTGTTTTTTTTTCCAGGAAAATAAAGATGAACGAGTCTCCTGGTTCACAAGACGTTGATGTGAACCGGTCGCCACCACATTCTACACCACGAAAGAAAAAGAAAACTACACTTTGGAAACGTCTAAAGTAAATATATTTTTTATTTTCTCTCTCGACACTTTTTTATAAAACTTCTTTTTGGAAATATCAAATTGAGAAAATGTACAAGAAATTGACTTTTCAATCTTTTTCATCTTAGGTCCTTGTTCAGAAGAAAAAGCAATGGGAAGTGTTGTGATGACGTTTCACATCCCATGTAAGTATGATAAAATCTCCCTTCGGGATGACACACACACACACACACACACACACACACACACACACACACACACACACACACACACACACACACACACACACACACACACACACACACACACACACACACACACACACACACACACGCCTGCATGTTTACTTGTACGCACACATGGCGGTGGATACTTTGAGTCCTGGGAGGACTTCGTTCCACCTTCTGAAACCCGCAAACGGAGATAACAACTGTGGAAGAAATTCATTTCTTCTCTGTCGGAGTCTGAGACCATTTGTCAACAACAAACAACAACAAACATGCGCATGGAGAAAGAGAAAAAGAAGACACAATCAATATCGAACACGATCCACTTTCTGCTCAAAAAACACACAATAATCCCCTTGATACTCGTTTGACAGCCAAGACAGGGGAGGACGAGACATTTGTGAATTAAAGGGCTGATGGACACAAGGCAAAATAACTCAGAACTACAACACATGGCCATTTTGGGCAGAGGGGGAAGAATAACACACTCAGGAGAGTTTGCAGGTCAGCCTTGAAGAACGGATGATAAGTTTTGGGGAGGAAAAGCAGAGTGGGTGGAGGGATACATGAGATCTATACCTTGAACATGCATTCCATTTACTACATGACGATGAGATTCTCCAAACACCCGGCTTGTTTCCATGCAGCCAGCAAGGTCTTTGCCATCAAAAGCCAATCGAGTTGTTGAATTCTCCTTGGACAGCAAGGCGTCTGTTGCAGCAGCCTTCTGGGAGTTATTTAATTTCTTCCAGACAATGGGGGCACCGCTTCTCAGTAGCCGGCAGCAAGGTGTCCTTCTCTTCAGAAGCTGGGCAGTTCCATTTAAACATTGGAGATACTAGTCTTGGTTATATGTATTTCAGTGAGATAAAAGCACATAAGATTTAGAAAGATACAATTCTACTTAACTAGAATATTCATCCATATCACTATGGAGGTCAAAAGACTGTCGGGGAAGGGGAGAATTTCCTGACAGTCATTTGACTCCAGTGCAAAAGTAAGATCAAATTTAATAACGTGTTCAATTTTAAAAAGTACCAACAAGAAGTGAATGTAATTGAGAATAACTTAATATAATTATTTTTTTCTTCTACACAACCAACACACACACACACATACACGAGGAAGCCATTTAATCCACGCGTCTGCTCTTCATGAACACCACGTTATTTAAATTAATCAGTTGATTGTTCTCCGCCCCTCAACAAGGTCGGAGATGGGGGATGTTAAAACGAGTTACGTCCGACCGACTGATCATCCGTCCATGTATGTTTGCGTGCGTGATCTTTCAAAAACCGTTGAACATTCAGCTCTCATATCGCAGATATCTATTCCTTGTGACATCATCTCAACCTGATTAAATCACTACTGTGATTTGGCTAAGTTATGTCACCATGGCAACCTACTCAGAAACTTAGTTTGTGTGCGTGATATTTCAAAAATTGTTCAAGATTTAACTTTCGGATGACACAGATCTTTTCCTCATCCCACCCAAAAGGAGGGGGACCTCGAGTATCAGCTCCCTATTCTGTTTTGTTTGGTGGAGGTGGTGGCTTGTTGTGTCAGTTGTTGAAATACAGAATGTGTATGATATCCGGTTTCGCATATTTGTCGCAATTTGTGGATTTCAAAGGAGTGTTGTTTTCCAGGAAAGCGAAGATGAACGAGTCTCCTGCTTCACAAGACGTTGATGTGAACCAGTCACCACCACATTCCACTCCACCAAAGAAAAAGAAAACCACTCTTTGGAAACGTCTAAAGTTAATATATTTTTATTTTCTCCCTCGACACTTTTTTAAAACTTCTTTTTGGAAATATCAAGTTCAGAAAATGTACAAGAAATTGACTTTTCAATCTTTTTCATCTTAGGTCCTTGTTCAGAAGAAAAAAGAAAAGGAAGTGTTGTCATTATGTTTCACATACGACGTAAGTAAGAGAAAATCTCCCTTCGGGATGTCGTGGCATGGATTGTGATCGGAATAGAAATCGTTATTCCTTTAAAGGAATTGAAGTTAAACTTGTCGTATTTCACATCATCTTCCAGCTTCTTGGAACTCAACTTTCATCACCTTTGCCAGCCAATGTCGCTCATTGTATTTGACGAGAGCCAAAATCACTCTCGCTTCGCTGCAAAGCTGTGCCGCATGCTTTGGTTTGAACCTCTGCTTAAAATTAATGAAATTAAACATTTTCTTACTCAGATTTTAACATCATTGTAATCCGTGGTATCGAGTTGTTTAAACTTTCTTTGTTATGGCAGGAATTTATAATTTGTTCAGGGAGCCTGCGATAGCTCGCTCACTCATCACGAAGGACACTGTGGGGTCTTTAACGTCCACTGACTCATGCCAGCAGACTGTTTAATGGCAAATCGAGGGACAGCACACACACTGATGAATCGCTTTGCCTGTCAAACACCGCGATGACAGTTTATATCTGGGTCGGGACTGATCGGAGGCGAGTGTGGGAGCTTGGGGACACCAAAGGGAAATGAAAGTGAAGTGTCGGTGATCTTCACACCCACTTCACCATGTGACATGTCTTCGCTTCATTATAAACTGTGTGTGTGAAGATACTCTTCGAAGGGTCGCACTCCAGGAGTGTTGTTTGCTGTCTGAATGTTTGAAAACACATCGAGAACAGTTGCAGTCTGATTCTCACCGACCCGACGATATTTTTATTCTGACATTATTTCGGATTTTTAACTTTTTTAACTGCAGCTTTAAAAAATGTTTCTAATTTTTGCAGGAGTCCTGAGTCTCCAATGACAAAACAACCTCTTGAGGAAGAGCTGATAATTGGTGAAAAACAACCTCTTGAGGAAGAGCTGCAAGCTGGTTTTAAACAACCTCTTGAGGAAGAGCTGCAAGCTGGTTTTAAACAACCTCTTCAGGAAGAGCTGCAAGCTGGTTTTAAACAACCTCTTGAGGAAGAGCTGAGAACTGGTGAAAAACAACCTCTTGAGGAAGAGCTGCAAGCTGGTTTTGAACAACCTCTTCAGGAAGAGCTGAAAGCTGCTTTTAAACAACCTCTTGAGGAAGAGCTGATAATTGGTGAAAAACAACCTCTTCAGGAAGAGCTGCAAGCTGCTTTTAAACAACCTCTTGAGGAAGAGCTGCAAGCTGGTTTTAAACAACCTCTTCAGGAAGAGCTGCAAGCTGGTTTTAAACAACCTCTTCAGGAAGAGCTGCAAGCTGGTTTTAAACATCCTCTTGAGGAAGAGCTGAGAACTGGTGAAAAACAACCTCTTGAGGAAGAGCTGCAAGCTGGTTTTGAACAACCTCTTCAGGAAGAGCTGAAAGCTGCTTTTAAACAACCTCTTGAGGAAGAGCTTCAAGCTGGTTTTAAACAACCTCTTCAGGAAGAGCTGCAAGCTGGTTTTAAACAACCTCTTCAGGAAGAGCTGCAAGCTGGTGAAAAACAACCTCTTGAGGAAGAGCTGAGAACTGGTGAAAAACAACCTCTTCAGGAAGAGCTGCAAGCTGGTTTTAAACAACCTCTTCAGGAAGAGCTGCAAGCTGGTGAAAAACAACCTCTTGAGGAAGAGCTGCAAGCTGGTTTTAAACAACCTCTTCAGGAAGAGCTGCAAGCTGGTTTTAAACATCCTCTTGAGGAAGAGCTGAGAACTGGTGAAAAACAACCTCTTGAGGAAGAGCTGCAAGCTGGTTTTGAACAACCTCTTCAGGAAGAGCTGAAAGCTGCTTTTAAACAACCTCTTGAGGAAGAGCTTCAAGCTGGTTTTAAACAACCTCTTCAGGAAGAGCTGCAAGCTGGTTTTAAACAACCTCTTCAGGAAGAGCTGCAAGCTGGTTTTAAACAACCTCTTGAGGAAGAGCTGAGAACTGGTGAAAAACAACCTCTTGAGGAAGAGCTGCAAGCTGGTTTTGAACAACCTCTTCAGGAAGAGCTGCAAGCTGGTTTTAAACAACCTCTTGAGGAAGAGCTGCAAGCTGGTTTTAAACAACCTCTTGAGGAAGAGCTGATAACTCGTGAAAAACAACCTCTTGAGGAAGAGCTGCAAGCTGGTTTTGAACAACCTCTTCAGGAAGAGCTGCAAGCTGGTTTTAAACAACCTCTTGACGAAGAGCTGCTAACTGGTGAAAAACAACCTCTTGAGGAAGAGCTGCAAGCTGGTTTTAAACAACCTCTTCAGAAAGAGCTGCAAGCTGGTTTTAAACAACCTCTTCAGGAAGAGCTGCAAGCTGGTTTTAAACAACCTCTTGAGGAAGAGCTGAAAGCTGGTTTTGAACAACCTCTTCAGGAAGAGCTGCAAGCTGGTTTTGAACAACCTCTTGAGGAAGAGCTGCAAGCTGGTTTTAAACAACCTCTTGAGGAAGAGCTGCAAGCTGGTTTTAAACAACCTCTTGAGGAAGAGATGATAACTGGTGAAAAACAACCTCTTGAGGAAGAGCTGCAAACTGGTTTTAAACAACCTCTTGAGGAAGAGCTGCAAGCTGGTTTTAAACGACCTCTTGAGGAAAAGCTGCAAACTGGTTTTAAACAACCTCTTGAGGAAGAGCTGCAAGCTGGTTTTAAACGACCTCTTGAGGAAAAGCTGCTAACTGGTGAAAAACAACCTCTTGAGGAAGAGCTGCAAGCTGGTTTTAAACAACCTCTTGAGGAAGAGCTGCAATCTGGTTTAAAACAACCTCTTGAGGAAGAGCTGCAAGCTGGTTTTAAACAACCTCTTGATGAAGAGCTGCAAGCTGGTTTTAAACAACCTCTTCAGGAAGAGCTGCAAGCTGGTTTTAAACAACCTCTTGAGGAAGAGCTGCAAGCTGGTTTTAAACAACCTCTTGAGGAAGAGCTGCAAGCTGGTTTTGAACAACCTCTTCAGGAAGAGATGAAAGCTGCTTTTAAACAACCTCTTGAGGAAGAGCTGCAAGCTGGTTTTATACAACCTCTTGAGGAAGAGCTGCAAGCTGGTTTTAAACAACCTCTTCAAGAAGAGCTGCAAGCTGGTTTTAAACAACCTCTTCAGGAAGAGCTGCAAGCTGGTTTTAAACAACCTCTTCAGGAAGAGCTGATAATTGGTGAAAAACAACCTCTTCAGGAAGAGCTGCAAGCTGGTTTTAAACAACCTCTTCAGGAAGAGCTGCAAGCTGGTTTTAAACAACCTCTTGAGGAAGAGCTGCAAGCTGGTTTTAAACAACCTCTTGAGGAAGAGCTGAGAACTGGTGAAAAACAACCTCTTGAGGAAGAGCTGCAAGCTGCTTTTAAACAACCTCTTGAGGAAGAGCTGCAAGCTGGTTTTATACAACCTCTTGAGGAAGAGCTGCAAGCTGGTTTTAAACAACCTCTTCAAGAAGAGCTGCAAGCTGGTTTTAAACAACCTCTTCAGGAAGAGCTGCAAGCTGGTTTTAAACAACCTCTTCAGGAAGAGCTGCAAGCTGGTTTTAAACAACCTCTTGAGGAAGAGCTGCAAGCTGGTGAGTTTTGAAAATGAATCTTTTCTTAAAATGAATTTGTTATCTCGGTTCGTTTGGGTGTTTCAGCACTTGTTTGAGGAAACACCTGAAAATGGTTGTTGTTTTATTTATTTTTCACTGTGCTGGTGGTGGATGCTTGTTCCTCATGACAATGACACGAAGGACTTTTCTCTCACCGCAGCAACTATTCCCGTGAGTGCAGAACATATTGTTTTGTTACTCCATTCACGCGCGTGTCTCAACACGGTGGTATTATGTCCATTGATATTTTTTCTGCTATAATATCTATTTTATCTTGATTTTGCTTCATCTTTCCAGGTTTGCTTCACAATAAAAGAAAGGACGATGAGAGTGACAGCAATGTCGATGTTGAGGGTGATGACATCAAGATGAAGAAGGATGAGAAATTTGAGGAGCATGAAGTGGTAAGCAAGATATTGGATTCCCGACGTTGGGGTGAAAAGTAATGAACGAGTCCACTGAAATCGATGCTACGATTTCTCAAATCACAAATTCAAGCACAAATTTGTCATCTTATTGAAGATATTGTTACGGTTGTGGAGGTAGATGGAGGAAATTATTTGGGAATTTGGCGTTGAATAGAGTAGTTTGGTCCGTGGACGTGCAGGAGGCATCTCGATGGAATTAAGTAGGGAAATTGTGAGCTTAAGTGTTACTTGTCACCACACGTGGGGGTGGTGCGTTGTTAATTAGCTAGGGTTTAAGAATAAGCTTGCTCAGTATGTTATTGCCCTCTGTGATTTTTCCTTATGTTTTCATATTTCAAGAACGGCAATAGAAGTGGGGAAACATGTCTATAAAACAACTACAAGTGGGCGGAACGCCCGCCTTCAAATGGTGACAACAGGCAAAGTCACGCCCCTGAGTGATGATTGATGGGCATGATGTCAGAGACTAGCCAGGCATGCCGAGCGGGCGGACGCCCTACCTTCCCGGGTTTAGTGCGAGCAAGCCACGCCCCGGAGGAGGAAATGGTGGTTACGGCGACGTTAGTCAGTCACTCCCTCAGTCGGAGGGAGATGGGAGATCAGGGTGAGCACACACACGAAGCAAGTCGCTGGGTTTTGGCTCTTGGTTGAGTCTTGAGAAATGGACCCGAACCTCGTGTACGTCATAGTGGGTCGGTGATGACGATCGGCACACGAAGCCTTTGCACTGGGTCTCTGAGCCTTGGTGTGGAGTGCAGCTCGCGGATTGCCTGGCGTGCGTTTGTCCCGTTCCGAGAGAAGCAACGAGGCGCCATTTTGATGTGTGCCTCTGCACGTGCGAATAGAAGCTCCTCGATTCCAAGTTCCACAAAGACCAGCTCTGGGCCAAGCTAAGTTCAAGAATACTCGAAAGGAAGGGTTTTATCCTTATGTTTTTCCCCTTTGTCTGAATTTACGTCTGTGTGAAGAAGCGCTTCGACTGGCGGATTTGTTCACTCCATTGTTATCATTAACTTTTGAATCATTGTCCTTTGTAGATATTTGTTTATTTTCATTCAATATGTTCATTTTAAGAATAAGCTTCCCCAGTATGTGATTGCCCTCTGTGATTTTTCCTTTATGTTTTCATGTTTCATTTATGAATTAAATTAATTTTATTTTATTATTTTTTATATAAATTTTATTATTTAAATCATTTTCATTAAATATGTTCATTTTAATCAACTGTATTTGTTGTGGGGTTCGAGTATAACCCCTCCTTGTGCTGCCCTGGTGCAGCGCCCCTTGTGCTGTGCTCCTCTGCCCCTCCGCCATTGCACCATGCCCTTCCAGCACGTGTGATAATCTCCAAGGATCTCCGTGTTCCCCTCCTATTCATAGGGAACCACTCGGCCGTCCGCGGGATGGCAGTGTTAACCGCCCATCATCACAGATCGGGTTGGGGGATTCACCTTGGCTGCCACCCCCACAACAATATGTCCCCATATTATTCAATATATTATACTGTAGTTATTATTGACTGATGGAGTTGAAATTCGAAAGACATCCTGTACATTTGAGCCACTTATTCAACATACAAACAACATTAACAAATACAAACAAACAAATACAAATGTGCATATGGAGGATCTGAAAAAAACCAGTCTTCCTCTGGATCTCATGAAATACATGGAGACTTTTGGTTCTTTATCTTGTGTTTAGTGAGACACAGCTCTGTCGTTTTCAACGCTGGTGCCACAGTTTGTCAGGTCAATGTGTTTCCAGGTGGAAATCATTTTCAGCTTTTGTGCAGCAATCAGCCAATTTTCGAAGGATTGTAGCATATATTTCAAGACCAGATGTGTAAAATCTCTCCCAGCAGAGAATGACGTCAAAACTGAAATCCTTTGGGTACATTGATGGATCACATACAACTTATGGTATGGAAGGGGAAAAGTTCAGTCCTCTTCTCAACAGGCTAGGGAATTATATATAATACTGTTGCGAATTTGCGCCCGCCGGCGTGCGATCGGCCGCTTGACTCGAATGGCGACCGCGTCGCCCACCGGAACGGAAAATTCAGTCGTGACCCTCCTGGAACTACCACCAGGAGTCAGTCATGGGTGGGGGTTTAACCTCACCACGATCGTGACAATTGCCCATCCGCGCAGGATAGGGTTGCTCGCCAAATTCGACCTACCTAAGTACCTGTGCGAGTGGTCGACCGGGCGATCGTACCTCGCCGCAGGTCGACTTTGGACACGAACCGCTTAAGCGGCTCGTTCCGTGCTGCAGGGATAACCGAGCGGAGTTATCGTCGCCCTCGACGGTTCAGATTATTTACCGGGTGTTTTAAACCCACTATCAATCCCTGACGTGATGCAAGATGGAACTTTCAACAAAGGAAAGGACGCAGCGAAACGGGAAACAGTTCAACAAGCAAGCACTTTATCACACACACAGACAAGCACGTATTCACAGCCATACAGAAATGCACGTATAACAGTCAAGACAAAATGCAACAAAAGCAAAAGCACCACTACCGACTACAATTATTTACAACACTTAAACAATTCTACTTGATGGACTGGCGCCACACACACGTTTACACAGAACCCAAAAGAAATGGAAGTCGCGACTTCCCTTTGTGTGTCGAGTCCTTCTCTCGTGACCGCAACTCCGAGCTCCTCCGGCGTGGTCTGCGAGCTCGTGCCTCGCGCCGCACGTGTGGTCCGCTCGACAGCACGGACGGGGTTTTGGGGAACGGACGGGGTTTTCCGGTGCTATCTCCGCGCTCCCTCATGGGATTCCAGGGCTCGCGCGAGGATCGAGGGCTCGGCAGGAACAACAAGCTCGCCAGGATCAAAAAGGCTGGTGCAAGGAGCAGGAACAAGAAGAAGAAGACCTTGCAGGAACAACTAGCAGACGACCCGAACCAGAAGACCAACACGAACCCTCCTCGTCCGCCCCTTTTGTAGCGCGGGGCTCCGCCCTTCGCCCCGCCCCGTTTCTCGCTCCACCTCCCTTCTGGAAGCTTCCCAAAAAGGGGCGTGCCCTCTCGTTCCCCCCTCCCCGTGCCGTGCGGGGGACGAGGAAAGTCAGTTTTGGCTCGGGGCCAGGGAATTATTCCCCCAAAATCAGGCCCCCACCTTTTTTCACCTTTGACCTCTGGCTCAAATCGCACCTCCCCCATGCCAAAGCACGGGAAAAGCAGGAGGGGAAATCCCACAGGCGTTATTGGTTTTCTTCCCCACGCGCCGTACGACGAGGGAAGGAAGATTCGGGCGGGAGATGCCCCTTCGCACCCCGGCCGCCGCTGCCACTCCGCCCCTCCCATCCGTCCCGCGGAGATCGTGACCGCACGGTGCTCGTTGAATGTCGAGTGGCGAAGATGTGGCAGCGGAGTTGTGGAAGGTGGCGTCGTGGTGTGAATGGCGTGATTGTTGGCGTCGTGTAGTGAATGGCGTGATCGTTGAGATGTTGGTTGTGGCGATGTTCGTTGTTGTTCTTGCACCAAATTAACGACAGCAAAAGAAAAACGACTAACTGAAGAATCGCAGCCCGAATGGATCACATATATTCCCTCTATACAACGGGTTTGGGCTGACGACACATGAACTTACCGATATATCTCACCTGAGGACCCTTTATGGTGTAATGCGAATTTCCACAACCGCAACAATATAAAGCAATCAGAGTTTAGTGAATACATCTGGACATTTTCCTGATACAAACATTCCAGTTGTGTTGAAATAACATTCTTCTATCAAGCTCGCTGGTACCTTGTAGCTATCATTTCATAAAATCACTAAGTAACTAAAATATATGTATAAATAATAATCGGCAATTCTTTTACACTGAATTAAAGCTTATTTGAAAGGTCGGCCTGCTGATCATATCTTTACCAGACAGGTCGATCATCTTTTAATACAGATGAAAGATATGATGATGTTAATTAAAATTAACAATGGATACATGTTCAAGCACATAGAATCATACAATATTTGAGTACACTTTCCACTTCATATTAAATACGTTTATTTTAATATCAAGTTAAATTTAATTACATTTTATTATTGTTTTTATCACCCTCAAACCCAAGATGTTAATTTCGGAGAAATTGCATCGACACTGACAATATGATTGTTGAGTTTATGTGAAATAATAATAATTTAATAATCGCTGTATTATTCCTCTTATATTCCAAAAGCGTTGTTGTGAATCTCTGTTTGTGCCTTTGTCAGATCGGGAACTGGGAGGTCATCGACCAAATTGGAGAAGGAGGCCTTGGATTGGTTTACAAAGCAAAGAACATCAAATCTGCAGTGGAGGTACAAGCTTGTGGTATACTTAATGTCTTCCTTTCACTTTACGGGAGCTGAAACAGCTCCTGGGAGAGCGAGCTGGAACACAGTAGAGGGACACAATGGAGGGACACGTGGAATAAAGGGACAGGGAGATTCTCCTGCATCTGAATTCGTCAACTTTGTTCCTGTCGAGATGAAAGATGCTTTTTCTTTAGACTTACAGGCCTCGTGTCATGTCATTCCTGTAGGAGACTCCATCATAGATGTCGGTAGAGCGCCTACCTCCGCGAGGCCGAACGGTTTATGGTTTGGACACCAGTGATAGGCCGGATCTGGATTCAAACCTGGACCAAAATCGAATCGGCTTGTTCTTCTCACCAAACCAACTCATCCACCAAATGAGGATTTTGAAAATGTGACCAAAGTTGGTGACCTTTGGCGTATGTTGACCTCAAAAAGAAGGTGGTTGAATTATATGACGAAATATACAACTCCTCTTCAAATTTCAAGTCAATCGGATGAAAACTGACAATTTTAGAAATCCGACCCCTGTTTAACTTTTGGCCTGTATTGACCTCAAAAATAATTGGCGGCGAATTCAGTGACCTGACATGCAAATCTTCTTCAAATTCCAAGTCGATCAGATGAAAATTGAGGTGGAGACGGACTGCCCTCCTTCCCTCGTCTCTCAATTATATTTTTCTTCCTCTTCCAATTGCTGCCACTCAACGAGATTCACTTGTGGTGTGTCCATGTAGTCATCCACCTATCCCCCATTTTTATCCTCAGTCGATATCAAGTTGTTCCTTTCCGCCACTTTTTCTCCTCCACAGAGACTTCTGTATAAATGGATGTAATCATTGTACTTCACGATGCACCAATATCATATAATTTAATAGTTTTCCAACATTGTATCGAAGTTGTTATGATATGACCTTTTGTTTTCTCTTTCAGGGTGCTTTGAAGCAGGCAAAATATTTGAAGGATTCCAACAAAGTAAGTTTGTGTGAATGTGGAGATAACTGTGTTTTAATTACTGAACTAATCGTTTAATTTACCAATGAACTGTTCTGATGGAACATTTGTCTGTGATGGGTCTTTGTCTTTTGGGCCCTGAGGCTGTGAGACCCTCTGTGTGAGTTACAACTTTGTGATTGCAGCTATGGGGTGAGTTAACCTTTATACAGATTATAGAATCAATTTGTTTAATTTTAGTTTCTTGTTTTTTTATTCTTTTTGTAGCTCTGGCGTGAAGCTGTCAAAATGGTGAAACTTAAAAATCGAAACATCGGTAAGTGTGGATTTCACTCAAACTTATCACGGTGTGAGTAAAACAAGTGACAGATTGTTTGTTACTGTGACATGAATTTATCACTCATCAATAAACTATTAACTTTTGTGAAACTCAAACAAGAGTTCAGGTTTGCAAAACACCATTTTGGATCCGTCTCTTTATACTGCGTCATGGAACGTCGGGGCCGCTGAAGCAGCTTCCTGAGAAAGGGTTACACTGGGTAGTTTGCCATTGCCTTCCCAGCAGTAGTTGAGGCAGCAGTTTGTAATTTGTTCAGGATGTTGATGACTTGTCATTGGAAGGGTCACACGGAATTTTCATGTTCATCATGTTGTTTAATGGTGTTTGACTTTGGGTGGGTTTCTTATGCCATCTTAACCTGTGCTCCACTGTCTTGTTTCCCCAACAGTGAAGTTGTTTGAAGTAATTGAAAATCCGATCTCCAAACAAGTGGTCCTCGTGATGGAGTATGTGGCTGGAGGTGAGGTTGCTGAAGTCATTTTGCTGAAATTCTACTGTTTGTGTCCTTCAAGTTCACTTTCACACTAAAATAATTTAGAATGGGAATTAGTAAACGTGAATTGTTGGGACTTTTTAGTGGCTCAACAAAAAGAGCAGAAAAGATAACATTGACATATTGTTACAATTGTTGGGGTCGATGGAAGAAATGAAGAGGGAATATAGCATTGTGTCGAGTTGCTTGGTCCGTGGACTTGTCGGACACATTTTTATGTAACGAGGGAACCTGTAAGCTTAAGTGTTACGTGTCATTTGGGTCTCAGCTGTTCACCACCAGCTCTTATCTTCCCCCATCCAAAACCGCGATCTTTTCTACCTCCGTTAATCCGCCCCAAACCCACCTCCTTCAAATTCCTTCGTGAAAGTCCCTGTGGTGTCCATCTTGTATTCCCTGCGTTCCCCACCCCATCCCTCTCCCTTCCACAGATCTCCACCTCATGTTTCAGTTCCCCACTCAATTTTCATCCTATTGACTTGAAATTTGAACAAGATTTGCACATCAGGTCAATGAATTCAACCACTAATTATTTTTTTTAAGATCAAAAGGTCAACATAGGTCTGATTTCTAAAATTGAGATTGGGCCAAAATCTCCACATATCATGATATCTCAAAAAGTTGTGGACGAGTGATGACAAAACGAGGTGGATGAGTTGGTCAGGTGACTCGAACAAGCCGATTAGATTTTGGTTCAGATCGAGCCCATCGGTGAGGACACAAAAGGTAAACTGTTCAACCTGGCAGAGGTATGCGCTCCACCGAGTGCCGTTCTACTTTGATCTGTTTTCCCAAGTGTCGCTCTATGAATGATTTTTCATTGTTTTGTTTATCGTTCCTTCACTTTATCGTTCCTCGACTCGTGTTTTCTCAAAATTGAACAATCTCATTGCTTTGCCCTTGTATGTTTGTTTTCCATGTGCGCAGGTTCACTCCATCACCAACTTGCTTGCCGGAAGACATTTTCTTTAGTTGATGGATGGCATGTCATGAAGCAGGTGAGATGACAAAGCTTTCAGCCTCAGTGTGATGTTGATGTGTTTTGAAACTCCGAATTGTACAATGTTAACAATCACAATCTGTCTCCATGATTTAATATTTTATCTCGTCCTTCCAGATGGCTTCTGCTTTTGCGTATATTCACAGCGAGAACATTGTGCACAGGGATATCAAGGTAACCCACTTTTTTGTATATCTTGTCGAGGCTCGCATGAGAGCGAACACACAACGCACAGCAAGGGGGCATGAGACAAAAACAGTGGGGAACAGACATCAGGAGATCTGTGGAAGGGAGAGGGATGGGGTGGGGAACACGGGGTATACAAGATGGACATTACAGGGACTTTCAGGAAAGAGAGCAGGAAATTTGGAGGAGGTGGGCTTGGGGTGGATGAACGGGGGTTGAAAAGATCAAGGATTTGGATGAGTCATAAGAGGTGGTGGGGAACAGCTGTTTTAATCGCCTGGAGGGAGGAATAGGATTGAACAGAGTGAGGGAGTTTATTGCAAAGGCGGGAAAAAAGAGGAATGAAAGAGTGAAGGTGAGCAGTGATTCGTGATTTTGGAAGTTTTACCAGAAGGGGGTTGTTGGCGGACCTTGAGCGCCCTGCGGAAATATGGTGGGGACAAATCACAGACATAGCAAGGGGGGTGAGACCGGAGAGGAGACGGTACAAGACAGAAAGACCACGGACCTGCTTGCGGTGAGAGAGTGAGAGATCCAAAGACTCAGCCTCAACGCGGGAGATGCCAATGATCCGATATACCTTGGTGTCCACAACGTGAAGCTGAAAAAGGTGAGAGGCAGGAGCACCAGCCCAGAGGGAAGAGCAGTACTCCATCAGGCTTCGGACAAAAGCTTTGTATGTGGTCAGGAACTCAGGTGGGCTGAGGAAGGACTTTGCACAACGCAGGATTCCCAGTCGGCGACTGGCTTTGGAGGTCAGTTTGGAAATGTGGCTTTCCCAGGAAAGGTCATGGCAGATAGTGAGACCCAGAAGCTTGAAAGAAATGACTTCTTCCAGAGGATTTTTGAGAAAGTGGATGGGTGGGTGGGGGGGGTCCAAATGGTCCTTTCGGAGAGACATCGTGAGAATGTGAGATTTGTCTGGATTGAAAGACATGTTCCACGTGTTGGACCAGTTTGTGATTTTATCCAGATCTGCAGTGAGCGAAGAAGCTGCTGCATGCCAGTCCGAGGGACGACAGATGGTGCGGCAGAGGGTGGAGTCATCAGCAAAGAGATAAAGAGGATTTTCCAGAGAGTCGGAGAGATCATTGATGAAAACCAGAAAAAGAACAGGGCCCAGAACGCGACCTTGAGGAACTCCAGCCTGGACAGGAAGAGGGGATGAGAGAACTCCATTTAGGGCCACACGGTGACTGCGACAGGAGAGGAAGTCTGAGAGCCATGAGTGGAGATGGCCTTGTATACCATAGAAAGAGAGTTTCGTGAGCAGGGCAGGGTGCCAGACCATGTCAAAAGCACACGATATGTCTCGGGATATGGCTCTGATTTCATGTCTGCCATTGAGGACCTCCATCCAATGTTGGGAGAGCAGAAGCAGCATATCCAGGGTAGAGTGACCTGCTCTGAAACCAAAATGATGATTGGAAGTCAAGCCATTGGAGAAGAGGAAGGATTTAATATCTGAAGTGATGATGGATTCCATAACCTTGCTGATGATTGGGAGAAGACTGATTGGTCTGTAGTTGCAGGGATCTGTTTTTGCACCTTTTTTATGCAGGGCAGTGATGTTTGCTGATTTCCAAGGAGATGCCAGATGACCTTGAGCAAATGAGAGGGTGAATGGAACAGAGAGGGTGAGCAAGAGCAGAGGAGAAGGTTTTTAGGACACGTGGGCTGATGCCGTCTGGACCGGTTGCAGAATCTGAGTCGAGGTTTGACAGCAAGCTCTCCACCTTGTCAAGAGAAATGGACACAGAGTCCATGGACAGTTGGGTGGGACTGGGTAAGGTGGGTACAGAAAGCGATGGGTTTGGGAAACAAGATTAAGATGCAAACTCCGAGTTTAAACATTCAATTTTTTCACGTGCGGTGTCAACATTGCGGCCATTTGAGGTGAGGGAGGAGATGGAGGGGGAACATACACCAGAAAGAGATTTGATTAGACGCCACCAGGATTTGGAGGGAGAGAGGTTTGAGAGTTCAGATTAGAAAGATGTTTTCTGGCTCTTCTGAGGGTACATACACACTTGTTATGAGCTTTATGGAAGGAACTGAGATTACCCTCAGTTGGGTTTGCTTTCCATGAGGTGAAGGCAAGTTGTTCCAGGACAACTGCCTCACCACAAGCTTCGGTGAACCAAGGGCCTGAGGAAGGGTAGGACAACTGAAGACAAGAGGGGATAAATCTGTGCATGAGGGAGAGCAAGTTTCTCTGAAAGAATTCCCAGGATGAGTTGACGTTGGAGAAAGCAGCGATGGGAGACCAGTCTAGAAGTTTGATGGCTGCTTGGAGACCCTGCCAGTCGGCTTGAGTAAAATGCCAGACTCGACGACGCTGAGGTGGTTCTCTGATAACAGCCAGAGAGATGTCCACTCTGGTCAGATGAACCGATTGGAGCGGATGAAGAACAACAGATATTTTCAGGGAAATTTGTCAAAATCAGATCCAGAAGAGATGTCGTACCATTGGTTGAGATCCGGGTCGGGAAGTTGACCGATTGAGTCAGTCACAATGAGTCGCAGAAAAGCTGAAGTGCCATGACAGGTGAGGGAGGTACCCACACCGAGCCAACTGGCATGATGACAATTGAAGTCGCCACATATGAGGAAGAGAGAGAGAGAGTTCGGATGAGAAGATGGAAGTTGGTCCATGTTTTCGGATGGTGAGGTGTAAATGGAGTCATCACTGTTTGGTGGACGGTACAGTACACATATAAACATGAGGTGGGAGTGGAGGGGAAGCCGTAGCCAGAGGTATTCCTGGGGGTGTGGGGAGTGAGGGTAGTGCATGGAGAGTGAGGAATAGAGTCTTTGATGAAGAGAGCAACCCCTCCCACCAGGACGAGACTCAGGTCTATCATACCGGAGGAGGGAGTAACCGGGGAAAGATACTTGGGAGTCACAGACGTCTTGAGGGAGTAAAGTTTCTGTTAGGCAGATTATGTCTGGTTTGTCAGTGGCACTTGTGGAACACTGCAATGAAAACCATATGTTGGGTCGCACAGCAAGGATGGAATGGGGGTTCGAAGTGGAGAGGGTGGGAAATAATATAATTTACATTATTGGATGATGATCAACAAGGGGGGAGGTGGGGTTTGGGGGGCTGTCACATATCCACCCTTTTTGTGCTCATTACACAATTCATTAGACGTCCAAGAAAGCTCGAAAAGATGTCAAATTAAATATCCATTTCAATTCGGTTTCAGTCTGTGATAAAACAGAACTACTCACTGTCAGAGTGTGTATTTAATTATTTATATCTCTATGAAAGGCGACATTGTGAGCGTCGTTCGACAATATCAAACTCGTCTGAACAGAATCCACTGATACACGCTGTGTTATCGTCACCTGTCCATCAATGCTCTTCCATCTCAACCTTCTCCACCATATTCGAGTTATTACCTAATGAGAGGTCCTTCTCCACCATACTCGAGTTATTACCTAATGAGAGGTCCTTCTCCACCATATTCGAGTTATTACCTAATGAGAGGTCCTTCTCCACCATACTCGAGTTATTACCTAATGAGAGGTCCTTCTCCACCATACTCGAGTTATTACCTAATGAGAGGTCCTTCTCCACTATATTCGAGTTATTTCCTTATAAAAGGTCCTTCTCCACCATACTCGAGTTATTGCCTAATGAGAGGTCCTTCTCCACCATATTCGAGTTATTACCTTATGAGAGGTCAAACACCACACTCCTCCTCATGGGATTATCCACAAACTGGATTAAAAAGAAATTCTGGAGTAGATTGAGAAATTCTTCACCTGCCCATTCCCTGTTCTTGAACCCAATTTATTCCTCGCAAATTAAAATCGCCCGCAATCAATCCTCTTCCCTGACCACATGCCTTTCGGAATGCTTAATGAACCTTTCCTCCGTCATACCAGGAACCTGATACACGTACCGATAACTATTCTTCCATCTTTAATATCCATCTACACAGAACCCTCCACATCAATTCACTCCTTCACATCACCTCCTTTCTCTTGATATAACACGGTCTTGTTCTTTACCTCGATTGCTACACCTCCTGCTGTTTTCTCTTTCCGATCACACCTCCACATCTTGTGGCCTTCTCGTCCCTTCCTCGAGTTAAACCAAGTCTCAGTTCCTGCGACTCCATTGCTCGTACTCTTTACTATCTACTCTCGTTTCAAGCTCCTCCATATTATTGTTGAAGTCTCAAGAAACAGGAAAAATGTGAATAATCCAGGAAAAACTCAAGAAATATTGGACAGAATTTCATCAAACTTGGTACAAAGGTAAAGTTAGACAGGGCAATTAACTATTTAGATTTTGGGCCAGATATGATAAAGGCCAAGGGTCAAATATGTCAATACTCAAGTGTTTGTGCGGGAGAGCGGAGGCATACCTGTCTGCGCGCAGTCGAATTACTCGAGTTTGTTTTGTTTTTCCTGTGTGCCCCTTCTCATTCAAATTTGGATTTTTATTTTAACACATTTTATGATCAAAGGTTTGATGGTTTTTTAATAGAATGATTTGTGTTTGCTCTTCAGCTTGACAACGTGCTTTGCAACAATGAGCTGGCCGTGAAGATCATCGACTTTGGCCTTGCGACATTTTGTAGGCCAGGTGAAAAACTTTATGACATCTGTGGCACACCTGGCTATATGGCTCCAGAGATCTCAATGGATGGCTATTTAGGTGCCCCAGCCGACGTGTGGTCACTGGGCATCCTGTCCATACAATTATTTCTTGGACGGGAATTTAATGGATCTGACATGATGAAAGTAAGTATTGTTTATTATAGTGTTATGATCATCATCACAGAGGCATTTCATCATAATTATGTGCTGAGTTGCCTTTTTGAACATGACCTCTCTGATTTTTGTTGTGGGAAGTGCGATGAAATAACTTGGCAGGAGATAATGGAATGTGAATAATTTGTACATAAAAGTGGATTAAGTTTGTGGAGAGAATCTGCACAGGAGATTGACAGTGCTGAGAGTGTCAGTGTGTGCTAAGTGAGTGAAAGGGGTGTGACTGTGTGGTGTGAAGGGGATGCTGAAGGTGTGGTGAGTGAAGGGAGTGTTGATGGTTTGGTGCTGGGATGTTGTTGTTTGGCTTGTTCAGCAGATACCATCATGGACACATTGCTCACGGTGATGCTTTTGTTGTTAAGATCTGTTAGTTTGATGAGTGCGGGTTCTGCTGGGTATTCCGGTTTGGACGTCCTGATCCATTTTCTTCCAGACTGTGCAATGAAACAAATGATTGTTTCATCATTCGCTTATCTTCTCTTTGGTCATTCTTCTTTGGTACGTTTCTTCGACTGCCAAAGATTTGAGTTGTCACTAATTTATTTAATAAAACCATAGACTTAATATCCAATGTTTGAGTTGAGAGGGTTTGTTTTTCAGCTCATGAAGAAAACTTCTGTATTGCGCACCATAATTTATTAATTAATGAGAATGTATTTTCTTCCTTTTGAATCAAATCTTGGTGATTGCATCAGGGAGTGCTTGATTGGAGTATGTTTCTTATGTAAATGGAAGTATTCGATTGTGATGATTGGTTCAGATGACGTCACAAACACGTCTGTTTGATTCTTCACAGGTAATGTCAGGTCCCGGCAAGTTCTTGGAAGTATTTTCCAAACTGTCACAATTGGAAAGTTCAGCATTGAGGTGGCTTCTGCTTGTGATGATTTGTCACGATCCTCTGTTAAGATTCACCATGGAGGTGAGGGTTGGACACCGTTTTCAAACGTTTGATTTGCATGACCAAGTATGTTCACACGTGCTGGGGTTGCTGACCTGTTTTGATGGAACAAAACGCTGTTGCTCACTCGTGGACGTGTTTCCT
Organism: Eptatretus burgeri; assembly: GCF_056783735.1. NCBI lineage: Eukaryota > Metazoa > Chordata > Myxini > Myxiniformes > Myxinidae > Eptatretus > Eptatretus burgeri. The sequence goes on from NC_140979.1 coordinate 2,379,412, forward strand.
GATTGTGTTTATGTTTGATTCCAACACTACACATTCTTTTGCAGGACATTTCAAAGCACCCATGGCTCAGAAAACCTCCCTCTTTGTAATTTTGAAGGTAAGCAGCCCTCCTCTTGTATTCTTAATATCTTCCGTTAGTATTGTTTGTCCGGAAGATGGAGCCTCATGGAAGAGCATGGTTATGGAGAGCATGAACTGATTATGGGGCAGCAGGGCAACTATTACACAATATAAACATTAATCCTTTGAATCCTGAGATCCTTGGACTTTTGGTTCTGCCATCCTGGGCTCCCTAGAGAAAAATACAACCGCTCAGGAATATGGAGGTTTGAATATCAGCTGGGAGAACGGCCACGAGGGTTCAAAGGGTTAACTTCGGATTCTGTAACTGAGTGTGTTCGATTTTGGTGGTGCGGTTCCTCTTTCCAGTTTATCAAAGCTAAGTTTTCAGAACAGATCCGTCGTGTCTCTCCATCTTTTTGTCCCTGTGCTGTCATGTTTTTGTGTCATTTTTTTCCCGTGTTTAACCGCATCATCTTGTGGCGTTTTGTTCCTGTGAATGTCTGGCCTACTCATCAAGGATAAGATGAAGGTTTTGGATGGGGGATGATCTGAGATGGTGGTGAAAAGCAGTCATGAAGACCTGGAGGGAAGAATGAGATTCAAGAGTGAAGAAGAAGTAAATGGTGCTGAAGTTGAATTCCCGAGGAAATGGAGCAACAGCTCGGTTGGTATCAATGGGGAGGAGGAAATGCCCAGCTGAGTGACATGAGAAAAATTGCTGTGACGTCACTGGTACCCAGAGGATTCCAGGAAGTGACAGCACCGGAAGTGCTGAACTATGCGCAAAAATGTTTGACTGAACTGTACAAAAAGAACCATCAAGCTTCTGAGTTGACTGGAATTGTTGAGAAAGTTCATTCTGTAAATCGTTCCCTTCCTGAGTGATGGAACTCTACCCTGTTCAAGTCTTAGGTACGTTTGGGCATCTTATCGAACCTGAACCCAAAGCCCGAACCGAGTTCCGTCCCATAACTGCCCCATTCCATAACTGCCCATAACTTCTTTTCAGAAAACATTCTCTCTTCAGGTGGAGAAGCATTTCACAATCTGTTCTTACTTTCCAGGTGGCTCCAATAATTGACTCCATATCACTGATGCTGAATTCCAAGAAAAACACTTTTTTACTTTCCTGCCTGGATACTTTCTTTCTTGCCTGTTCTTTTCCAGGTACTTTCGTTTGATTGAGCGTTGCCATGATGCAGGCTGGCAGCCTTCAGAGAAAATCAGAAAATCAATATGACCTCACCTTTCCCCTCGTAAATGTGTGACGATGTTGCCCTACCTTCCAGGTGACTTCATGAAATGACTCCACAGTTGCTGACCCTGAACTCCAATCATCCAAGCTTCCTACTTTCCTCTCTGCCCCTCTTTTCGAGATTTTTCTCGATGGAGAACATTTCTCTATTTTCTTCTATATTCGACCAAATTCACCTTCCCAAGTATAAGCTTAAAGTTCACCTTCAATCTTCCTCATATTTTTCTCTTTCAGGGAAATTTAATTTGGTGAATGTTTTGGGTTCATTCTTTTAGATTTTTTCTGCCCTGACCTACCTAAGATTTCCCAGTCATTGTGTCATAGTTCAGAGAGCCGTCCTCCCATTCTGGTTCAGTAGGTCATGGCTCAAGCCGATGAAGCCTTTGTCGCTCCTGTGTGAAGCGGGGCCATCGCCGTGAAATACAAAACACACAGGATATGGCGCTCTGTGCTGAGGCACGGCGGTGATAGTCATTGTTCACCTTCGACTAGGCAAAGATCCCCGGGGGGTGAAACAGCACACAAGGTAAGGTCTGCAACGTAGTTGTGTGCTTCACCTGAGTATAAGGTGGATCATCTGATGGAGGTAGTCGCCCGAGTGGAAATTGTCACCCTCCTGGTCGGGATCTAACCAGAGTGATATTCATTTTGAGGCCACTCCGATTGGACCTGTACTTGTTGGGTGACCATCCCCATCTTCATTTGATTATCTGTTGTTCCTCTGCATTTACAAGCTTTAATTTCGCACAATGTACTTTAATGTTCAAAAATTAAACTACAAGAGTAGAAAATTAAACTTTCCAGCCGTCCCTACTTTGAACAATATTTTATCTTCTGCCAAGGAGTGAACCACAAGAATCAATTCTGAAGGCAACGGCCTATAGTCCAAAAGAATGGTTTCATTTTTGACAACTGCAGGACGATGCATCAAGTATGGTTGGGAAGAATAACTCTGTACTGCAGAGGATCAAACAGAAACAGCCGTCGATGCACCCAGGGTGCCCCTCCTCCCCACGTGACTTGCAGCACATCTCACGGTACAGAAGGGTTCCAAGGCCTTCACATTCAGTGTTGAAGATTTCCTTGTGGACGTCCACTATCACTTTGATAAATCAGTCAAGAGAAAAGGCTAATTGAGGGAGTACCTGACCTTCACCAACAGTGATATAAGAAAAATAATAAATGAGGAACTTAGACGCAGGAGAAGGTCATTCGGACCATCATGCCTGCACTGCACCAACACCAGATTAAACATATCCATTCAGCTCAATGAAGCATCCTCTTCATCTGCACTAATAAATGTCAGAGTGTGTCAGTAGGTCATTCAGTCAATCAGCCAGTGAGTGTGTGTGTCAACTCCTAAATTAAAAAACCATGAAACAAAGCAGTCTGAAATTTTGCATGCATACGAAGGGAACTCCAAGGGAGTGCATGAGTGTTTTGTTTCATTTAAAAATCCCTTTTGAAGACAATTAGCGGCCTGATTTAATTATATCCTGAAAAAGGCGCATCCTCAGACACCTTATTGTTAAGGAAGAGGGAGGGGAGGAGGCTTCGGGTGCAGGGAAAGGGAGGTGGAGGGTAGTGAGAATTGTTGACAGTTGATAACAGATTGTGGAAGAGCGAGGAGAGAGGGTCGGATTAGGAGGAGGACAAAGGGCTGAGTGGTGAAGGGATGAGTAGCAGTGGAGAGTCATAAGAGAAGCCGAAAAGGGAAATGAGAGATTGGAGGAGGTGGAGGAATGAGCTGGAAGAAAGAGGGTGGGGGAAGGAGACAAATTTGTGGATGTGAAGGGGGAAAGTTTTAATTATGGGGAGTGAGGGGGGAGATTTGAAAGGGAGCGGTAAGCGGGGACAATTGAGGGGGAAGCTTGGAGGGGGAAGACAGAGAAGTTTGCTTTGCGGGGGGTGGGAAAAGGGGGAGATGTGATGAAAGGAAAGGGAGAGCGTGTTCGAGATATCGAGGAGTGCGCTGAATGAGAGTGTGAGACATTTGTGAGGTTGGAACGGAGAACACAGATGTTTGAAAACCACACAGTTTGGGATACCATAGGAGGACCTGTTAGTGATTGAGAGGACAGTGGAGAGATGCTCGGATGGGGGGAAAGATAGGAGTAGGGAGGGGGTATTACAGGGAAGAAGTGAGGAGGAGGTAGATTTAAGGAGGTGGATGAATTTGCACTGAAGTTGGAAAAAAAAGAACAATTAATGATGAAAGATGAACAATCGTTGGAAAATGGGATTTATTAAATTTTTAGATCAGAGATTCCTTTAAATACATTGTACGATGGATGGAGCGCAGAAGAATTAACAGAGTGGAGAAAGGAAACGTTGTAACAGATGGAATTTCTCGACACTGGATGAAAGAAAGGTCGAATTGAACACAAGATTTTGAAGAAGCAGAACCGAGTGAAGAGAAGTTGAATCATTGTGAGAGACCATTGTTTTGATGTTGTTGTTGTTGTTGTTGTTGTTGTTGTTTCGGGAAGAGGGGGGAAGAGCGAAGGAAAAGTTTGAAGAAAAGGTTCTGAAGGTGTGTGGTGAATACCTTCACGATGAGAGTGGGATTGGCAGGGCAGAGAAAGAAGAAGAGGCGTCGGTACAGGAAGTCACGTGGTTACGTGGGGTATAAAACACACAGGAAGGTGAGAAGGGAAAAGGTTTTTTTGTATTTTTATATTATAAGATATGAAACAGAGGGTATAGTTGGGAGGGATAGATGGAGGGTGGAGGGAAAAGTGGAGAAAATAGAAACTGATGGCAATGAGGAGAAAATAGAAATAAACACCATTGAGCACATCGACGGGGAAACCTGACATGACAAGATCGACGAAAACTCACCAAATATCACAAGTTTTGAAACAAAACCGAACTGGGAACACACAGTAAACACGGAGGCAACAAAATGAAGTCAAAACGCGATGAACAACGACCGGAAACTTATCTTTGAGAAAGTCAGCAGAGACCCCTGGAGAGAACCAGCCGTAGCCTCAAAAACCCAAATTGTGACGTTGGTGGTCGGTCACTATTTACAGGTGGTCGGTCACCATTTACAGGTGGTCGGTCACTATTTACAGGTGGTCGGTCACCATTTACAGGTGGTCGGTCACTATTTACAGGTGGTCGGTGACCATTTACAGGTGGTCGGTCACCATTTACAGGTAGTCGGTCACTATTTACAGGTGGTCGGTCACCATTTACAGGTGGTCGGTCACTATTTACAGGTGGTCGGTGACCATTTACAGGTGGTCGGTGACCATTTACAGGTGGTGTCACCATTTACAGGTAGTCGGTCATCATTTATAGGTGGTCGGTCACCATTTACAGGTGGTCGGTCACCATTTACAGGTGGACGGTCACCATTTATAGGTGGTCGGTCACTATTTACAGGTGGTCGGTCACCATTTATAGGTGGTCGGTCACCATTTACAGGTGGTTGTCACCATTTATAGGTGGTCGGTCACCATTTACAGGTGGTTGGTCACCATTTACAGGTGGTTGGTCAATATTTACATGTGGTCGGTCATTTCTTTTTCCCTCATCAGTTTGTTCATCTCTGACTCTTAGTTCCTCCTTTGTGAATATTTTCCCTTGGATGATCTTGTTTTTCTTTGAGTTCAGTGTTGCTTGATTAAAATTAACTTTATCAGGGCATCGTCTTCAGAATATCTGTTCCCAGGTGTTCACACTTCCTTTTCTCACACCTTTTCGTTTGGAATGTCCCATTGCCCATATTAAGGTCCATTTTTCCTTCTTTGTCCAGTATTTCATTTTTACGCTGATTCCCTCTCCTTGGGTCATCCGATTTTTGTGTTCCATTGCTTGTTGTCTTGCTTTGTCAGTTATTTCCTTTATTCTTTCTGGGGTGAAGTATTTTTCCTTCATTGATGCTGTTGAATTGAATTTCGGCCATGGAACTTGCAGTTACAGGTCATCGTCCTGCAGTTGTCAATTTCGGTCGGTCTTGGCTGACAGCTTTGTTTGCTTCAATTGGTTCATGAATCTTTCTCCTCCACCGTAAGTCCCCCATGCTTTATGCGTAGAATACACTTTGCAGTGGAGGATGATTTCCTTCTCCTCTAAGCTCACGCTCTGTTAATATATTTTTCTCCGATTTATCTGGAACCGAGTAGTTGTTGGTTGTGGAACAGGCGACACCTTTTTTCTTTGGTGTGGACAGCTGTCATCTCATGAGGCAGGGATCCCCTTCCTCACTGGAGAAGGTGCTGTCATTATACTTGTCATCACACATTCCGGCTGCTCGGAGTGGCCACACAGACTTCTGCCTCAACCAAGCAGGAGTCTTTGCCACTTTAGTCACTTTGTGACTGATTGTCATTGTTTATTTTTTTGTTCACCAAGTCAAGGCTCGTGTAAGACCGAATACACAGAACATATCACAAGACAGGAAACAAGAGGGGTGGGAGAGGGAAGCACAAAATAGTGGGGAACAAAGACAACAGGAGATCCGTGGAAGGGAGAGGGATGGGGCGGGGTACACGGGGTAAACAAGATGGTACTGCAGGGACTTTCAGGAAGGAAACCAGGGAATTTTAAGGAAGTTCTGTGCGGACAAACAAAGACTGACAGACAAACGAACGGACCCAAACACAATACCCTCTCCCTCGGCGAGGGTTAAAATATCTTGTGATTACGATGACGTTCAACTCTGAGTGAGAATAATTCTAAACTTAAAAGACTTTAATTTAATGCTCCTCAAGCGCAGGTTCAAAACAAAGCCCCAAACACAGGTGAGGTCAGGTATCTGGGATTTACAAAAAAACTGTATTTCACATGTGCATGTACATGTACTCACATATGACCCAGAAGACCCTAAAGACCCCAAGACCCAAAAACCACAGAGACCCAAAAATACCCAAAAAGATGCTGAAGCTCCCGAAGACCCAAAAGCCAAAGACCCAAAAGACCCCTCAGATCTTGACACTATTTGGACCCCTTACACCCTTCAGATAGATTAGAGAGCTTCGACCCTTGACCACTTCGACCACTTGGACCTTCTTATATCACAGCTGAAATTTCAAGTAAATATAATAAATATCACCAACGTTACAAATGAATTTGAAGAAAATTAATGTTTGGATGATGATTGGTGTAAATCATGACAACACAGTAAATCTGTGACGTCAGTCTCTGCAAAGACGTGTGGAGAGGCGAGCGTAGCAAGCGGTCCACGCTAGTTTATGATAAAAAAAAAATCAGGTTCACACCTTTGTCTTGAAAGGACGATTCATCCACGATCTCAGATTTGATCTTCACTTTCACAACATGATCTGAAAAAAAAAAACATCATAAAAAATATAATTTACTTCAACATGATTGAATCAAGATATTGTCACAATCACACAAGTCACTGTGCCCAATTGAATCAGATAGCTTTACTCAAATTAACCACGTTAACTTAAACTTATCCTTAACCGAGGAAATAAGGCCAAAAATGATAGATGGTGAAAGATCTACAGGGTGTTCCAAAAAGACAACTTTGGTTGTTGATATTGTTGTGGATCCGGGGTTCGAGGCTCGCGACGAGGGGAAGCCCTCGGGTCCCTCCAGAATGCCCGTTCCTGAGGCCGCCGGGCACAGAAAACTGCATGCCAGCGAGTTGCTAAGCAACCACGAATGCTGATTGGTACCACCAATCCTGCCAGTTTCCGGTGGATTGACCACACCAAGCGAGTTCCGTGCCCTCGATGCGTACTTGTGTTAACTTAACGTAGCAGGTACAGTCAAGCGGGGCTGCCAGGTACACACCAGCTACTAAAAGCAAATTAGTGGTACAGAACTTCCAGGCAAACGTGTGTGTGGACTACGCTGAACCAACAGGAAAAAGACAGAACGAGCTGGGTACATTTATCATATAAGCAGGTTTATTAATAATTATGGTGAGGAAAGGGCATGTGGCACAATAATAAAAGGTTTTAAAACAAGAGCAATATTCAGTTGGGGAAAGAGGGAGGAAAACTCGGGGTGTCTCCGGTGCGTAAGTGAGGAGGTACAAATGACGTGCAAGTGCGGTGCAGAGAAGGGAAAAATGAGAAGAGCGCGTGTCTGGTGGAGCGCAGAACGGGGCTTCTAAAAGTCGAAACCAGAGTCCCGAACAAAGTACACCTGGGAATGGAGAGACCACACGGGCTGGTGTCTGGAGAACAAGCACAAGTGAGTGAAGTCCAACACCAGGCAGAAGGACAGATCCAGCAGAGAGTTCCTGGTCACGTCGTCCAAACACACTGACTTACGAACTTTCTCCTCTATCTCCGTTCCACCTCATTCCCTCTGGACGCACGAGCAATCAACACACATCATCAACCGTCCTTTTCAGGGCTCACTGATTGTCACACCTCACTCACACCAATTAATCGAACACCACACGTATTCACCCTTCACAACTCTCAAAACAGATTGCATTGCACATTTCACCCCCCTCTTATTTGAACCCATGTAAACCTGCCGGCTCTTCTTCTCTCCTCTCCCTTTCCCTCTTTCTTCTCTTTCCCTGAATGACTGTGGCACCTGTTCATATCTGTGACAAGTGACTGACGAGGAGGGGGCTTACGTGCGTAGCATAAGGATTTCTCGATCGTGACACTGCTTGTATACACGTGCTCTTTACAAATCATAATAAATAACTTTTTCCAAACTGTCCGGTTGTCTGACTCTACTGGTTAAGCATAGTGGAGAGTAAAAGGAAGTTCGTCCCTGTCATTCCATCATGGGAAGACCAGAGCCAGCGTGTGCAACGACGGCAACACTCGGCCCTATCTTCATCGTGCTTCACTCGCGTTAAATTTCCAGATTTTTTTTTTTTTACGATGTTTCAAACAATTGGTTCACTAAAAAAAAATTTCACGAAAAAAATAAGTGACCACTATATTCGTTATTGGTGTGTGTCTGTCTGTTGGGTTGTCGATCTCGTCGAAAATTTTTTTTTTTTTTTTGAGATTTGTTCTTCCCTTATCAGTATTTAAAATGGCGATTTCAGTTAATACAATGGCGATTTCGATGAAACTTGGTCTGCAGGTTCATACCATGACCTAGTTGTATGCAAATGAGAACCGTTGCTTTGGACACCACCATTGCCAAGCAACGGGACTTTGAAATTTTTGAAAAATCATAAATAATTTATTTTTTCGAAAATCAAACATCATCGGGCCACGAGCAACTGTGGGCAGTACATTCAGCCATATTGTCAAAAATTTCCAGCCGGATCCTATGAAAACTGTCGGAGAAGATAGACTTTGAATGAACCCTGGTTGAAAACAATAAAAAAACGAAGTTCGTTATATCTCAGAGACTATGAGTCAGATGTACATGAAACTGGTATGGGAGGTTCATGGTATGTCCTTGTTATATGTGAGAAAGAACCGTTGCTATGGACCCCTCCGTTGCCTAGCAACGGCCGACTACCCATGTCCGCCTACCGGCTTGTCTGTCTGTCTGTCTGTCCCGAGCATAGCTCCGTGGGTTTCAATCCGATCCTGATAAAATTTTGGTGGGAGGTTTATATCATGATCAAGTTCTGTTTTCCTGAGAATGGACGTGGTGCGCCCATTATAGGCGGAGCCACGCCCAAAAAACATGTCTTTTTAGGGGGTAGCCGATTTCAATTTGCATCTTCTCCGAGGGGGTTTGTCGAATCTGACAGGGGTTTCGGTATTTGGTTACCCCAATGGCACCTGCATAGCCCCACAGAGCTCGATTTTTCATTTTCGTCCCAAGGTCAAGGTCACAAGGTCAAGGTCACAAGGTCACGAACTTAGAAAATTGCGAAAAATGTTTTTAGGGGGTAGCCGATTTCAATTTGCATCTTCTCCAAGGGGGTTTGTCGAATCTGGCAGGGGGTTCAGTATTTGGTTACCCCAATGGCCCCTGCATAGCCCCACGGAGCTCGATTTTTCATTTTCGTCCCAAGGTCAAGGTCACAAGGTCACGAACTTAGAAAATTGCGAATTTTGACATAAAAATCCATCTTCTCCGAGGGGTTTGTCGAATCTGGCAGGGGTTTCATTATTTGGTTAGCCCAATGGCACTTGCATAGCCCCACGGAGCTCGATTTTTCATTTTCGTCCCAAGGTCAAGGTCACAAGGTCACGAACTTAGAAAATATCAAATTTTGACAAAAAAAATTATACGACCACCCAAACTTTGAGCTCGGATGAAAATATTTTTTATGCATAATCTTGAGGTCATTCCCCACCGAAAGTCTTGAAACTATTTTGCTCTATCTCGAACACCTTGCCCGTTGCACCCCCTTCAAGTTTGTTTTTACGCTGATTTCATCAAAGTATGGATAATCCGAGGAGTGTGAAATGCCATATAGCCTATATGACGTTATATTGTTCCTGGAATATTCCAGAGGAAGTTTTGCACCAAAGGTCATCATCCTTGACCTTTGACCTTTAAAGTTCACAAAGGTCAAATTTTCAAAGTTGTGGGAATCGAACCGGGTTTTCGACCTTCTTTTACGTATTAACTCCAATAAGCTATAGCACGTATCCTGTTTCCATATTTTAATGTCCACAACATTGTTTTGTGACCTTTACAGGTTATGCAAAGGTCAAATTTTGAAAGTTGTTGAACGAAACCGGGTTTTCGACATTTTGCAGCGAATAACCTGTCACCCGTACCACATCATGTTGATCATTTTTATAACTTGGTCAAACATTATAACATTGTCTCATCCTTGACTTCTGAAACAATCTACATCGTCAAATATCGCTCGTGAACCATCGGCGTCTTCATACTTGTTATTTTATTTCAATTGAAATCCTGTATCAAGGGAGGCACAAAGCGTCCCTCTCTTGATATGGGACGGTTTCTCTGTACGCAGCTTCAACATAAGGACTGAAAATTCGTTTCTCGGCTTCGACTGCACGGAATTGGCCGCAAATTTCAGAACAAAATCCTTTCAGTAACATCCATTTCGGCATTGTAGAGTTTCGAATGAAAAACCTCAAAATTCACGTTGGTGTCCATCCGTCCGTCTGAAATGTGTCGGTGCTCATATCTCAAAGGCTAATCATTGAAACGAACTGAAAGTTGGAACATACATCGGACAATACATCTAATTAATGGCTTTCAAAACAAATTCCAGCTTTTTGTTGATGTTTTCTTGAAAGGTTTTTCTCATTAGCTCTGAGCTTGAGTTCCGTTCTTGTGCCGTACAAGTATGCAATGGCGGTATTGTTTGAAGCAGACTCCTGCAGCAATCAATGTTAGCATGAAGTGCTCCCCTCCCTTGACATGGGACGGTTTCCCTTCATAAGAAGCATTACTTGGTTCCTCCTGTGAACACGAGGGTAGTGCAGCACGAACGAGATGTTTTGAATGAACACTGTTTGAGGTAATGTGTTCTATGAACTCTCCAGTTATCACCTCTGGCACCGAAGGTGGACGGACGTTATGTTTTCACACCTGTCTTTTTGTTTGTCTGTGATCAGGAACATCAAATGGTTGTGGATGGATGAGGATGAAACTTTGTTGAAGATCCAGATACGAGACTTTATCAAGTGGTTCTTCACCATTGATAGGGCGAACAATGATATGTGGCACGATATCTCAAAATGTTGTGGACGAGTTATGAGAAAACGAGGTGGATGAGTTGGGTAGATGACAAGAACAAGCCGATTAGATTTTGGTTCAGGTCTGAATCCAGATCCGGCGTATCAGTGGGATACAAAATGTAAACTGTTCAGCCTGGTGGAGGCATGCGCTCGAATGAGTGCTGCTCTAGTTATTATTAAACTTCCTTCTATAGCAGGGGTCGGGAAGGTTTTTGACTCAGAGAGCCATTAAAGCAAAATATTTGGAAATCTATTTCAGTGAGAGCCATATAATATATTTTAAGACTGAATTCAACTAAATGTGAGTATAATAAGCCTCTGAATTTATTCTTTTAAATAATGTTGTTATAATACTCACCATTAATGGGACTTCTGGTGCTGCATGGATTTGCTGATGGCTTTGTAGTCTGGTTGGTACTTGGTGAGGTTAAGCTTCATGCAAGCGTTGAGGCTTTCATCCGTTAGACGTGATCGTAGGTTGGACTTGATGTTTTTAAGATGTGAGAATGACTGCTCACATGCATACGTAGATCCAAACAAGGTCAATACAGCAATACTCACACGCTGCAGTGTGAGGTATGTGACAGGAAGCGCGTTCCAAGTTTTGATAATCAGCTGGTCTTCGGGTTGAAGTTTTTTCATTTCTGTCCACATGTGCTTGCTCGCCAACTCCGCTTTCTGTCGTGCGATTCTTTCCAAATCTTCATTCAGTGACTTGAACTTATTCACCCACATGTCTGAGGCCTTCAGGTCAGCCACTTCTGCTTCAAAATCTCTGACGGAGACACCAGGAATGTAACTCAGGTCGGCTGTGTTCAGTGAACACTCGTTTGGATGGGTGATGAACTTTAAAAGACGAGTGTGCTCACGAAATTCTCCAAAGCATGCTTTGAATGACTGTAGGAGACTGGATGTGAAGCCAGCTAACTGGTGGAGATCAAAGTTTTGAGTGGGCTCACTTGCTGTGCATGCATCTTTAAATTGTCTCAGTTTTTCAAAATGTAGTAAACGACCTGTTTCAAGATCCATGATAAAGAGCTCCAGCTTGTTTTCAAAAGCAAACACAGCTTGTTGAAGGGATAACACTGTATTTCCAATGCCTTGCATTTTCACGTTGAGCTGGTTCAGATGTTCAGTCATATCCACGAGATAGTAAAACTTGAGGAGCCACTCAGTTTCGGCTAGCTCAGGATGCTCAATCCCTTTCATTTCAAGGAAAGTCCGGATTTCGTTCAGACAAGCCGCAAAACGGCTAAGCACCTTCCCTCTTGACAACCAACGCACATTGCTGTGCAAAAGCAGACGATGATAGTTATTTCCAACTTCATCCAGCAGTGTTTTAAACTGGCGACCATTTAAGGCTCGGGCAACAATAAAGTTGATCACACGAATGACCAGCGACATCACTTCGCCAAGCTGCCCATCACACATCTGAGCACAAAGTGCCTCCTGGTGTAGAATGCAATGGAAACTTAGGATGGGTCTATTTTCATGTTCACGGAGAAGCGCCACAAATCCTTTGTTTTTCCCCACCATACACGGAGCACCATCAGTACACACCGAGATAAGTTTATCCATAGGTAGATTTTTTTCTTGAGCGAACTCCATGAAAGACTTGAATAAATACTCGCCTCTTGTGGACCCTTTTATTGGCAGAACAGCAAGACTTTCTTCACGCAGTGTATCACCAGCAGCATATCTTGCAATCACACTGAACTGCGACAAATTGCTTACGTCTGTTGACTCATCCAAAGCCAGGGAAAAAAACGGCGCTGTATTTATGTCCTTCACTTGCGTTTCCTCCACCTGGTTTGCCATCATGATGGTACGATCATGACCAGCTCTTGCCGATAGAGGCATGTCTTGTATCCGTTTGATTATCTTGTCTTTGTTCGGAAGATCATCAAAAAGTTCATTGACTACATCCAGCATGAACGTTTTTGCATACTCGCCATCTGTGAATGGTTTTCCGTTCCTCACTATTGCTAAAGATCCAGCAAAGCTGGCGGAATTATAGTCACCTTGCCGGGTCCATACGCGGAGTTGCTGCTGGCTGGCTTGCACCCTGCTCAGTAGCTCTTGGCACGCTTTCTTTCTGCTGTCTCCCGCAGGGTATTTTGATGCAAAGGTAGCATGGCGCGTGTCGAAGTGCTGCTTCATATTCGACCGTTTCATCGATGCAATTTTGTCATTGCAAATTAGACACACCACAGAACCTGCTCTCTCCACAAAGGCGAATTCTTCGGCCCATTCGTCCTGAAATGTACGATACTCCTCATCTTTTTTTCTTTTCGCCATCTTCTTCGTCGAAGGGTTAGCTTTGAGCAAATGAGAGAGAGGGAGATGTTGACCCAAGTGAGTCTGGCTGGCCTGCGCACGGGCTGACATACTCGAGAGGTGCGGCACGGCCGGCCGACTCTGGGATGCTGTCGCCTCAGCGGTGGCGCGTGATTGGTCGAGATGAATTCCGTGACGCGTCTCGGCGGCGGCACGTCATTGGAGGAACCGAAATCACGAGTCGCCTCAGCGGTGGCGCGTGATTGGTCGAGATGAATTCCGTGACGCGTCTCGGCGGCGGCACGTCATTGGAGGAACCGCAATCACTAGTCGCGTCGGCCGCATGACTGGACGAAACAAAAACCGCTTCAGACAATTCGGAGGTGTTTTTTCTTCTCTCCTTCTGCCAAGTTCAGCCCTGCACGTGAATGAAGCACGACACCATTCAAACTATAGGTAAAGCTTCTGCGAGAAATATTGGGCTTTCCAAGTTTCAAACTCCAATTTTATCTGCGAGCCAGATGCAATCATCAAAAGAGCCATACCTGGCTCGCGAGCCACACGTTCCCAACCCCTGTTCTATAGGATAGGGGAAGGCTGATTGATGTTGTCGGAGATGTTTTCACAATGAGCACCCCCATTTTTTCATGGTATCACAGTGTTTCTTCGACCCCTAAGAGGACGAAACCATCATCTAGGTTTTTTTGGGGGTTTTTTTCCTCCTGCACTCACAATTTCCAAAATGTCCAAGCTGTATCAGTGTCCGAGCTGTACCAGTGTCTGAGCTGTATCAGTGTCCGAGCTGTATCAGTGTCGAAGCTGTATCAGTGTCTGAGCTGTAACAGTGTCTGAGCTGTATCAGTGTCTGAGCTGTATAAATGTCTGAGCTGTCTCAATATTCGAGCTGTATCAATGTTTGAGCTGTATCAATGTTTGAGTTGTATCAATGTCTGAGGTGTATCAATGTTTGAGGTGTATCAATGTTTGAGGTGTATCAATGTTCGAGCTGTATCAATGTTTGAGCTGTATCAATGTCTGAGGTGTATCATTGTTTGAGCTGTGTCAATGTCCAAGGTGTATCGATGTCAGAGCTGTACCAATGTCTGACCTGCATCAATGTCTGAGCTGTGTCAATGTCTGAGCTGTGCCAATGTATGAGCTGTGTCAATGTATGAGCTGTATCAATGTCTGAGCTGTATCAATGTCCGACCTGTACCAATGTCCGACCTGCATCAATGTCTGAGCTGTATCAATGTCCGAGCTGCATCAATGTATGAGCTGTGTCAATGTCCAAGGTGTATCAATGCCCAAGCTGTATCAATGTCCGAGTTGTATCAATGTATGTGCTGTGTCAATGTCCGAGGTGTATCAATGTCCAAGCTGTATCAATGTCCGAGCTGTATCAATGAATGAGCTGTGTCAATGTCCAAGGTGTATCAATGTATGACCTGTGTCAATGTCCGAGGTGTATCAATGCCCAAGCTGTATCAATCTCCGAGTTGTATCAATGTATGCGCTGTGTCAATGTCCGAGGTGTATCAATGCCCAAGCTGTATCAATGTCCGAGTTGTATCAATGTATGCGCTGTGTCAATGTCCGAGGTGTATCAATGTCCAAGCTGTCTCAATGTCCGAGCTGTATCAATGAATGAGCTGTGTCAATGTCTGAGCTGTATCAATGTATGAGCTGTATCAATGTCCGAGGTGTATCAATGTATGAGCTGTATCAATGTATGAGCTGTATAAATGTATCAGCTGTATCAATGTATGAGCTGTATCAATGTATGAGCTGTATAAATGTCTGAGCTGTATCAATGTATGAGCTGTATCAATGTCCGAGGTGTATCAATGTATGAGCTGTATCAATGTATGAGCTGTATAAATGTATGAGCTGTATCAATGTATGAGCTGTATCAATGTATCAGCTGTATCAATGTCCGAGCTGTATCAATGTATGAGCTGTATCAATGTCCGAGGTGTATCAATGTATGAGCTGTGTCAATGTATGAGCTGCATCAATGTCCGAGGTGTATCAATGTATGAGCTGTGTCAATGTCCGAGGTGTATCAATGTATGAGCTGTGTCAATGTCCGAGGTGTATCAATGTATGAGCTGTGTCAATGTCGGAGGTGTATCAATGTCCAAGCTGTATCAATGTCTGAGCTGTATCAATGTATGAGCTGTGTCAATGTCTAAGCTGTATCAATGTCCGAGCTGTATCAATGTCTGACCTGTATCAATGTCCGAGCTGTATCAATGTCTGACCTGTATCAATGTCCGAGCTGTGTCAATGTGTGACCTGTATCAATGTCTGACCTGTATCAATGTTCGAGCTGTATCAATGTCTGAACTGTATCAATGTCTGACCTGAATCAATGTCTGACCTGTATCAATGTCCGAGCTGTATCAATGTCTGAACTGTATCAATGTCTGACCTGTATCAATGTTCGAGCTGTATCAATGTGTGACCTGTATCAATGTCTGACCCATATCAGTGTCTGACCTGTATCAATGTCTGACCTGTATCAATGTCTGACCTGTATCAATGTCTGACCTGTATCATTGGCTGACCTGTGGGGGAAAAATTTATATTAATGTATTTTAAATTGTAACAAATGGAGTTTCAGAAATGTAACTTTTATGCTGCAAATTGAATTGGCTGTCATTTCTGGCCAAAAGACTTTTGCCCTAAATGATAAGAAATGTGTTGTTCTGGAGCAGAGTGACCGAGCTGATAAATGAACCTTTGCTTAGAAAATGTACGAAGTGGCTTTTTGTCTAAAGGACACGTCTACAGTCTGGGTGAATATCCCCCAACCTCTTTCTCATGGAAGTATAAATATTTTGAAAGGCACATTGTTCTCAGTACGAGCACGTGAGGAAGTATAGTTTCTCAGTGGCTCGTACTCCTTGGAACTGACCAAGTACCAAGTTAGACTAAAACTCTCTGATGTAATGTAGAAGTGAATTGAATCGGGTTGGTTTAACTGTTAACTAAAGTAAGAATAATATTGCAAACAAATGGGGATTTTTTAAGTTCATTGTACAAAGGTGAGAAGTGTATGATGTATAATTAGGAAATAAATTGTTTCACAAGGAAGGACTTGTGTGGACATCAGTTTTATCAGTGTCGATAGGGTTTTTTTGTAGGATTTTATAATCAAATCGGACAAACGTTAAACTCTGTCTGAAGTCAAATAGGATTCCACAATCGGCCGGTTAGAATCCTTCAGGAGGACAACGATCACAACAAGGTGGGTTTAAAAAATCCACATCAGACCTTTATCAATGTCTGACCTGAATCAATGTGTGACCTGTATCAATGTGTGTCCTGTATCAATGTGTGACCTGTATCAATGTTCGAACTGTGTCAATGTGTGACCTGTATCAATGTCTGACCTGTATCAATGTGTGACCTGTATCAATGTGTGACCTGTATCAATGTGTGACCTGTATCAATGTTCGAGCTGTATCAATGTGTGACCTGTATCAATGTGTGACCTGTATCAATGTTCGAGCTGTATCAATGTGTGACCTGTATCAATGTGTGACCTGTATCAATGTGTGACCTGTATCAATGTTCGAGCTGTATCAATGTGTGACCTGTATCAATGTGTGACCTGTATCAATGTTCGAGCTGTGTCAATGTGTGACCTGTATCAATGTCTGACCTGTATCAATGTCTGACCTGTATCAATGTGTGACCTGTATCAATGTGTGACCTGTATCAATGTGTGACCTGTATCAATGTTCGAGCTGTATCAATGTGTGACCTGTATCAATGTGTGACCTGTATCAATGTTCGAGCTGTATCAATGTGTGACCTGTATCAATGTGTGACCTGTATCAATGTGTGACCTGTATCAATGTTCGAGCTGTATCAATGTGTGACCTGTATCAATGTGTGACCTGTATCAATGTCTGACCTGTATCAATGTCCGAGCTGTATCAATGTCCGAACTTTTTCTCGGATCCGGCTGGGACTTTCGGAATGACATTTTGCATCAGTAAAGGGAATAAAAATTACGTGGCATTGACATGACCTTTTAAACCTTGACCTATTTTTTCAGGTCATGGCCCAATTATAGATTTTAACATTTTTCATAATTTTTTTTAAAAATTTTTTTTCTCAATTCACACTTTATCCCTGAATGTTGATGGTCAAGGTCGAATGGCAGTCGAAACAAACATTTGCCATTATTGGATCATGAGGTAAGTCATGGGCGATCAGCAAGGGTAAGATGGGGGAGGCCAGGGTAGGCTTAACTTGGCGATGGCAGATACCTTGTTGTTATTATTATAATTATCTTGATAAACAATAAACTACTGTGTGAACATGAAGAATGAGTTTGTGGTTCCAACCTTCGTATGGAGGGAACGAATCATCAACGAACTCGGATTCGACCTTCACCTTCATTACACGATCTGAAACACAAACAATCCATGAAGTAAATACGAAACTTTGAGGAACCACAAGATGTCGGTTCGGAGTGAACGAGAAAAACTACAACACGATTAAAATTCTGAATAATGATGAGATTAATATTACAACTCAGAAGGCAAAACCTGAATGATAATATAAAGTGGAGATGCAGCCTCTGGTCACTTACCGTGAGGCAACACGACCGTCGTTATTACATCACTTCCGGTTTCCGTTAACGGTGCTTTGCAATGTGCCGAGTCTGTGTCTCATATTTCGTGTTATTCTGTCCTCACGATGCGGGACTCTGTACAGATAGACAGGGAGATAAACACTGTCCCTCACGTTAAACATTCACAACATAAAAATCAAACCCAATCGTGTTTATACACCGCACAGCGTTTAATATTCACAACATAAAAATCAAACCCAATCGTGTTTATACACCGCACAGTGTTAAACATTCACAAGAGAGAAAACAAACCCAATCGTGTTTATACACCGTGGAGACGATGCCCGGCCACCGTCTCCGCCTCCCGTGACGTCATCGACCTCTCACGCTCAACAAATTGAGAGACGAAGACAATTTCTTGTTCTCATGAATGAAAATTTAAAACGAATAAATTTTGTGTGTTTGATCAAACAGCAGATTGTTGTTGTTTATCATCGTCTTCCCACCATCTCCACGGCCACCATCTCCCTGGCCACCATCTCCGCGGCCGCCATCTCCCTGGCCACCGTCTCTGTTACCCGGTCACTCGGCCACCGTCTCCACAGCCAGTAAAACATTCTCCAGGAGTAGTCGCTCCTCTGTTGAAAAATTTGTCTCAACCTGACAAGCACTTGCGGAGAAAAACACGAAAGTTCTGTGTGGACAAATAGACAAACAAACAAACAAACAAACAAACAAACAAACAAACAAACGGCCCCAAATGTAATACCCTCTCGTTTGGCGAGTGTAACAAGTGGGACGATGAGTAATTTAATAGTGAATTTGTTTGAGCCCACACGATGTACAAGTCCAAGGATTCACTGATCGTGAGGAACAGGAATCCCGGCCGACCAATCAAGTTGATGTTTGGAGGAAAGGGTGTGGGGAGGGGCACGGTTTGGGGACGGGCTGTTCAAAATTTAGTAATATTTTAGGGGATGTTTGGTCTCGCGTTATGGATTGTAACGGGGGTGTGTAAAAATAGATTTTATTTGGATCAGATTTTAGTAAAAATAGTGTTTTAGTGAAAACATCACATGGTGTTTGAATGTCCCCAAATCAGGTAAATGGAAGGCAGGACACAAACAAGTTCACAGAGATTTATTTATTTTTGATGATCAAAATATTTGTGTTATTTTGATGTTCTGTTGTCTTCTCATCTTGATATAATTATTAATTTTACTGAGTTTTATTTCCTTTCATGAATTATTCTTTCTGGCAGTACTATGTTTAGTTTGGTTAATGGTAGCCATAACGGCAGAGTTAGTGACAGTAACATTATTTTAAATACGAATGCGGGCCCGGAGGTGCGAAAACGACGACTGAATTGGGGCATTTTTTCACCCCCCCTCTCACCCCCTCCCCTCTTTCTTCCCCCTCCTCTCTCGCCCCTCTCTCTGTGAATGTATTCACAAATGTATTCACAAAAAAAGAAAAAACAACTAAATAAATATATATTAATTGTGACGTCATTCGTGACGTCATAGCACCGTGTCCTGTCATTGGTTTGGTGAATAAATGGCCATAACTTGGGTACCGCTCGTCCGATTAATATCAAACCTTGAAAAGGCACAAACTCAGGTCCCCAGCGTCGATTGTGACGTCATAGCACCGTGTCTTGTCATTGGTCGACAGATAAATGGCCGTAACTAGGGAACCGCTCGTCCGATTGATATCAAACCTCGAAAAGGCACATCCGCGGGGCCCCGGCAATATTCCTGGCAAGTTTCAATCAGATCGGACCGGCGGTCGTCGAGAAACGGCGGTCGCATACAGCTAGACACACAAACACACACACACACACACACACACACACACACACACACACACACACACACACACACACAAACACACAAACACACACACACACACACAAACACACACACACACACACACACACACACACACACACACACAAACAATCTGTGAAAACCCTCCCGTCCATTTGGCGAAATGATCCCTTTCCTGAAACCAAACATAACCAAACACCCAAACCACCAGGCGGATGACGTTGATCAATGACCCGGTCAGAGAGGCTTCCGAGGCTGAAATTCACACGAACCACTTCCCGGAGCTCCACAATGATTCCTGAATGCTTTTGATCACGTCTTATTGGGAAGGCCACGTGAGGTCCTGCTCGGTGTGAGTTACCAGTGCATCCTCAGGTAGCTGTTCCAAGGGCGGAAAGTTCACCAGGTGATCTGAAGGATTCGGGACAACCTCAGCACATCTGTCTCCGTGTCAACAGAGCTGGCCATTTGTGATCTCGCTTGAACAGACGTATCATCATGTATTTCATTAACTCAACATCACCATTAACAATTAAAAGTCATGTGAAAGGTCATGATAAAGGACCGAAATATAATTGCATCGTTCCGTTACATCAATATCAGAGTAATCACTCATCAATTCCCCGTGGCAGTCACAAAAGGCCACCACCAAAAGTGACATTTTAGGGACAGAAATGTACAACGATCTCACGGTCATCTCTTACCTGTCACTTGGCATCACAGGAAGGGCGAGCCACGCTGGTATATGATGGCAGCCCGGATGGTGTTCCACGTAGTTCAGAGAAACCATGATTTCTGATCTGGTAGAGCAACGCAACATCTTCACGTATTCGCTTTACACAAATGGCATCAGTGACCTCCCCAATGAGCAGGTGAAACATTTTCCACAATGCTTATCAGAAGACAAAGTCCTCCGACGGCGTACATCAACAACAGGAAAATTGTCTTCTCGCTTGGCCGTGAGACGAAGCAATCGACTTGGTGTTTGCATGGCTCGCGGACACACTGGTAGAGGGCAGGAACTTCCAAGCCGTAGCCGTAGTACTGACCGATAAGGAATGCCACCTCAAAGATGCTGCGCATGATGAGCTGCAGGACGTACGCTGTCATCAATCCGTCTCTCTTGATGTATCGTCTTCTGTCGTGCTTCGCGGAGTCATCGACGACGGCTATCTGATTCGTTAACGTCTCCAGCATCTCCAGCTCCACATCTTCGTTGAACGTCGATCCATCTTCTCCTCCATTGTCTTCTTCTTTAGGACGTGGAGGTTTTTGCCCAACGTCCTGTCGTTTTGCCAGTGATGTGGTTCCACACGAAACGAGTGAAGATTAGCACACGACAAAGAACAGTTGGTCAATACGCGACTTCAGAAATGATATCCTCAACCTCAGCCTCCAAACCCCGAGTCCTCGCCTCCCCACTGCCAACCTGAAGACATCAATTCCCTCTCCATTTCAAGCCTTCAAACCCCCTCACCACCCCACCCCCCAACCACAACCCCCCTACCCCCATCCACCAAATGTCCTTCACCGTCCGACTCTGTCCCATATTTGCTCTCCCCCACCCTCCAAACTCCAATTCTGTCTTCCCCTCCCTCACCCACCTCCTCCTCATAACAGCAAACGAGTATTCACACAAACCATGAATGAAGCAACTCCAACATGTCATGGCGCGTCACAGTCGCCTGTCCAACCAACAATCCTGTGAGATACGTGGAAAAGATATGTGACCATGAGCAGGTTAATTGTGCCAAGAAACGTATATTGCGAACTCCACCGCTCTGGGTGGTACTCCACCGCTTCTTGAATTGCTGAACAATGGTAGAAAACACCGCTTCCACAAAATAACGTCTCATCGAAGTTTTTCATTCATTTTCATGACACACATAAAGCTCCAGGGATCTGTGGCATCCATGCTGAACTCCTCAAGGCTGGTGGAAATGCTGCACTCGTGTCGTTGCATGGAGTTCTGTGCTCTGCCTGGAACACGGGTATGTACCATCTAAACTGACTGGAAGAGGGTCCTTGTTGTCCCTCTCTGAAAAAAATAAATAAAATAAAAAAGCCAAGACTGCGACAACCACCGAGGGGTGACGCTGCTCTCAGTGCCGGGCAAGGTCTTTGCTCGGATAATGCCGGTACCTGTGCGGGAGGACGAAAGTCCGAGTCTTCATGTCCTTGGTGCTTCCAGTCTTGCTCTATGGATGCGAGACTTGGACTCTGACCAGGGATCTGAGACAGAGACTTCATTCCTTTGGTTCCAGGTCTCTTTGGAGAATCCTTGGCTATCGCTGGTCGGACTTTGTGTCCAACGAGCGGTTGCTGAGAGAGACTCAAATGAGATTTGTTACCTGCATAGTCCGTGAGCGTCAGCTGAGGCTGTATGGACAGGTGACTCGTTTTCCTGACGCTGATCCTGCTCACCAGATTCTCTCAGCGAGGGAGCCTCGTGAGTGGAGGAGGCCGACGGGCCGACCACGTGCCTCGTGGTTGCAGCAGGTTGACCGGCATCTCAAGGAGATGGGGATGGGCCAGGCATCTGCCTGGGAGATGGCCAGACGGAGGCCCCTGGAGTACCGGCGGAAAGTGGACGCAGCGTCACTCAAACGTAGAATGTTTCTCATTGGTTGACTGACATGATGTCATTCAGAACAAAACGTTGTACCAATGAGAACCGCATGCGTGCTGCGTTAGCCGTCAATCTACCTGAAGTCCGTATTTGAGAGCAGGGCATGGCACTGTCGAAGGTTATTTTAAAATGTGAATCGATATTTTACTCATCAGCAAGTTGCCCGTGCCTGCACGGGATTCCACACCAGGGAGCGATGAAGGCGGCAAAAATGCAAATGGCGTCTTCTGTCATCGAGCCGGCAAGCTTGGAGCGCAGAGTCACGATGATTGTTCTGCTTTAATTTCGCATAAGAGGAGTCTCTTCGAATGTAAGAATTTAAAGTTAAAATTTACAAAATGTCCCAAACATCGAACGCACGAGAGATATCCAGTGAGATTGAACTGCTGACCTCCCACACTCAGAACGGACCTTCTTACGCATGATCGATGTCCGGCTCTTTTGTCGTTGAGGATACGAGGCAGCAACATCATGCTGCATCAACGGGGTCAGCGTCGACCAGATTACACAGGGGTATCAGCTGTGGATGCACACAACGCGAATAGCAACCTCCCTCAATCCATCAACACCAATCCCACCTGGAGATGCGATGCAAAGCAAAGGCGACGTACAGGATGGTGGGAATGGCGACCGCCATGATGTGAAAGATCCCGAATCGAACATGTGAGAGAGGAGCGTACCGGTCGTAGCACACGTTCGTGCATCCCGGCTGTACGGTGTTGCACATGAAGAAGCCTTGTTCGTCGTAGTAGATCGACTCGCCAGCCAAACCTGTGAGCATGACGCGAAGCACCAGGAAGGCCAGGAACCAAAGCTTCCCCAGGTAGGTCGAGTGACTTTCAATCTCCTGCAGGAGACTGGTGATGTATCCCCAGGACATCCCGAAGAGTCAACGGAGGAAGAACCCTGCAAAGACCGTCCGAGGGAGCAATTTCATCAGATTCATCATCATCATCATCATTATCACCAGAAGGCAAAATTTCACTGATTAACTAAAGTTTAACTCATTTAATTTCAAATTGAGGTGAAACCCAAAAAAATGATCATCGTACATTGCCGGTAACACGTCATCGGTGTTCCGAGGAACCAAAACGATCATCACAACAACTGCCGAGCCCAACAACGGCCTGGTTTTAAAAGTTGTTGATGATTACCGGATGAAAACACCTTTGTCATGTTAAAACAACGAAACTTTGTGTGTGTGATCAACATTAGGGGGGGGATGAAATATCGAACGGTTTGTTTGGATTTGAGGCCAGATTCGTGCTCCAGGGGTTGGGGACTTGGGGTAACAGGGGGTCAAAACGGACATTTATTTGTTTTTTTTTTACCATCAGGTCATTTTGTTGATGGAATGTTTTACCGTCTTTCAACTTTTCTTGAGTTGGGAAACGCGGTGACTTGCGATGGCGCGTCATTAACTTGTGTCGAGTTTTCTATTGTTTCGAGAAGTATTCCTATATCGTTCTGTGTGTGCTCCCCCCCCCCGTGTCCTAGTAACGGGTTCTTCATTCATCCCATAATAAATGGAACCGTCAGGCTCGAGGTCCCGCTTCTTCTTCCTCAATCCGCGGAGACGAGGCCTTTTAGAGCAGGCGAGTTTGTGATGAAACAACCGATTCGGACAAAATTTGGTGGACACGTCGGTTGTGTCACACGGACTCACTGGTTCGATTTGGGTGAAGATCCGAATTCGGATCCGGATACAAGAATTTTTTTTTTGTGATTCTTCGTTCCAAAACTTCGTGGTGTGGTCAAAACACCATATGAAGCACGACACCTCGAAACGTTGTGGACGGGATATTAGAAAACTGGGTGGACGACGAGACGATGAGGTGACAAAACAAGCCGATTCGATGTCCGTTCAGGTCGGCATCCAGATCCGGCCGAGCAGTGTTTACAAAACGTAAACTGTTCAGTCTGGTTGAGGGGGCCCTCGACTGGGGTCCCTTCTTTTTGGAACTTCACTGGGCCATGGACTAACAACAGAGGCCTGAGGCCGATGTGCCTTCACAAAATGGTGGATGACTAAGTTTTGTCACCCCCCTCCCCCTCCCTTCCTCTCTCTCCTCCTCCCCTCTGTCCTCCCTCACTCCATTCACACCTCTCTCCCACCCTTCCCTCCGCACCATCCTCTCTCTCCCTCCACTTCTCCCCCTCCCTCCTCTTCTCGCCCCTCCCTCTACCCCCTTCCACCTATTCTCCCCCTCACTCCTCTATATACCCTCTCCCTCCTCTTCTTCCCCCCTCTCCTCTGTCTACCTCCTCACTCCTCTTCTCCCACCCCTCCCTCCTCTATCTACCTCCTCCCTCCTCTTCTACCTCCCCTCGCTCCTCTTCTACCTCCCTCCTCTTCTTCCCCCTCCCTCCATCATCTCTCCCTCCCCTCCATCATCTCTCCCTCCCCTCTTCCTCCTCCATCCTCCCCCACTCTTAATATTTCTTTCAGCGAAGTGACGGGTTGTATTTGCTCGTCTGTACTAATAAATGTCAGAGTGTACGTGTGTGTGTGTGGTGTGTGTGGTGTGTGTGTGTATGTGTGATGTGGTGTGATGTGGTGTGTGTGTGTGGTGTGTGTGTGTAGTGTGGTGTGTGGTGTGTGGTGTGTGTATGTGTATGTGGTGTGTGTGGTGTTTGTATGTGTGGTGTGTGTATGTGTGGTGTGTGTATGTGTGGTGTGGTGTGTGTATGTTTGTGTGTGTACGTGTGGTGTGTTGTGTGTACGTGTGGTGTGGTGTTTGTGTGTGTACGTGTGTGCATCTCC
Organism: Eptatretus burgeri; assembly: GCF_056783735.1. Classification (NCBI taxonomy): domain Eukaryota; kingdom Metazoa; phylum Chordata; class Myxini; order Myxiniformes; family Myxinidae; genus Eptatretus; species Eptatretus burgeri. The sequence goes on from NC_140979.1 coordinate 2,404,398, forward strand.
TCCATAACTCCAACACCATGAAACCGATCAGCCTGAAACTTTTCATGCCAATGGACCTCCAAGGAGGTGTATGAGTGAAGATTGGGTGTTTGAGTTAATTAAAATTTCCCTTTTGAAGATCATTAACATCCTTATTTAATTACATCCTTCATCAAGTCCTATCCCTGGTCACCGAACTCTCCCTCGCCGGGCTCTGAATTTGCTATTTTTTTGGGGCCTGCCTCACAACGCCTTGACTAGAAATAGGCCACAACGGTTTCTTAACGATAGTTTTGTATTTTTTTTTCACTCCACCGGGATGATGACGATGACAGGACGAACGTGAAAACGCAGCGAAGAGAGGAAACCAACTCACCAAAAACTGCTGATCTATTCACCCACTTGACAAATCTTCGAGCGTCCGCCATTGCCGGCCAGTTCAAGATTCCCGGAGCTTTCATTCAAGAGATGAGAAACGATCGGATATGACGTCACTGGCTGCCGTTACCGCTCGACGAGCTGATTGGCTCATTCAAATGAAACGTTTTGATTGGCCGAGTTTTGATTTTGAATGATTGGCTCATTCAAATGAAATTCGACAAGCTGATTGGCTCATTCAAATGAAATTCGACAAGCTGATTGGCTCATTCAAATGAAACGGTTTACACTCTTCTTCGACCTTAACGGATCAAAAGGCGGTGCCAAAACCGATTCACCAAGACAGTATACTTGTCGACTGCACAAGGGAACCTTCGAATGGCGGGGACATCTGAACAGGTATCCGAGACAGATCGATGTGAGTGTTTACCTTTGAGTTTGATTATTATTAATGTTGCTGTGAACTACCACCCTGGTGTTTCGCATGTCGGGTGATCCATCACTGGGTGCTCCATTAATCGAAAGAACGTGAGGCCGGAGTGACCCGTGTGACGTCACTGGTCCACCGGTGGACGTTAAAAATCGCACGGTGTCTTTCGTGAAGAGGAGGCAAGTCATCGCCGGCACTCTGTACAAATTCCAAATTCCTTTTTCAACACAACGGAATTCTTTCCGTGTCAAATTTAATTTGATGTCAATGCACTGTCGCTGTAGCCGTACAGTTGGTACTCTGACAGCTCATCAACCCTCCTTCACCCCTCCCAACCCTCAGGTATCAATCCCCTTCTCGGCTGAGGTTCACCGGTACCTCCGGTACTTTATCATTGCACCTCTCATGGAACGAAACAACATTTGGCTGAAAGATAGTTCAAAGTACCATGAAAACATTCCCCTATTGTTTACATGTACACAGTGGGGGGAAAAGGGGGATAAACAGGACCTGAAAGTGGGAAATCACCAGAGGGCGTGGTCCTAGCTTTCCTGGACCGGTGATTAGTGCTCCTTGGAAGCCACGCCCAGTTGACACACTTTTCTCCTCGGTTTGGCATGTCAACCAGGTGTTTGTTGCGTCGTACGGCCGATTCGACCTCTTCAAAGGTATCCAAGTTCACGGAGAAGAGTTGAGCGAAGGTTGAAGTACGGGCTGGGCGATGGGGAGTGCGAACAAGAGATGATGCGATCATCGTGTTGGCCGACATCAAGCATCGCTGGACCTGTACCCAGGTCATTCCACACACTTCCCCCTGTTAGCATCGTCCGTGGGACGAAGAACCGTTTGGTATTAATGCTGAGTGGTGAGGATCCATCCATCCATCCATCCATCCATTGGGGACCACACTCTGTGCAGAGTGTTGCTGCTGCTTCAACAGTCTCCTTGGCTGTTGGACAATCCTGGACAGGTAACCGCTCCGACACAGGATACCAGCACTTATTTTGCCGACCGCGGAAGGATGACAGGCAGAGTCAACCCCACCTGGTATTAATTGAACATCTGAGCATGAATTTGAAGTCAGGATCCTCGGATTCCAAGCCCACCGCCCGAACCATGTAGTCAACACCAGGCACAGGTAAAGATCGAAAGGCAAACTTGATTTTGATACCATCTCGGAACTCTTCGGGATGATTAAACCGGGGTTCGAACCCCCCAACCTTCCAGATGTATAGCAGGCACCGTCTGCCATGACACCAGCAAGGCTTGTAAGCACTGAATGAATATACAGACGTTTCAAAAGTAACAGTCAGTGCACTGAACGACGAAATTCTTGTGTTTCAGGTGTTTGTTCATCTTAAAATAAGAATACCTGTTCCTGTTTACCTGCAGATAAATTCCTACTGCAAAGTTTCTTGTGAAAAAACTCCTGTGTGTGTTCATGCCAGATCTCTTGACTGTACAATTATGATGTATATCCTGTGTCAACGCACACACAAAATCATAGCGAACGCAGTGAGCTTCATACTTAACGCGTGCACATGAGAGAATAGGAAACAACAACAACAACAACAACAACAACAACACAATACCCCTGGCTATTTGGAATCCGTGTCGTTAGCTATGACCTTTTGCTTCCGGTTGTTGTTAAACGCTGTGCGGTGTATAAACACGATTGGGTTTTATTTCTATCTTGTGAATATTACTTAACGCGTGCACATGAGAAAATAGGAAACAACAAAAACAACACAATACCCTATGTCGTTGGCTATGACCATTTTGCTTCCGTTTTTTTTTTGCTTCTGGTTTTATTTGTTTCCGGTTTTTGTCATGGTGAATGATGCATGCCGGGAGATCATGACCGGAAGTGTTTATTTATTTATTCAATTATTGTTTTCCCAAAGTTAATTTTATACTTCCAAAAGTGATTTTTTCATGACAGGAAGTGTTTATTTTGTATTTAACATTACCGGGAGTGATTTTGAAACTCTTTAAAGAACTTTTAATTTCTTTTATTCTTGACCAGAAGTGATCGTTTATTTATTTATTTATTCAATTCGTTTTTTTCCAAAGTTAATTTTAATAAAGATATCTCCCGCATCATCAAAAAATTTTTTTAATCGTGATTTACATTATTTGATCGCTGATCCCGAATCCAGGCCGAAGTAACCGGAAATTGCGTCGAAATCATCAGCTGTGCAGCGCTTACATGTACCACGGTATAGTTGGCAAGTACCGTCGTGCCCCCACAATCCGAACGCCCCATTGTTTGAACAAATTGGAATCCGAACAATTTTTTCGAGAAAAATTTGCCCTAAAAACCGAACACATTTTCGAAAACCGAACACAACGTGGCGTTCATGTTTGTTCACATGTGTCTCCCCCGCCTGTTTGAGCCGCATCTTTGCGCTTTGTTCATTCAGTTCGTCGGTGGAAGTCCTCGTGAAAGCATCTCTCGCGTGTCGATCGCTACTTTACCTCGTGTTTTCACCTTGATGTGTGCTGTTTTTTTTTTTCTTCAATTATCACCCTTGTGCATTCACCATGGCAACCAAGAAGAGCAGTGAAGCAAAAAGGAGTAAGAGGAAGTCCGTGAGAACGACAATTGAGTTGAAGAAAGAACTTATCGCTAAGTATGAGAGCGGTACGCGTGTGTCTGATCTCGCTGCCATGTTCGAGCTGCCGAAATCGACCGTGTGTAGGATTATGAAAAATAAAGAAGCGATAAAAGCACGAAAACCCGTCGTGAAGCGAACTCAATCAATGAACCCTCTGACGAATCGGCTTGAACGTTTTTTTCGCGAGCATGGTAGCAACGTCATGCTGCGTCACCCAATCGCTTCACCTCTTGATTATCTCCGTGGAACCGTGCGGTGAAAACAGCACGTTTGGGTCTCCACAGAGCGTACTGGGATATAAAACACCATTTGGTGCTTCATGGTTAATTACATACCTCCACCAGGCTGAACAGTTTACGTTTTGGATCCCAATGGCCACTGACAGGCCGGAGCTGCATCCAGACCTGATGGAAGAAGCGACAACGCTCCTGCTCATCCCCCAGGCTTGGAAGAAGATTCATGACTCAGAAAAGGTCATTTAGTCATCTTATTTTACCTTAAACATGGGTAATTTCAGTTGAAAATGTCTTGAAAGTGGGTTTTCTTGGGGTCCAGGAACGGATTAATTCACTTTCCATTATTTCTTATTGGGAAAATAGTTTTGGAATCCGAACTTTTTGGAATCCGAATTCAATTCTTGGAACGAATTCAATTCGGATTCTGGGGGCACCACTGTATACAGTTGTGAACAAGTTTGATGTAAAGTCAGAAGCGAATGTAAGAAGAATTCTACGTTCGCTTATAGGCTTTGCCTATTGCATATTAGTGAATGCAGTGAACTTCATACTTAACGCGTGCACGTGAGAGAATAGGAAACAACAACAACAACAACACAATACCCCTGACAATTTTGAATCCGTGTCGTTGGCTATGACCCTTTTGCTTCCGGTTGTTTTTAAACGCTGTGCGGTGTATAAACACGATTGGGTTTTATTTCTATCTTGTGAATATTACTTAACGTGTGCATCTGAGAGAATAGGAAACAACAACAACAGCACAATACCATGGCAATTTTGAAGCCGTGTCGTCGCCTATGACCCTTTTGCTTCCGTTTTTTTTGGGGAATGATGCATGCCGGGAGATAAAGGCATCGTCGGAGACATGAAAGACCCAAATAATATCAGACATGGTGTATATTTCCTCCACTGATTTTAATAAAGATATCTCCCGCATCATCAAAAAATATTTTTTAATCGTGATTTACGTTATTTGATCACTGATCCCAAATCCAGGACAAAGTAACTGGAAATTGCATATACAGTTGTGAACAAGTTATAGGTAAAGTCAGAAGCGAATCTAAGAAGAATTCTACGTTCGCTTCTCGGCTTTGCCTATTCCATATATATATATATATATATATATATATATATATATATATATATATATATATATATATATATATATATATATATATATATATATATATTGTTGCGGTATTCGCGCCCGCCGGCGTGCTGACGGCCACGTAACTCGAATCGCGGCACGTCGCCCACCGGACGGACAATCCAGTCGTGACCCTCTCGGACTAACGCCGGGAACCAGTCACGGGTGGACCTTTCGGTCTCACCGCGATCGAGCCAATCAGCCCCCGCGTGGGATAGGGTTGCTCGCCGAATTCGACCTACCTAAGTACCCACGCGGAGGGTAGACCGGGCGATCGCACCTCGCCGCAGGTCGACTTCGGACACGGGCCACTTAAGCGACCCGTTCCGTACTATCAGAATAACCGAGCGGTGTTATCGTCGACCTCGACGGTTCGATTAATTATCGGGCGTATTCAGCCCACTACCAACCCTTTACGTGAAGCAAGATGGGGATTCAATAGAGGAAAAGACGAAGCGAAGCGGGAGAACAGTTCAATAATAAAGCACATTTATTCGCGATGAACGGAAAGCGCACATATACAATTCCACCAAAAGCACACAGAAAAGACACAATGCAATTTACACAAAAAGCAAATATAAAAGAGAAGACACAATGCAGAGCTAATACCGACTACCGAGCACACGGCAACACTTATACAATTTTACTTCACAGACGGCGCCGACAACACATACCCAAAACCAAGGAAAAGAATACCCTCAAGGATGAGGCGGGCCTGAGGCCGAGACCGGGTCGCGCCTACCCGTCTGGTGATGAGACGCGGAGCGGCGATGGCGCCTCAACTCCGCGGGCCTCGCGGACAGTGTCTGGTAGGGGGTGGGAAAGGGGCCCCCTTGGTCGCACTATCTCAGCGCTGGGGGAAACAGGAGGGGGTTGCTGATGCTCGGGGTATAGAGGATTTTTATTATCCCGCGACGAGCGTCTCCACCTCGGCCAGGTCGCGCTGTCGGCCTCCCTGGGGTGCAGCTCCCGACGCGAGCACCCCCTCGTCTGGTGTCGCTGCCTTTCCACAGCTCCGTCCCCTCCGTTCCGACTCCAACGCACACGACGACCAGCTCCTTCTTGCCAACTCCACCGCCCGCGAAGTCTTGACTCTCTGTTTCCGACTCTCCTACTCTCCTACTCTCCGCCTCTGGACTCTCTGGACTGACGAACACGGTCCTTTTATCAGCCCCGTAGCTTCGCCCTCTCATCTTTGACCCCCTCCCTTCGACCTTTCACCTCGCTCCCCATTGGCCCGAGAAAAAGTGGGCGCGAAGGCTTTTTGATCCATAAATTTGCATATATCGATCGCCCTGGGGGCGGGGCCAATTCGCCCCTCGCTCACCGATTGGACGGCAAAAAGTGGGCGTGTGTCGTTTTTGATCCGTTTTTGAAGCACAAAATCCGTGATTTTGAACACGCTGTTCGGCGCGCGCCCTGCACGAGTCCAACACCGGTACCCACAGGCGGCGCAAGAACGGTGGCGATGCGACGGTTGCGAGGTGTGACGTGAAGGTCGTGGCGGTTGTGGTGAAGCGGCGTTGTGGTTGGTGGTTGATGTTGTGGTTGTGGTGGTAATCATGGCGGTTGGTCCAAAATAAAGATAGCAAAAGAAAAACGGCTATCCTGAAGAGTCGCAGCACGCATAAATGACATGTATTCCCACTAGACAACGGGTTTGGGCCTAACTACACATGTACTTACCGAGATACCTCACCTAAGGGACCTGAATGGTGGTTTGCGAATTTGGTAACCACAACAATATACTAGTGCATGTCCGTAGGTGCAAAAAAATAAATAAATATTAACTTTCAAACCGCGAGCCAGAAACGACAACCACACAGGCCGTTCCTTCGCTCCGCATTCTCGTGACAACCACACAGGCCGTTCCTTCGCTCTCGCATTCTCGCGACAACCACACAGGCCGTTCCTTCGCTCTCGCATTCTCGCGACAACCACACAGGCCGTTCCTTCGCTCTCGCATTCTCGCGACAACCACACTTCCACACACACAGTTAATTAAAATCAAAATTAAAATCAAGTTTACCTCCCTGTCTTTGCTCTCGCGTTCTCGCGACAACCACACTTCCACACACACTTAATTAAAATCAAATTTACCTCCCTGTATTAGCTTGCCATGACATTCGCTGCCATTGACCATTGCCACTCCTCCTACGCCACGGCAACTCAGACACCGATCGATCCACATCGTAACCGGCATCAAAGTCTCGCGAGATATCATAGTCTCGTGAGATCTCACAGTTTCGAGAGATCGCGCAGTCGCGCGAGATCTCACAGTCTCGCGAGATTTCCTCCTCATTTCCGTGTTTTTCTTCCTGCTGTCCACGGCGATTTGTGCCGTGAAGCGTCGTCTTCGGAAAGTGGAGGATGTTTTGAGTTCTTGGGTTCGTTTGACTCGAAGTGACGACGTGTTACCCTCAACGATGCGGCGATTCTCTCTCTCTCCATCAAGCTCGAGATTAAGCGCAAGCCGGGCCCCTCGCCCGGGCACGATCAAGGCCCGGTACACAGAGGAAAGTCATTACAACCTCCTTCACCTCGGTAAATGGACAGCTCGTGGCCGCAGAGGGACGCAGCGCGACGGGTACAACGTGTAACCGGAGTTTTACATCCACGCGACACATCGCTCCTCACCTTGCACACACCTGTCTGCACACCTGTCGGTTACAAAGGCTATTGTCATTTTGGGCTTACCTTGATGCTCGTGTTGTGTTCTCTACACAGATCGAACCGACGCGATGCCGGATAACGCCGGTGAGACGCCTCCTGGGTCGCCGCACGCTCGGTACTCGCCGCCGCACGCTCAGTACTCGTCGCCGCACGCTCGGTACTCGCCGCCGCACGCTCGGTACTCGCCGCCGCCGTGCCGAAGGAATACCTGTATCGTCCTGCTCTACCTGCTCGTCTTGCTCTACCTGCTGGTCGGAGCCGCCGTGTTCTCGGTGAATCGTCAATGGCGTGAACGGCTCAAGTTGTTCCGACGAGAGCACAACGTCAGTCATGAGGAGGGGCAGTGCTTCCTGGGGGACCTGCAACAGAATCTCGCGGATATAAACCCGGGCAGCTAGATCACCCCGTAGGACTTTCCCGGCGTCTTCTATTTTGTGACCGTCGGTTCGTTGGCGCCGCACATTTCGAGGCTCGGTGGTTTGCGAGTTCACTTTGGTGCTTCACACCGCAACTTCCCGAGCAGTGATCTCAGACGGAGACCAAAGTTTGGGATTATCTCCCTTTATCTCGTTTATAAAAAAAGATTTGTAATATAAAAACCCAATAAAAGTTGATGCCATTTGCAGCCAAAGCTGAAACGGTTCTCTCTTGGGTTGGGAGTGACGTGGTTACGTTTGTACGTGCCATGGAACCTGCGTGTTATCAAAATAATAAACCTGAAGCTCCCTGAATTCCACACTCGGTGGTATCATGGTTTGAGTGCCTACTCTTGAGTGTGGGAGGTGGGTGATTAAAACCCTGGTTGAGTCACATTAACAGCTTTAAAAATGGTACGTGCTGCTTCCTTGCTTGATGCTCAGCATTTAAAAAAAAAAATGAGGATAGAGCACTCTGTGAAGGCAATGGCAAACCACCCAGTGTAAGCGTTGCCAAGAAACTGCTTCGGCAACACCAACGCCCTGTGAAGAGGACGGTGCAGTCGTGGCCAAACATATCATCATCACCCTTGTGCACTTTATTCAAATAATTCACAATTTTCTCGAAAAATTTGTTGAAATTGATAAAAGTATTTTGTCCCCACAATTCTTGATTTCACTGTTGACATTACAGAACCTTTGTTTTTGAGTCAGAACTTAATAAATCCTTTTAAATCGGAAAAATAAAAATAAATGGCATTGAAAAAATTATTGACACCCTCGACTTAATATTTGGTATCACGGCCTTTGGACAAAATCACTGCAGTCAAGCGCTTCCTTTCGCCATGAATGAGCTTCCTACTCCTCTCCACTGGTAGCTTGACCCACTCTTCTTGTACAAACTGCTCCAGTTCTCCCAGATTTGGAGGGTTCCTTCTCCAAACTGCTGTTTTCAGATCTCCCCACAGGTGTTCAATGGAATTTAGATCTGGACTCATTGCTGCCCACTTCGGGACAGTCCGAGGTTTTGTCTTGGACCATTCGTGGGAGTTTTTTTTGAAGTGTGTTTGGGATCATTGTCCTTCTGCAAGACCCATGACCTTCAATGGAGACCCGGCTTTCTGACACGGGGTTGAACATTGTGCTTCAAAATGCCTCCTTGGTTATCTCCTGATTTCATGCACACACTCAAGGCACCCAGTGTCAGAGGCAGCACAGCAACCCTAAAACATCACTGAACCTCCTCCATGTTTGACTGGAGGGAAGGTGTTCTTTTCTTTGAAGGATTCATTTTGTTTTCTGTAAACATAAAGATGATGTGCTTTACCAAAAATGTCTAATTTGTTCTCATCTGTCCACAGAACATTCTCCCAGAAGGATTTTGGTTTGTTCAGGTGTGTTTTGACAAACTCCAGTCGGCCTTTCTTACCCCTCTCTCTCTCTTTCTCTCCAGTGAGGTTCTCCCGGGTCTCCCACCATAGAACCCCCTTTCATTGAGTTGGCGACGGATGGTGCGAGTTGAAACCCATCGTACCTCGTGTCTGAAGGTGAGCTTGAATCTGTTTGGCAGTTGATCGAGGTGCTTTCTCCACAATTCATACAATCCTTCGCTGCAATCTTCCATCAAGTTTTCTCTTGCGGCCACATCCAGGGTAGTTGGCTACAGTGCCATGGGCCTTAAACTTCCTGATAACATTGTGTACGATGGACACAGGAACATCAGGGTATTTGGAGATGGACCAGGAGCTTTGATGTTGTCCATGCTTGGCTACAATCTAGTGTCTGATCTCCTCAGACAATTCTCGAGTTTTCTTTCTTCTGTCCAGAATCACCTGTTTGAAATCTAATTATTTCGAACAACTTCTTAAAGGTGGCAATTATATTGTCCGAGCCATTTCAGGATTTCTTCGTGGATGCTCAAAGTCTTTGGTGCGTCTCAGTGATAGTTCAAACCTTCGACCTCCCAGACTTGAGAGTGGACGCTCCAAACATTACACCACCAGGTCTGTTACTTTGGGAAAACCTTTAGGAATCGACGTTTTAAGGTTGAAATGCACCTGCTCTGGAAGTGCCGATGACGTCATTCCACTTATGGTACACCTGCTCTGTTTTCTTTCTTGTAAGGGAAGGAGATAAACTTCTGAACCTTCGTGGTCACTTAAGACGTTGTGCATAAATCTCATGCATGACACACTGGTGGTCTTCAATGTACTTGTACATGAGTTTCAATTATATTAGTTATTGGACCATGGACAAATGTACAGTATACGTGGGATTTGAACCTGTGGTTTTATGGGAATTTGTACAAACAGACACACCTCAACTTTTCTTCTGCAGGTTTTGGAATGAGCACCCCTGCAACAACAGCTGGGAAGGTCTTTCTTATTTTCTATGGTCTTTTTGGTTGCTCGGCCACCATCCTGTTAATCGACTCGTTTCTGGAGCGTGTTTCCTCGTTGATCGAGTGCTGCTTGCGCCTGGCTCGCTGTGATGCCCTCTTCAGGTTCACTCGCACTGACACCGCTGTGGACGGGGTCACCCGCTGGTCTCTGCGACATGAATCTGTGAGCAGCACCAGTTTGAGAGAACAGACTCCATCAGTCTTCTTCGTCGCTCTCAAGCTCATCTTCGTTGCCCTGCTGCTTTCTTGTTGCGCTTCAGCCATGAAGAGCTATACAGAAGGCTGGACCTTCCTGGACTCGTTTTATTTCAGCTTTTTCACATTCAGCATCATCGGCTTTGGCGACCTCGTTCCCTGCCGGAGAGCCGGTTACCAAAGTCAAGTCCTATACCAGGTGGCTAACCTTTTGTGCATCTTATTGGGTGTCTGCTGTGTCGACTTGCTCTTCAATGCAATATCCATACTCATCTGGGACTCTCTCAACCGGCTCTTGGCTTCTCTTGAAAGCTACATCGCCAAACGTAGGGTTGGAGGAGTGGTGAGATGTTGCACAGCGAGTGCCATTTTGGAGATACGCGGCGGCCATGCTCCATCGAGCAAGACGTTGAAGACCTCTTCAGCTTGTCTGGACCTTCTTTCGTCGGCACACCGGTCTGGCTCCTGAAAATACCCACCACCGAAGTGCAACACCAGGAGACGATGGCGTTCCGTTTGTGAAGTTTTCCCTTTGCTGGTTCTCCGTAGGAGATGCACACCACACCGTGTACACATTTATTCCATTTAAATTTGAGGTGTGCTCCATAACCACTTAACAATCGCTGAGGGTATTGCTTTGGTTCTGATTTACAATAGGTGATGAAATAGCTCCTACACGAGCCTCGACGTGTGTGAATATTTGTCTGCCACTGTTTTCTCACAAATGAAGTAAACACTGCATTCCACTTTAGTGTGTGTCCACTTTACGTGCACAAAAAACCCCCAAAACATTGGGCTTACATTCTTATCCATCAACATCATCTCTTGTGTCCATCTTGCATTCATCACCGCAGTTGTTGTGGGCTTCCGCCACGGAACCGACAAGATGCTGTGGATGCGAAACACAAACCCAGGTAAACATCAATCTCTCCGCCAAACCTCCCGACTGTCATGGTGAGCATTGCCGTGGATTATGTCTCACATGGTAAAACCGCATAATCCGCAAAGAATAACCGGCTGTCTGCCACCCAGATGATTGTTTGGCCCTCCGCCCTCCTGCTCACCCCCCCCCCCCGAGGTAATTTGTCCCGAGGAGCCGCTCCAAAATGTTCATGCTGATCAGATGTAGCGTTCTACATATAGCATTATGACGTCATAACGAAGGCACCTACGACATCATAATAAAATGACACATTCCTCATGAGGAGTACTTGCCGTGTGCCAAATTTCCATTTTTTTTCTTGGTACAGTTTCAGAGATACAGAGGTCGAATTTTTTTCCCCATTTTTCCAACATGGCTGCCACACCACGTCACCTATGACGTCATAATTATCATTAAACATTCTACACGAGTGGTCGCAACTATGGTGAAAAATTTTCTCTCAATCCGACAGGCGGTTGCGGAGAAAAACACGAAAGTTATGTGCGGACGAACAAACAAACAAGAAAAAGAATCCCACTTGCAAAATCCATCCCCTTTCCAAAAGGTTGCCATGGATTCATCAAATTGTCTGTGCTCCAAATTTATACAGGTTGGTCGTGTGAAAAGGAAGAATTGATTCAATTTTGGTGAAGATCCGGATTTGGAGCCGACTACTGGAAATTTTAAAGTTCTCTTCACCATCAAGAGATGGGGTCAAACAGAATATATAGCACGATATCTCAAAAAGTTGTGGACGGATTCGGACCAAACTTGGTCGCCGTGTTGGTTGTGTGACAAAGAAGAATTGTTTAGATTTTGGTGAAGATTCGGATTCGGAGCCGACTACTGGAAATTTTAAAGTTCTCTTCACCATCAAGAGATGGGGTCAAACAGAATATATAGCACGAAATATCAAAAAGTTGGGGACGGATTCGGACCAAACTTGGTGGACATGTTGGGTGTGTGAAAAGGAAGAATTTAATTATTTATTTAATTATTTATTTTCCAAAGTGATTTCTGTACTTCTGAAAGTGATTTTCTTTCGTGACAGGAAGTGGTTATTTTGTATTTAACATTTCCGGAAGTGATTTTAAAACTTTCTGGAACTTTTATTCACGACCGGAAGTGATTATTTATTTATTTATTTTCCAAAGTTATTTTTATACTTCCGAAAGTGATTTTTTTGTGTGACAGGAAGTGGTTATTTTGTATTTAACATGACCGGAAGTGATTTTAAATTTTTCTGGAACTTTTTTCCTTTTATTCATGACCGGAAGTGATTATTTATTTATTTATTTATTTATTTTCCAAAGTGATTTGCTCACACTTTTTAAATTCTCTTGTATTGGCGGTGAGAGCCCTTTTTTGCGTCATTGTGGTTCGGGCAAAAAAACAGTGAGGGAGCTTTTTATTGGGGAAAAGACACTTTAAAAGCTCCCGAAAGCTCCCTTTGGAAGAGAGCTCGGAAGCTCAGCAACCCTTTTTGCGTCCTCGCTTTCTGATTGGCTGATGACACTGGCAGGAATTGGCTGCTTCATTAACACCTTTTAATTGGCTCATTTTTTTTAAACATTCATATCTCCGACCAAATCCCAAATTTGGAGCACTCAACCCCAAATGTTACCCTCGAAGGTGTTAAAGTTTGGGTGCGTTAGCTCGTCGGAAATCGAACCTACAGTTTTTTTTGCGGTTTACGCAGCCATCTTTTGTTGAATGTATCTCAAATTACACTCACATAAGCGCAAATACGCCCTCTACCACGTGTTAAAATTTCCCAAAGATGAGGTCGTTAAGACTATTTTCTATTTTTACTTCCTGCTTTTCCTTGTTGGAACATCGCAGCAGACCGTGCGGTTGCGCCAAAATATATACATCGCCTGAAACGTAATCGCTTATAACTTTTTTATGGTCAACAAAGTTCAGATGTTGGTATATTTTCTGAAACAGAAGGAAAATGCGATTCTATTGTGTATATTTTTTTATTGACGAAGGAGGTGCAATTATTGACACTTTGACCCGAGAAATCAGCCACAAAAAAAATGCAGTAAACTCAGCAGAGTGAAAAACTCCTCCGATATGTTTGGGGCCTAAATTCGACATTTCAATTAAAAAAATGTATTTCTGAACGGATTTGAGTGCTGTAAAATACATTTCCGGATTAGTTTTTGTCGAGGGAGTCGAATTTGAGGTTGTTTTCCCCGTTTGATTGCTAATTAAGCGAGTAAATATCGATTGAAAAAAATCGAGATCGATCGCTTTTTTTTTTTTTTGGGGCTCTGCTGATCTTATTTTAGAGCATACAGGAACGAGTGAGCACTTTTTGAAGTCAGCTCATCGTTCCGCATTCGAGGATATCAATTGTTTCGTGATTCAACCAAAAAAAAATTCATCAAAACCCTATTTTCAGTGGTGCAAAACAGTGATTTTCAAAGGTAACCTTCGACATTGAAATCCATCACCCAGTTACTTTTTGTCGTCGAAACAGATTCTGACCTTTATTTTTCGATTTGATGATTTATTTGACGAGTAATTAGCGATTGAAATTAGGTAAATTTTTCGATAAATTGGCTCTAATCGATTTATTGTAAGGGCTACTCCGACGAATGACCACTTGTTGGAATCGCCTTATGGAGCTGCACAAGATGATGCATTTGTTTTGTTGATATGACAAAGTTTAAAAATTTAACCCGAACCCTAACCATAACCCTAGCTTTTCAACTTGTTATTTTATCCACTTAAAAAGTATGTATGAAGCTGAAACTACATCCATATATACCTCAAAATTGGACCGAAGACATACTGATGCATGAACATTGTAATTGCTTCGGTTTAAAAATGACATCCAATCTCTGACAGGCAAAAACGATGATTTTCAGATGACTAAACAGGCACCGTGATTTTGTCTGAATCTCGATGTTGCCAGACCTAAGATCGCAAGCGGCAAATGTGATTGGTCGAGACGGTGTACTGTTGTTCCACAATGCTGCTAAAGTGAAGGTTTTTGAAAGTACAAACAAGGCGATTTGTGTTCTTCAGGGTTCAAAATATTGTTGCAGTGACGCGGTTCATCCATTGTTAATTAAACAATGGTCATGGGGGAAGGAAACACGAGGAAGACAATGAATAAAAGTACGAAACTAGAACGGTACTCGGTGGTACAGTGCATACCTCCGCCAGGCTAAACAGTTTGTATCCCACTGATAGGTCGGATCTGGATCCGGACCTGAACCAAAATCGAATCAGCTAGTTTTTGTCACCTGCTAACTCATCCACCATGATTTATCATTACTTGTCCACAACTTTTTTAAACATGGTGCTGCAGTATGTGTCGTTTTTTTTTGCCCTACCTCTCAAAGGTGAAGAATCACTTTGAAAATTCTCGCATCTGGATTCCGATCTTCACCAAAATCGAATCGATTCGTCCAAGTCACACACCCAACCTGTCCATCGAATTTCGTCCGAATCCGTCCACAACTTTTTGAGATATCTTGTTCACAGCGAGACAAACACACAGACAGGGGGTAAAAACACAATGTCCGTCCACCTTCGGTGTCGGAGGTAAGACTTGTGTATTATTCTGGAGGAATCCTTCTTTGGATGTGAAAAGGACGAGAAAACAGCTTCGGTGACAAGCAGCCTTTAACATGCGATGGAATTGAAACAGAGACAGCTTGGAAGACGTTCTCAAAGGCTGTCGCCACGTTAGGCATCGTCTGCAAGCTCTCGTCATTATGCACTGTCACAATGATGGAGGGGTATTAAAATAATATATATTTTTAATTGGAACGATTTTAAAATTAAATTTCAAATCAGAATCTTCAGAATTATTATTTTTTCATTGGAACAAGTGAAATGGACAGATTTTTTTACCCATTTAATAGTCGTGATTATACGAGCTGTATCAGGGTAGGACATCTCAACGATACCACCTCCACGTCCAAGCTCTTTCAGAATGACCCATTTTACTTTAGCACTCCGAGGAGTCGAAGGTCATAATTTGGGAAGTACTGTACGGTATAACCTGTCAGCATCACAATGAGGTAAAGGTGGCACAACTAATTAAACACAAAAATAAACTTCACCACCTGTACATCTGCAGTTTGTGGTGGAATGGGTGTTAAAAATTAATTTCTTTCCAAAGTAACAGGTTAACCCGAACACCATTGGTCCAGTGGAGAATGTTTCACACCGAAAAAAACGCACAAAAACCACGTTCCGTGCTGGTCTTGGTGGTGGAATGTCTGAAGCTGCAACATCAATGTAATGTTTCAATAAAGTTTTATTAACAAGCATGACAATAACAAAAAAAGCAACATTGTTCATTTACATTTTAAACCATTCAATATTAACCAACTAAATCACAATAACAACTTTTTTTTGGAGGGGGGTGGTAGGGTAAGCATGAGGCTTATGTAGTAGAAATGAAGAAGTAACCCAAAATTCCTTTTGCATAAAGTAAAGAAAATTGCGGAATTTTTTTTTTTTACAAACAATATTCAAAATGACATCACAATGCAGGATTATTCCGGCACACAACTGTGGTTCTGTCATCCACAATCACCACATCGTTCATGGAGGACACGAGCTTGGTATTCGGGCACAGGTTGGGTGCCTGGTTGGCCGAGCGAGATACCAATCGGTGTGAACGCCGCACGGGTGTCACCATGACAATATCACCGGGGGACGCATTTCCATCGATTCCGGATATTCTGGACACAAAGCAAATAGAATACGTTGCACGAGTAAAGTTACAATAGAGATCAACCAAATGGCATGCAACGAACACACACTGCAGGTTTCAACTTGCACCGCTCTCATATACCTGCGCAGAGATCGCTGAAGCTGGGGAGTCGATGTCACCTTGTACAATCGTACCCGACCCATCGGAAAGGTTTCCTTTTCGTCTTCTTCGACCACCGCTTCTTCTTTGCTTTGGCTTGGATGCTCCAAGTCCACATTGTCGTTCTTCTCCTCCAAGTCCACATTGTCTTTCTTCTCCTCCAAGTCCACATTGTTATTCGTCTCCTCCAAGTCCACATTGTCTTTCTTCTCCTCCAAGTCCACATTGTTATTCGTCTCCTCCAAGTCCACATTGTCGTTCTTCTCCTCCAACTCCACATTGTCTTTCTTCTCCTCCAAGTCCACATTGTCTTTCTTCTCCTCCAAGTCCACATTGTTATTCGTCTCCTCCAAGTCCACATTGTCGTTCTTCTCCTCCAAGTCCACATTGTCATTCTTCTCCTCCAAGTCTACATTGTCGTTCTCCTCCAAGTCTACATTGTCGTTCTTATCCTCCAAGTCTACATTGTCGTTCTTCTCCTCCAAGTCTACATTGTCGTTCTTCTCCTCCAAGTCCACATTGTCGTTCTTCTCCTCCAAGTCTACATTGTCGTTCTTCTCCTCCAAGTCTACATTTTCGTTCTTCTCCTCCAAGCCCACATTGTCCTCCACGTCATCTTCCTCTTTCAGACAAACGACGTAACCAGAAACGCAGGGTTGAATAATCTGCAGAAGAAACAGACCGACACAGAGCTGCAGTGAAGCAGGGTAAGAAAAAACAATGTGTTCAAGAAACTGAAGAAGAAACAGAGAGATGCAGAGCTGCAGATAAACGAGGTAAGCAGAAACACCGTGTGAAACAAACTGAAGATAGAAACAGACCTCGGACTTGGACGGGCCGCTAATGTAGTACGCGCGGACACGTGTAGTTTTGCAAAGACAACCATCGGAACGTTGGATAAACCCATACAATCCAGACATTCTTCACACATGGAAAGGCAACACAGATCTTCAGTTCATCACCGACTCCTATTCATGCATTGCCTATGTTACCAGCTACATGTTGAAAAGTAAGAGATCTATGAGTGAACTCTTGAAGAAGGTTGCTGAAGAAAGCAGGGAGATTGCCTTGAGCAGAGTCAAAACCTTCAGTGGTCTACACACACCTGGGTTTGATAAAAATGCAATTCTTGTCCTCGAGGAGACAGCTGTCCTGTCAACCCAGCTGTCAAGGAAGAAATTAATCGACTGGTTGAGCTTCTTTGTTTTGCGGACACTTTCCTCGGAGAAGGACAGAAACTGAACTCCGAAACACAACTTAGGCCTGAAATGAAGTGTTCCAGAGCTGAAAGGGCAAGCTCTGATAACTTGGACAAGGGAGGCATAATGATCATAGCACCACTAGAAATGTCACCAATGAATCCTAATCCAGACATTAAAGGTATTGAATACAGAACAGTGACAGTGACAACACAGGAGGAAATAGAAATCAATATTGTCACTGTGTACGGATCACCCACGTCAAGCTGTCCTTTGTTCATGGACAAATTACAAGATGTCCTGACATCTTTGGATCTCCAGGAGAGCTGACTGCTGGACTGGGCGACTTCACCTACGACCTTTTGAGTACTCCAGAACATACCATCACACAACTGATGGGAAAACATGGATTTCGCCAATATGTCTCAGGGCCAACGACAGACTATGGGTCATTGCTGGACCATGTGCATGCAAACAAAGATGTGGAGATAGTAATGGACATTGTGTGGATACATTGTTCAGACCACGATGCGGTATATGTTGTCTGAACTGTACTCTGGTACTGAGAGTGCTGTGAGATGTGGTGATGCCATCTCGGACATATTTCCAGTTGTTACTGGAGTTCGTCAGGGGTGTGTACTGGCCCCCACACTTTCCAGCGCTTGTATGGACTGGATTCTGGGGAGGATGTTGGCGGGATCAAGCTGCGGTGCATCGTTTGGAAATGTCAAGATCTCTGACCTTGATTTCGCAGATGATGCAGTCATCTTTGCGGACACTGTGGATATCCTTTTGGGGGCCCTCGAGGTGATGAATGAGGAGTCAGAGCCACTGGGATTACGGGTTTCCTGGGTCAAAACTAAGATCCAGGCTTTCAGTGACATCTTGGATGCTGCTATCCTGTCTGTACCTGTTTGTGGTGAGGATGTTGAGGACATGGAGAGATTCACTTACCTTGGTGGTATCAGCGACACAGTCGCGCTTCCAAGAAATGATAGCTACCCTGGCAGCTAAACTGCCATACACAAGAAGAACAAGAAGAGTCACCTTGGCAGTGATATTTATGTCTCTGCTGGCTGTAAGCCAGAGGTCAACACAAGTTTTCACAGATGTCACAGACTCCTACATTATTTCAAGCAAGGATATGAGGAGGAGTGTAAGGAGTCATCCCAGACTCCTATAGGATCGCAAACAAGGATGCGAGGAGGAGTGTAAGGAGTCGTCACAGACTCCTACATTATTTCAAACAAGGATATGAGGAGTGTAAGGAGTCATCACAGACCCCTATAGGATTGCAAACAAGGATATGAGGAGTGTAAGGAGTCATCCCAGACTCCTATGGAATCTCAAACAAGGATATGAGGAGTGCAAGGAGTCGGCGCAGGCTCCTATAGGATCACAAATAAGGATATTAGGAGTGTAAGGAGTCATCGCAGACTCCTATGGAATCTCAAACAAGGATATGAGGAGGAGTGCAAGGAGTCGGCGCAGGCTCCTATAGAATCTCAAACAAGGATACGAGGAGTGTTAGGAGTCATCGCAGACTCCGATAGGATCACAAACAAGGATATTAGGAGTGTAAGGAGTCGGCTCAGGCTCCTTTAGGATCTCAAACAAGGATATGAGGAGGCCACTTGGCCCATCATTGCCATGTTGCACTCCAAGGTTAATTTTTGCTTGTTTTAAACATCAATCTTGTTGATGGTTAACTAAAGTCGAAGTAACCTGATTTTGATCGGATGGCCAAAATTGTATAAAATAAGGCAATGTATGTCGGTCTGATAATTATAGAATCGGAAATGGCTGGGCCGATCAAATTTTGCACATGTGTTTGAGGCACCCAGAGTCAGATCATGGGACAAAACAATCCCCATCTGCATCTGAGGGTGGGCTGACGATTTTCGCCTGTACACGTGGCACAGTGCAAGTGGTTTACTGACCACTGCTGGGGAGAGAGGGAATTATGAGTCATGGCACAAAATATAATTACCCCATTAGACCCAACCCAGTCGCTTCCTTGGGGAGCGGGAGTTTGTTGTAACTTTTGAACGTGTGAATATTACATGATGAACACCAATACGTCTCCCTTCATACAATTCCTTGCACCAAGGATCAGAAATACACGTTAAACCAAGTTTTTAAAAACACAACTGCAGACGATGTCTTTTCAATAATGTTATAATTTGAGGTCAAATCTGGTCAAAAAAACCCCCCAAAAAATTTGGACATTTTCTCAACACTTGACAACACTTGACACTTGACTGGCATCTTGGAGCACACCTTAATCCCCGGTGAAAGAACAAACAACCCAGTAAGTCAGCATTGCCACCTCATCTCACTTGCCTGGGTCGTATTCCGTTGACTGTTTGAACGCTTCGGTGGGTTATGTCGGAGTGTGGTCTTCAACATTGGTGGTCGCTTGTAGGACTTTTGTCGAGCAGCCAACCATCGTGTCAACTGCATTCTGAATAACACGTTGATGATGATAATAAAATAAATAAAGATGAAAGTGGTATTAAAAACAAGTAATTATATTCAAAAAACACCTTTATGATAAAAATTTTCATATTCAAATCAAATGTTCCCAAATTCTGGATAAGTCAATGTTTCCAATGTTCCCAAAGTCAAGTCAAATGTTCCCAAATTCTGGATAAGTCAATGTTTCCAATGTTCCCAAAGTCAAGTCAAATGTTCCCAAATTCTGGATGCATTGTTTCCATCATATTGGATTCCCCCAAAGTCAAAACGGGACGGGGCCTTGTTAAAACAACAACCCAAAACCGCTTCGGCATACCTCCTTGTTTCTGTTTCTTCACTGAGCACGGAATATTGGTGGGCCTGCACTGTGCTTTTCGTTGTGTGCATTTGTGAAGCAGGAGTAGAGGAGGGCCGTGTCATCTGCGCCAATGCAGAGGAGAGCTGCGCCCATGCAGAGCTCAGTGCCACAGAGGAGGGACGTGCCCATACAGAAGTCCGTGCCAGTGAGGAGGGCCGTGCCGTTGGGGAGGGCCGTGCTGCTGAGGAGGGCCGTGCCAGTGAGGAGGGCCATGCCAGTGAGGAGGGCCGTGCCAGTGAGGAGGGCCGTGCCGTTGTGGAGGGCCATGCTGCTGAGGAGGGCCGTGCCGTTGTGGAAGGCAATGTCCATGTAGAGGGCCGTGCTGCTGAGGAGGGCCGTGCCAGTGAGGAGGGCGGTGCCGTTATGGAGGGCCATGCCGTTGTAGAGGGCTGTGCTGCTGAGGAGTGTGCTGCTGTGGAGAGCCTCACCGCTGAAGACCGCTCCGCTGCGGAGGGCTGTGCCAATGCGGAGGGTCGTGCCACTGAGGAGGGCCGTGCCAATGCAGAGGGTCGTGCCATTGAGGAGGGCCACGCAGCTGAGGAGGGCCACGCCAATGCGGAGCTCAGTGCCACTGAGGAGGGTCGCACCACTGCAGAGGGCCGTGCCGTTGTGGAGGGCCGTGCTGCTGAGGAGGGCCGTGCCAATGCGGAGCTCAGTGGCACTGAGGAGGGTCGCACCACTGCAGAGAGCTGTGCCATTGAGGAGGGCAGTGCCGTTGTAGAGGGCCGTGCTGCTGAGAAGTGTGCTGCTGTGGAGAGCCTCACCGCTGAAGACCGCTTCGCTGCAGAGGGCTGTGCCAATGCGGAGGGTCGTGCCACTGAGGATGGCCGTGCCAATGCAGAGGGTCGTGCCATTGAGGAGGGCCGCACAGCTGAGGAGGGCCACGCCGATGCGGAGCTCAGTGCCACTGAGGAGGGTTGCACCACTGCAGAGGGCCGTGTCAGTGAGAAGGGCCGTGCCGTTGTGGAGGGCCGTGCTGCTGAGGAGGGCCGTGCCGATGCGGAGCTCAGTGGCACTGAGGAGGGTCGCGCCACTGCAGAGAGCCGTGCCAGTGAGGAGGGCAGTGCCGTTGTGGAGGGCCGTGCTTCTGAGAAGGGGCGTGTTGCTGCGGAGAGCCTCACCGCTGAAGACCGCTCTGCTGCGGAGAGCCATGCCACTGAGGAGGGCCATGCCACTGAGGTGGGCCACGCCGATGCAGAGCTCAGTGCCACTGAGGAGGGCCTCGCCACCATGGAGGGCTGCGTCGCTGAGGAGGGTCGTGCCAGCGTGGCGGCAGGATCAGCAGAGCAGGCTGCTACAGAGGGTCGCAAAGGTGTGGCAGCACGGTCAGTATGGCGTGTAAATACAGAGGGTCTTGCTGTTGTGGCTGTATGGCCAGCTGCTATGGAGAGTCGCACAGACGTGGCCGCACCGCCAGCTGAGCAAGCAGCTGCGGACAGTCGTGTCGGAGGAATGGCATGGCCAGTGAGGCGTGCTGTTGCAAAGATTCGTGCTGGGATGAGGGCGTGGTCGGCAGGATGTGGCAGGGTTGCAGCATGACCAGAAGAGTGCACAGATGAGGATGCATCCCCCTTTGCGGAAGGCACTTGCGAGACGTCATCTTCATACTCATTTGCTGTGACGGCTTCAGCAGAGATACTTTGGGAATCAACTGCAGACCTTTGACTATTTGGCTCACAGATGTTCCCATTTTCCGGTCTCGTATGATGTGTGTGAGGTATGAGAGACCGTGAAGACTGTTTTTGTAAAGGGAGGATCCTACAAGGGAGTGGGATAAGGCCAGGACGAGAGGGCCTTGAGGTTGAAGATTGTACAGGTGTAAAACCTGTATGTAGATATTCCAAATTGTTGGAAGAAAAAATGCTTCGTCTTTTCATATTTTGGAGAAGATCACGTTGAGAGATCTGACCATCGTCGGATGGCGGCATTTCCAAACAACATTCTCCTTTCACGCGTCCCGTCCCACAATCACATTTCTCAATTTCCATTGCCTGAAAAAGGAACAATACCAAACAGAAACAATACTGATCAACCGTGAGGATGAAAGAAAAAAAAAATCTTCAAAATAAACATGAACACTTCAAAGACCCTTGGTTTGTAACAACATACAACGCCGGCTGTGTTGGGATTTCTAAAGTCGCTTTCATATTGAAAAAGTTAAATCACATCAACAGTTCAAAGGAGTTCCATTTGTTGGTCTGTGTGTGCAGAACGGCCCAGAAAAAAATTAAATAAATAAATAAAATAATCAATCCAAATTGTCTTCTCAAACTCTCATCCACCCAGAAGGTAAATTTCAAATCACATCCTTGAGTCTTGAGAGGCCTTTGCCACCAACTTCTCGTGTGAAAACAACTGGATGTTGGTGATATCATTCCACCCACAGAGGATTCACAATCCATGGCGCGCCATCCCACGAGGAGGGGGGGGGGGCAGAGTAAAGGAAGAATTTGAAGAAGAAAAAAAAATGGTGAATGTGAGTGGTGAACACCTTCACTACCAAAGTGGGATTGGAAAAGTGGAAGGCAAAAGGAAGAAGGAAGAGGAAGAGTCCGTGTAGGAAGTCACGTGGTTACAGGAGGGGGAAACCCTGGCACGTCCTGCTGGTCCGCACCCCTTCCTCATCCAAGAATGATGTTTATACATAACTATGACTGATGTTTCACAAACAGGGTGATTCAGTGTTCTCATCCGAATACCTGGCTCCTGATACAGGTAAATCCAGGTTCAAATCCTTCCCTCATAATTCATGTAAAAGTGCATTGATATCTACTGATGTCTTTCTCCCGCATGTGATGTCCAGCGATGGCAAGCAAGGGATATACAGCAAGGGAACAACGATGGAGAAAGGAACGTTTTGTGCGTAAACGATCTATTTATTACATACGCGAATAAGACATTTTTTTGGACTTCCAGATCTTTCTCGTCCACTTTTGTTTCCAGAGTCGAGGCTCATGGAGGAGCTACGACATAGAACGCATCAGGACACAACGGAACAAAATGAATGACAGAAAGAGAGAGGGATAACAATAACGGCAGCGTTGAGGGGACAAAATCGAGAGACTCGGACAAATAAGGGATGTGAGGTAGAATGAGGACTTGGGGAGGACGCACGGGGGTGGACAAAGATGTGCACAGAAGATGAGGTGTCATAAGTGGTAAATACGTCATCGCGTCACAATGTCACCAAATGAGTCCATTGACCGGCGCATCACGTGACCGCTGTTAACCAATAAACGTCCTCCTTGCCTGTGGTGAAAAGTTCTGCGATGACGTCATATTCCCAAACATGGAGTCTGCATCATGGCGTCCATTTTTCTCCTCTCCACCTGACTCCCGTCTCCCGCCAAATTTATTCCTCTTCTCACCCAACAAGTACACACACTTTATAACAGTCATCACCATTTCCTTTAAACAATTTACATGAAACAAAGGAATGCCGGTCGTTCTTGCTCTCCAGCAGGCCAATCAACAACAGGAAGCTCTGGAAGAAGTGTCTGAGGCGCACTTCCGGCAAACACGGCGTTTCATTTCGAAAGATGTGTTGCGAAAGGTATTAACGGAATCAAAAACTAACGAAAATAATGTTAATTATCTGGTAACTTTCAAACTGATTTGCACGGTGTAGCAGAACTGCGAGTGGAAAACAAACAAACAAACAAAAAAAAAAAAAAAACCTGACGCTGCTACGGATTATACCGTCAGGGCTTACCAACACAGCTTAATATTCGTGATTCGCAGTTACCCCAAGGAGTACGTGATTTCACGTATTTTTTGTGTTCTTTGATGCAGCTCTGAAATTCGATGTAACAAGAGATATTTTATCAATTTACCGAATCAGTAAAATATTTCCTTCTGTTGTAAATTTACCCACCAGCCGGCTAGCCCCACCCCCCCCAAAAAAATGCATAATTGTAGGATGTATACATAAGCTTGGTAGTGGACTCCTCCTTCTGGCTCCCCATTTATTTATCTTTCTTTCCCTCTTCCTCATATTCTGCAGCCGCTGCCAACACAATAAATCCGATCGGGGAAGTTGTCATAAGAGGATTGAGTCAACCTGAAAACAACGACGCGGACAGCTTTTGCTGGAATACCACGATGGCATTGTTCCACACGGAGACCACCATCTTCTTAAGCGGTGCTGAGCACTCAGTTCCGTTGGAGTGCTTGCTTGAGCGCTTTGAATCAAGCAAGCCGCCTGCTCACAGAATACACCCCAGGCAATTCTGCTGCTTCTTGTCTCGACACCATTTGCAGTAAATGTGACGTCACACGTCACAGGTGACACCTGCAAACGAAATAAGTGAATAAAACTTTGATAAAAGTTCTTGAATACGCGTCAAACTGCATCCGAGTATCCCGTTTCATTCATTCTGATGACGGCTTGGATTTGGAAGGGTAATTTGTGGCATGAGACGTCGTTGATGAGAAGGGAAGACGGGGAGGCACGACGATGTGACGTTCTGTTTGCAGTAGTTCGGCACGTACAAGCCCTGAGTCACAGTCATGCCGAAGAGGAACAAGTCTTCTGCAAATTTGTAAGAACAAGACTAGTTTCTGAGTGTGCTTGTCAAATGAGGTCAACTGTTTGTTCTCATCACTGGCAAAACCAACTTCTTCTGCAAAACCCCGGGGTCGTAAGTTTGACCCACCGAGAGATGTCGTGAAAAAGGCCAAGAAAGCCTGTGGCGGACACAATGCTGAGCACGGTCACAGAGAGTGACTCATCCATCAGCTCCTGTCCACGTCTCTTCGACTGATGTCCACTCGTTTCGTGCTTCTCCGTCGTCGAGATGAGTCCGTACTTCGACCGTAACGGAAAGGAAACATTCGAGATGAGTTCCGAACAGCCACAAGACCTGCTCTTCAATAAATGACTATCTTGGTGTTCCGGTGTAGTTTGTGTCACTGACGTCATCTCGAAAAGCGTTTTTTTTACCAAGTCTGGTAAAAAATAAATAAATAAAACACAAACTCTTCTGATTCTTAAAAACCCGCCTTTCGTCACCGACAACTTGCCACATATCCAAATCGATTTCCTTTATTATAGTCCGGTGTTGAGAAAAGGACATGCACACGATCATGAAGGCGTCACACACGAGTGGCGGCCATTTTTAAACTTGCAAAAGGAACGTACACGTACGTGCGGTGTGGGTAGGGGGAAAGCAATGTTTTCGGTTCGTCTGGTGTGGAACAACATCGAGCGTGTGAAGCAGATGATGCGCGCAGATCGTCGACTCACGGTGCAGATGATTGTTGAGGAACTTTTCATCAACAAGGACACTGTCTGGAGCATCATCACTGAAAATCTCGAAATGCGCAAGGTGTGCGCAAAGATGGTCCCCAAGCTGTTGTCCAAGGACCAGAAACAGCAAAGAGTCCCTGTCTGTCAAGATACTATCGAGCACCTCGAGGACGATCCACACCTGATCGCGAGAGTCATTACTGGCGATGAATCGTGGATATTGGAATACGATCCTGAGACCAAACGGCAGAGTCGTCAGTGGAAAAGTCCGGCATCACCAAGACCAAAGAAAGCAAGGATGTCGAAGTCGAAGGTCAAGGTGATGCCAATCACGTTTTTTGACATCAAGGGCATCGTCCACTTCGAGTTTCTACCATAGGATCAAACAGTGAATCAATACATGGACAAGGAGATCCTCCGGCGTCTCATGAGATCAGTCCACGACAAGAGGAGGGGTTTGTGGGAGAACAACGCCTGGGTGCTCCACCATGACAACACCCCTGCTCACAGTGACCTGAGCATCCGACAGTTTCTGGTGGAGAGGAACGTGCCAACTGTAGAGCAACCCCCGTATTCACCAGACTTGGCCCCTCGTGATTTTTTTCCAATAAACCAAGCTCAAGGGGGTGATCAAGGGGACCCGATTACCTGATGTGGAGGCCATCAAAAGGGCAGTGACGACGGATCTCCGAAGGATTCCACAAGAAGCCTTCCGGTGATGCATCGAAACGTGGAAGAATAGGATGGACAAGTGTGTGAGACTGGAGGGAAACTATTTTGAAGGGGACAAGCTGTGATTTCAATATTTTTTTGGAATAAAATTTCTGTGAAGTCAGTCCCGTTACTTTTTCGACGGACCTCGTATAATGATGTAATAATGTTGGTGGAGGCATCCAACGATCCTTCCCAATGTCATGGCAGCTGTTTGTGAGATACTCTACACTCGGTCAATGTGTTTACATTGGTCAAAATTGGTCACAAAAAAGTATATTGGTCACTCGATTTTGTAATGCTGTCTGTGTGTTTGTTTGTCTTTAGCACATGTTTGTAGAGTTCGTCATAATCAAGAAGCCAACTGGTTTTGAGGTCAAAAGGTCAAAATATGAACATCAGATTAAGGTCAACAAATTTGTCGAATTTATAAAATGATTAATTTTCATCCGATTGACTTGAAATTTAAAGAGGATTTATATTTCAGGTCAATGAAATCAACCAGGCAATTATTTTTGAGGTCAACATCGGCCAAAAGGTCAACAACATCGGCGAAAGGTCAACAACTAAGGTGGTATTTCTAAAATCCTCAATTTTCATCCAGTTGACTTGAAATTCGAAGAGGATTTGCAGATTTGGTCAATTAATTCAACCACCAATTATTGTTGAGGTCAAATTTGTTTTATGGATTTTGCAAGTGTTGTGCTCTGCATGACGTCTTCTTCTTGTTTAATTTTCCTTCATCAGGCGCATCCTTGAACACCTTGCTCTCGATGGGGTCTGAAGGCGCATCCTCGGTTACCTGGCTGGGGTCTTAATTCGCCATTTTGTTTGGCCTGCTCAGCAATGCCTTGAGTTTGAACAGGCCGCAATGGTTTAATGACGATACAGCACTCAAAATGTTTTTTTTTCTTTTCGCTTTCCTCACTGATATCATCGAATGTCTCATCTACATTCCGATGAATCGCTGTATTAATCGCTTTAGTAAATGCTATAGTTTTCAAATTACGAGCTTGGAGCGATTTCATGCATTATATTGTGTAATTTTCCCTGATTGACTCTCACGGACTAATTGAAGTGAATAACAGAATAGAATTGAATCCGGAGGATCCGATTACGTGGACTAAATAACTTGAAATCTGGAGTGAAATCTGAAAATGTTCGGATATCGGCGATGTTTAGTTTTTTTTTTTTTGTGAGGACGTGCCTTCAACAATCATCTTGCTATCACTCGCCAAGCCAGCCATTCCTTATCAACCGTTTCATTGGAGTGCTTTTTTGAGTGCTCTCTTGGCGAGTGCTCTGCAATATTCGCACCATCACCGAGTACCGTATATTGATCGCCTTGATCAAAGTTCACGAACTACTCGCCTGTGTTTGGCCCCGCATTCTTCTGCGGTGCATCGTGCTTTGGCCGGCTCGCTCAGAATGTGCAATTTTATTTTGGTTGTTACAGTAATCGTGTTTTGTTTTTTTTGGCCAGTAAAAAAATGGTTCGGTTGTTACAAAGCAATGAATCGCCATATTACGGCAGGATAGCCGAGAGGTACACACGCTCGCTCTAAGCTGTCGAGTGGCCTGGGTTCGAATCCTGACCCAGCTATAAACTGTCATCCTGGTGTTTCACAGGCAGGGTGATTCATCAATGTGTGTGCGGTCTCTCAGATGGATGTTAAAATGGGCGTCATATATGCCGGAATTCCCCCCTCCCCCTCATCTTTCCCTCTCCCCCTCTGCGATTTCCCCTCACCTCTCTCCACTCTCCCCCTCCTCTCTCTCTTCTCTCCCCCTTCTCCCTCTCTCACACACATCCTACTCCTCCCTCTTTCTCCCACCCCTATCCCTCTACCCCACCCCTCTCCCTCTCTTAGACCCCTCCCCTCTATCCCTTTCCTCTCCCCTCCCTCTCTCCCCCACCCCTCCCCCAATGTTAAGAGTACCATTAAGGACTGACGGTGTAGTTTTGAATTTAGATGTTGTTTGTAGAACCGTGTTCCTGCGGATATTTGGTTTGTCAAACCGATCCAGGAGCGATGAAACATTTTGTCCAGAGGCCTCCTTGCCGAACATCAATCTGAACAAAATGATCTTTCTGATCTGAGTTTTATTTCTTGTCCATCACTAGTTCGTCCATTTGCATGACTGTTGCTGTTTTATTTGTTTATTTATTTCACATCTCTTTTGGAAACCGTTACCCCCAATCCTTAGAAAACATCATCGAACAAATGAAGCGTGAGGATATGAAAAAGAACGATAAGACCGACATGAGAAAGGAGGATGAACCTGAGACCCACGACGCGTTGGCATCAAAACTGCGGTACTTGTTGTTGTTGTTGTTGTTGTTGCCATCGTTTGTTCTTCAATGTAACTTATTCCATCACAAACCGTTTCAATCCTCACGTGATGACGTCATGTCATCGTAGCTTCACTTTGTAAAAACGTCAAAATGAAATATATGCTGACAGGTCTGATTTATATGCTACTACAACTACGACAACAACAACTACTACGACTACTACTACTACTACTACTACTACTGGCTTTTCTGTGCTGTGTGCTGGCATGGCTAACCTTTTTCCAGAGACCGATGTCAGATGGTAATGTTAGGGAAAGGGAAAAGAGCACAGAAGAGAAAATCCGAACCTGAATATGAGGGTGAGGGTGACCATGTTGATACTTGTGAAGATACACCTGATAAGGATGTGGCAAAACGATCCACCAAGTCAGGTGTTCTGGAAAAATATCGAGTTGGTTACTCAACCTGAACAAGTGAAAGGAGGGGTAGTTACTGTTGTTGCTCAGGAAAAAGGTCATGAATGTGATCGGCTGCAGAATAAAGCCAGTGACCTGGCATAGAGTGACCTGAGTGATAAAGTATCCATAACTAAACCCGGAATGAAAATGACGACGGACTTGGTGACGTCTCCTGACTTGGCAGAGTCACGGACTACGCAGGTAACAAATCTCATTTGAGTCTCTCTCAGCAACCGCTCGTTGGACGCAAAGTCCGACCAGAGATAGGCAAGGATTCTGCGAAGAGTCCTGGTACTAAAGGAATTGAGTCTCCATCTCAGATCCCTCGTCGGAGTCTAAGTCTCACATCCGTAGAGCAAGACTGGAAGCACCAAGGACCTGAAGACTCGGACTTTCGTCCTCCTCTTGGTTGCAGCAGGTTTATCGGCATCTCAAGGAGATGGGGACGGGCCAGGCATCTGCCTGGAGGATGGCCAGATGGAGGCCCCTGGAGTACCGGTGGAAAGTGAATGCAGCGACGCGCTGCTCCGGCGCATGCTCCCACACCTGACCTGACCTGTACGAGGGGAAAAGAGTGGACGCTAATGCTTGTGGTACTTTGTGGAGTAGCCTCGTTGTTGCCACCCAAGAGGATCTGGAACGACTCGAGGCTCCTTTGTCTCTGGAGGAATTGACAAAGGCTGTCACTCGATAAGTTCCCTGGAATTGATAGACTTTGTCGTGAGTTCCACAACGTCGTATGGGAATTGATTGGCCTTGATGACCTGCATAAGTGCAGCCGAGGAGACATGCGACACAGGCTGAATGCCCCGGTCTTTGTGGCGAGCGACTTTGCCTCCGATTCCCAAGGAGGGAGATTTGAGAGACGTGAGAAATTACCACCTCGTGTCCCTGCTCTGCGTGGACCACAAAATAATGGCAAAAATGTCGTCAAATTGTCTGGGACTT
>NC_140979.1:2434828-2449828 GCF_056783735.1 Eptatretus burgeri
GACACATGAGCCATATGGGGTTGGGAGTCGATCTGAGTCATCGAAGGAGAGACACAGGAGCCATGTGGAGTTGGGAGTCGATATGAGTCATCGAAGGAGAGACACAGGAGCCATATGGGGTTGGGAGTAGATATGAGTCATCAAAGGAGAGACACAGGAGCCATGTGGGGTTGGGAGTCGATATGAGTCATGGAAGGAGAGACACAGGAGCCATGTGGGGTTGGGAGTCGATATGAGTCATCGAAGGAGAGACACAGGAGCCATGTGGGGTTGGGAGTCGATATGAGTAATGGAAGGAGAGACACGGGAGCCATGTGGAGTTGGGAGTAGATATGAGTCATCGAAGGAGAGACACAGGAGCCATGTGGGGTTGGGAGTCGATATGAGTCATGGAAGGAGAGACACAGGAGCCATGTGGGGTTGGGAGTCGATATGAGTAATGGAAGGAGAGACACAGGAGCCATGTGGGGTTGGGAGTAGATATGAGTAATGGAAGGAGAGACACAGGAGCCATGTGGGGTTGGGAGTAGATATGAGTGATGGAAGGAGAGACACAGGAGCCATGTGGGGTTGGGAGTAGATATGAGTCATCGAAGGAGAGACACAGGAGCCATGTGGGGTTGGGAGTAGATATGAGTCATCGAAGGAGAGACACAGGAGCCATGTGGGGTTGGGAGTCGATATGAGTAATGGAAGGAGAGACACAGGAGCCATGTGGGGTTGGGAGTCGATATGAGTGATGGAAGGAGAGACACAGGAGCCATGTGGGGTTGGGAGTCGATATGAGTGATGGAAGGAGAGACACAGGAGCCATGTGGGGTTGGGAGTCGATATGAGTCATGGAAGGAGAGACACAGGAGCCATGTGGAGTTGGGAGTCGATATGAGTCATCGAAGGAGAGACACAGGAGCCATGTGGAGTTGGGAGTTGATATGAGTCATGGAAGGAGAGACACAGGAGCCATGTGGGGTTGGGAGTCGATATGAGTCATGGAAGGAGAGACACAGGAGCCATGTGGGGTTGGGAGTCGATATGAGTCATGGAAGGAGAGACACAGGAGCCATGTGGGGTTGGGAGTCGATATGAGTCATGGAAGGAGAGACACAGGAGCCATGTGGGGTTGGGAGTAGATATGAGTCATCGAAGGAGAGACACAGGAGCCATGTGGGGTTGGGAGTCGATATGAGTCATGGAAGGAGAGACACAGGAGCCATGTGGGGTTGGGAGTCGATATGAGTAATGGAAGGAGAGACACAGGAGCCACGTGGGGTTGGGAGTAGATATGAGTAATCAAAGGAGAGACACAGGAGCCATGTGGGGTTGGGAGTAGACATGAGTCATCGAATGAGAGACATATGAGTCATGGGGTCCTCCTGGGTCTCCCGCCATAGAACCCCATTTCATTGAGTTGGCGAAGGAAGGTGCGAGTTGAAATTGTCCTTCCTTGTATCTGAAGGTCAGGTTGAATACGTTTGGTATTTGATCGAGGTGCCTTCTCCACCATTCAAACAATCCTTTGCTGCAATCTTCCATTAAGTTATGTTTTTTTGTGGCCACGTCCATGGAGGTTGTCTCCAGTGCCATGGGCCATACACATCCTGGTAACATTGCGGACGGCGGACACTTGTGAAGATGTCCGCACACCTGACGCTCGGCCAAAGCTTCAGGCTTTGGCTCGCCCACAAGGCTGCATCATCGATTAGTCTCCACTTGTTTTTCGCAGAGGACAAACATGTTGACTGTTGTTCCTTGCCACTGAATCCAGGCTCTGCGTGACATCCTGAAAGAGATTCAGGCGAACATGGTTCCACGAGGAATGCTCAAGGAGTGGGCTCTGCAGACCTTCCCGAACTCCACGGTCTACTGGACCTTCCGTAAGATGTTCACGCTCCAGTTGGCATTGCTTGGTTTTGTCGAGTTTGTGCTCCACCTCAACCGGCTCAACCCGGAGATGCTGCAAATCGTCCAGGTAACCAACCACCTGTGCGCTTTCATTTTTCACCAACAAGGTCTCCTCACCTTGCGATTGCCGCACTTTGATCAGTATCATGGATGCTTGAGTGTTGTTGTCGTCACATTTGCAGGACACAGGACAGCTGAGTGTTGCAAACTTCCGCTTCGACGTCGATGACGCCACTGGACTCCTCGATGCCAACCGCCCTGTGCCCTTCCGTTTGACGCCAAACATTTCCGAGTTCTTGACCCCCATCGGGGTGTCGGGTCCTCTTACGGCCTCGATGATCGCCGTTGCCCGATGCTTTGCGCAGCCTTCGTTCAAGGTACCTTCCCCCATTTTGTGCCTCCATCGAAACTTGTCCTTTATAGAAGAGCCCGATTGCTCGGAGTGGGTCGTGTTTTGGGATCGGTGGAGAGGGATGGAAGTCAAGGAGCCGTGAGTTTGGGACTTTTGGGGGGATGGATTGGTGAAGGCAAAGAAAAGCCGGTGGTATCGGGCCCGGTAGACGTCAGCATTTTGGAATTTTGATCATATGTCACCTTGGCCAAATCCCAAATTCCTCCCCTAACTCCTGCTGGGAGAGGGATAGCAAACTGCCCAGCATGACCCCTGGCCAAGAACCTGCTTTGGTGGAACCAACACAGAGAACGTGCGGTACATCAGTGAGTCATCGGTCGACCTCGTGGACCGTGAAAAGACACCGTCAAAACCATGACTGTTGTTGAGTCGTTGAGTTCCACTTCCTGTTTCACAGGTGGACGGCATCCTGAAAGCTGTGCTGCGAGATGAGATCGTCGAGTGGCAGAAGAAAAGCGCAGAGGATCGTGAGACGGGCAGCGCGGCGGGTGGACCCCCAAAGACCATGGACTCCCAGCAGCTTGTGACTCTTGTGCAGAAGGCGGCGGATGCGGTGCTCGGTCGTCTGCACTCCCTCGCGGTCTTCGATGGGGTGGAGAGCAAGGCGACCAACCTGGCGGCAGTGGCAAACAGCCCTGACAATCTCTGCCGAATGGACCCCGCGTGGCACCCGTGGCTCTGAGGGTTCTGTGTTTGTCTCTGCCTCTGCCACGGTCTCTTTCCTTCACCTCTCGCATCCTTCCCAAACCACTTTTTAAAACTTCCACTGCCACAGTCTCTTTCCTTCACCTCTCACATCCTTCCCAAACCACTTTTTAAAACTTCCACTGCCACAGTCTCTTTCCTTCACCTCTCACATCCTTCCCAAACCACTTTTTAAAACTTCCACTGCCACGGTCTCTTTCCTTCACCTCTCACATCCTTCCCAAACCACTTTTTAAAACTTCCGCTGCCACAGTCTCTTTCCTTCACCTCTCACATCCTTCCCAAACCACTTTTTAAAACTTCCACTGCCACGGTCTCTTTCCTTCACCTCTCACATCCTTCCCAAACCACTTTTTAAAACTTCCTCTGCCACAGTCTCTTTCCTTCACCTCTCACATCCTTCCCAAACCACTTTTTAAAACTTCCACTGCCACGGTCTCTTTCCTTCACCTCTCACATCCTTCCCAAACCACTTTTTAAAACTTCCACTGCCACAGTCTCTTTCCTTCACCTCTCACATCCTTCCCAAACCACTTTTTAAAACTTCCGCTGCTGAAAGCCCATTGGATCGGATTTCTACCACTTTTGGAGCGGTTTCATGCTGACGTTGTTGTGTGGGTTGTTTGACTTTCCGTTTTTTTTATTTTTTATTGGTGGCTTCTGGATGTGGATGGGGATGTAAAGTCGGAAATTATTAAACCGTTCTTTTTCACCGTGGCTCTGTCGCTACACAAGCCGTGACTTTATCTCGGTTACCGGACTTTATTCCAAAACCGAACTCTGATGAAATGTAACACTGTTGTGGGGGAAGACATTGTTGCGGATCCGGGTTCACGGGGTGATATGATGATTTGTTACCAAACACCGGGTACCACAAGGGTATCCCCGGTTCTCCCCGTACTCACTGGAATCGAAGCCGTCGCACATGAATCAGTCCGTGTCGCGGAGGGTCGCAAATCGACCGCGAGTGCCAACAATTTAACCACGTGACCCAGTGTCCTCCGTCTGACGACCGTTTAACTGTGGTACACACAGTCTCCTTATCGGGGAATCGCGCCTTCGGTGGTTGTGCTCCTTTTATCTTTGTTGGATGAGCGGAGCTCCACAATTAACATGGGGAAATTACTTTTATCCCCACGCACCCGGGTCTGGGACAGCCAGTTCACCATCCCTGGGTGCCTTGCATGATGTGTAATTAACCCCCCCCCCCCCGGTATATACTCCGCTTGTTACTTTCACGCTATCCCCCATGTATGCATCAATTTAAACTACATATGTCCCATCTAGTGCGTTGGGAGCTACCTGACTGACTCACACCACAACCTTATGTCAAACCGAAATTGCCAGAATTTTGAAACTACAAGCACGTAACCGGTGGGCTTTAAAATGATAAACAACAACACACAACAATCCTCAAACATTTACAGTCTTATCCAGGACCTGAAGGGGGAAAAAAAAACCACAAACACAAACATTGTTCATGCTGGAGGACGAGACGCCTGCTTGGTGTCGTCGCCATCTCTACGGGCTGGAGGCCCTTCGACCAAAAACCAGCAGGCCATGGTCCGGCGTACAGGCCATTTTGGGGTGGCCCTTCTGAAACAACAAACACATCTTCCACCACTGAGAAGATGTGCTGCTGTACGGGACAGTTCTTGGTGGTGGGGGAACGTGGCCGCTACCACAAGGCAGAGCAGCACCATGGGCCACTGAGCAGGTGGTCCAGTAAAGCGGATGAGCAAGGTGAGTGGTACATGGGCCACAGAGCAAGTGGTCCAACAAAGTGTATGGGCCACACCAAGGTGATGTACAAGGCTGCCAGGTGATAATTCCAGCAAGGCGGCCGATGAAAGGCGACAAGGTGAGTCCTGCAAGGCGTCCAGCGGTGTCTCCTGGGTCCTGAGACAGACGAACAAAAGCCCACGGCACGGAAAACAATGATGTACACCAGGTAATGAAATGGTCACAAGCACCAGGTCCCAACAACTGAGTCAGCCGGTCCCTGGTGTGAACATACTTGGGACAATGGTGGTCGTGTCGGACGAGTGAGCTCGAGGTCGGTCCCACTCGTCCACATCCACCGAGCGTCTCCTAAACTAATACTTACAAAATTTGTCTCCATGTTCTGTGTCCTACGTCGTCTCCCTTGTTTTCACATTAATTATGAGGATATTTTGGGTAATTACGTGGGATTTGAACTTTCAGGTGTTTTATTTATTTATTTATTCGCACGGAGCCGGTGGCTGCTTGGTTGCATCATTTTCTGTGGGCATGGCTGTGCTGCTCATGCAATACCCCGTCACCATTTTGCCAACCTGAGTCAACCAGTCTGGTGTTAATTCAACGGTGTGATAGAGGCTTGAACTCAAGACTCTGAGATATTAAGCCGGCTGTCTTAACCGTCAACCCAACACCGGGCTCTGAGGTTGTATCAAAACCCAAATTACAGAGGAATCGAAACGTCATCAAAAGTGGGAGGAGCCTACTTTGTAGAACTACTACTACGTGCACCGCAGGTACGTGTCCTGCTCGGGGACTCAAGGGCGTGACTTGCTGATCCCGATGTCTCCCTGTGTGTGCAACCTTTCATGGCGGGTCAGAGCACTGGTCACCATTTGTTGCCTCATGGTCGACCTCAGGTGGTCTCTCACGCTTGGCGGGGATTGAATGGCTGCTCACATGTTGAGCACGTTGTTGCTGCGGTGACTCGCACCGGTGACCCAACTCCAGGAGGACGTCCACAGACACAGATGGACACGAGATATGGATGGCCGTTGGCTCACAAGGAGCTCCTCCGCCCTCCACCCAGCTCATCCCGCTGTCCCAATCTTACCCTGATGTCCCCACTGTCTACTTGACTCCATGTCAGCCTGGTGTTGGCTAAACCGTTAAGGTGGCTGGCTTAAGATCTTGAGTTTGAGCCCCTGTCGTTTGTTGAATTAACATCAGGTGGGGTTGACTCAGCCTATCATCCACATCGTGCACTTCTTCTTTTCAAACAAATTGATCCCTGGGCATCACTTTGGATTCCTTCCTGGTCACTCAACTCTGGACATGCTTGTGCTCTTCTCTCAGCAATACTTAGGGGTCCTCAATCTCAAACAAGACCTGTTGGAACCATCTCCCTGGAAGGACCTTGGGCATTCGACACAGTCTGGTATCTGGATTTGCTTGCCAAGCTCTCTGCCTGGAGCATGGAAGACCGCCTACATTCCTGAATTTCTCACTTCCTTCACCCACACAATGACTTGCCATTCATGGAACCCTCCCCTTCCCCCTCCCAATGGAAGCTGGAGTTCCCCAAGGTAGTGTTTTGTTCCTCAGTCTTGTTCCTCATCAATATCAACGACGTCTCCGATGCTCTGAAAAACCCTCCTTCCTTTTTTGCGGATGGACTCCACATTGTGTCGAACAGTACCCGATCCCTCTGCCAGGCTGAGTGCAGCCGCGTCACTCTCTGCTGATCTGGAAATGATTCGATGCTGGTCTGATAACTTCAACATGTCCTTCGATCCTGAGAAATCTCAGTGGCTCACCTTACCACTCTGGACGGATCGTTAAACGAACCCACCTGTCTATTTCCTTGATCATCATCCACTGGAAGAGATTCAGTCTCTTGAACTTCTTGGCTTCACCATCAGCCATGACCTTTCCCAGGCCAACTGCATATCAAAGTTGGCCTCCAAAGCCAGCCGCAGACTCGGTATTCTCCGTCGATCCGAAAAATCCGAGATACTCACAGTCTACACAGCATTTGTCCATAGATCAGTGGAGTTGTCCTCTCCGCCATGGGCTGGTACCCCAGCATCACATGCCCTGGATTCTGTGGGATATAAAGCTCTGAAAGTTATTGGAATTCGCGCGATGAGGTCGAGGGCACAAGGTCCGTTGCTCTCACATCTCAGGTATGTCCGTGGTCTCTCTGTTTTCTACCGGCGATTCTCCAACATTGCTCCCTCTGTTCTCTGAGTCCTCTGACCCTCTGTCAACATCACCAGGATGCTCGTGTTCTTCCACTAATCCAACCCTGGATAAACTTCCAAAATCCAGGCTGAATAATCTCCCAGACTGCAATCCTTTCCCACTCTTCCTTCAAGGACTTCAAGCAGGCAATGCACCACCACCTCGCGTCATTCCACATCCTGACCCATTATCTTTTTTACCCCGATTAACCCCTCCAAATCCAAATCCTCTAACTTGTTGGCTTCAGTGTTTCCTCCTATTTTTTCTCTACTTTTCTTGTTTGTGCCCAATTGTTTTCCCGGTAACCCTCTGTCATTTCAACCTTGCTCTCCCATGAGCTTCCTCGATGACATGTCGGTTGCTGCTGCTGCTGCTGCTGCTGTGGGCCAAGTTGGGATAATAATTTAGAGTTCGTTTATGGTGGCGGTGATAACTCACCTCTCCTTTGCCAAAGGACACATTGGGATCCACCAACTTTTGCCAGCAGACGGTACACCCAGCCGAACGTCCATCCGAGGGATGGCGCACCGGTGATGCAACACCCTGCCTGCCAAACACCAGTTGGACCGTTTATAGTCGGGGCAGCAATCAAACTCAGAACAGACATTTCAGAGGCAAGTCCGGGACCTTGTCAGACTTTTAACACGTTGGGTGATGCAAATCGAGCATCTGCTCGAGGTTCCTCTCAAACAAATGGGAGTCAAACCCTACGGAGTGCGCAGGCCAGGCCGAAAGGTTTGTGTTTCAGCTGTTAATCCATAATTTGTGTCGAAGACTGAAACTTTGAAATTGTTGCTCGACGACTTTCCCCTCGGGCCAAGGCCTCGGCTCTTGGAGGTTGTTGTTTATCCTTTTGAAGGATCTCTCTGGTTCTCTTTTTTTTTCTTCCCTTTACATTTCAGGATTTGTTATTTTGCACCTTGTGCGGTTGAGCGTTGGACAAAATGTCAAACCATTGGTCTTTCTCACTCATTTCTTTTTGTCTCTGCCTCCCCCGTCTCTCCATCTTGTCTCCTCGTGCAGAAGAACGGTCGCGGACGTCGTTGCGATTTCAAGGAGGTACATTTTGAGAACAATTATATGGGAGGTCCAGGGTTCAAGGAGGTCCACAGCTCGTGAACTCTTGGCATCCAAACTGGTACGTGGGACCAAGAATGGAGCTCGAGCGTGGTTCTCCAACGTGATGTGCACCTGCTCAAGCGGCCCATTCCCGGCCGTGTCGCCCATTACACCTTTCCGCCGTTCTGCATCGCGCGCAGGCAGTGGCGGACGAGGCGCGTGCACGTGCTGGAGCGGTGCACGAACAGGAGGTCTGCATGATGACGGTCTCCTTGGGTTAACCTGAGGCGGTCCTTTCGGGTGGGTGCCTGGAATGTCCTATCCCGAAGAGAGGATGATCACCTGTCTCTGTTATCATCTGAGCCCAAGCGTTTGGACATCGGTATCGCAGCACTCTCTGAGGTTTGGAGACCGGATTGCGGCGAGATCACTGTCACTCTTTTGAGGTCAACATCGGCCAATTTTCTAAAATCCTCAATTTTCATCATCATCGACTCGAAATTTGGACAGGATTTTCATTAAAATGTCCATCATGTGTCACGTGGTCTGGCAGCTATGTTGGGTAAAAGGAAAAAAAAAAAACAAGACTTGGCTCGCAGCAGGTGCTTCTCAACACTGTGTTGGGTTTGTATTGTATGAATAACATCGAGTTTCAACAAGTCGAAAAGGTTCAGTCGTGGCCAAACATATTGTCACCCTTGGAATTTTTTCAAATAATTCACAATTTTCCCGAAAAATAAGTTGAAATTGACAAAAGTATTTCGTCTTCACAATTCTTTATTTCACTGTGAATATTACAGAACCTTTATTTTTGATTCAGAACTTAATAAATCCTTTAAAATCAGAAAATAATAATAAATGGCATTGATAAAATTATTAACACCTTCGACTTTTTATTTGGAATCACGGAACTTTGGACAAAATACCTGCAGTCAAGCACTTCCTGTCGCCATGAATGAGGGTCCTACTCCTCTCTGCTGGCAGGATGTTCCACTCTTCTTGTACAAACTGCTCCAGTTCTCCCAGATTTGAACTGTACCTTCTCCCAACTGCTGTTTTCAGATCTCCCCACAGGTGTTCAATGGGATTTAGATCTGGACTCCATTCCTTGAACCCCCAGGACCCAGGAATGGTGAGCTTTTTGAAGTGTTTGGGGTCGTTGTCCTGCTGTAAGACCCATGACCTTCGACGGAGACCCAGCTTTCTGACACTGGGTTGAACATTGTGCTCCAAAATGCCTCCTTGGTAATCTCCTGATTTCATGATGTCATGCACACACTCAAGGTACCCAGTACCTGAGACAGCACACCAACTCCAGAACATCACTGAACCTCCTCCATGTTTGACTGGAGGGAAGGTGTTCTTTTCTTTGAAGGGTTCATTTTTTTTCTCTGTAAACATAGAGATGATGTGCTTCACCAAAAGGCACTAATTTGGTCTCACCTGTCCACAGGACATTCTCCCAGAAGGATTTTGGCTCGTTCAGGTGTGTTTTGGCAAACTACAGTCAGGCTTCCTTATGTCTCTCTCTCTTCACCTGCTTGAAATCTAATTATTTCTCACAACTTCCAAAAGATGCCAATAATATTGTCTGGGCCATTTTAGGATTTCTGTGTGGAATAAGCTAAGATTTAGTAAAAAAAAAATTCAACTTTTTTGTTTTGTTCCACGACAAACCGAAGAAAAATATTTCTTAATTTCAACAATTTTCTGGAAGAAATGGGACATTATTTGAAAAAAGTGCAAAGGTGTTAATATTTTTGGCCACGACAGGAAATCAACGTCCTGATTATATTGTGAAGATTATATTGTGGAGGATATTATGAATAATGAATTTTCAGCAGATTACGAAACAATGGCGCGTCTCCTAGCAACAGAACAATCAGCTCAGTTCCATCTTCTTCATGTAAAGGTATCATTGACAATTAAAGATTAATTAAGGTTCTTTATTTCTGCTCGACCAAATGTTCAGTGAACTCCCAGATTAATATCTGATGGACATCAAGATTCAGATGATTTTATTCAACCGTCGGAGATGACAATTGAGGCCGTAAGACCACGTCCTCCTTACGGCATCCAAGGTCACCTCCTCTGAGGGATCACCGACTCCTCCACTCCCGTATTCACCGTGTGCCTCTCAGTGGGACCTCCTCGATCATAAACTTTGTATTCTTTTGTATATGTAGCCTGTGGCGGCTGGTTGCATCATTGCTTGGAGCAATGGCTGTGCAGTTGAAGCAGTGCCCCCTTTCTCCAGCAATTTGGAAGTCATTTTGCCAAACTTGGAAGGATGACAGGCTGAGTCAACCCACCTGATGTTACTTAATGGCTCGAACTCAAGACGCTATGATCTTAAGCTAGCCACCTTAACCATTAACACCAGGCTGATCATAAACTGGCGTTCGTAGACAGACAGACAGACAGACAGACAGACAGACAGAGGTGAACCAATTGTTTAACCGAGCTTTTCGCTTTGCGTGCGTGGCGTCATAAGAAGTCTCTCTCCTTGGTGCTGCAGGGAGGATCTCACAGTGGGTCTCAAGAATGTCCGTGAAAAGTAGACTCGGGAATCCGACGGGATGGCTAACTGATAAGGAGGACAACGAAGAACAGCAGCTTCAAGAAAATAAAGCCGTTCGGATGAAACGAGACACCGAGATCGCGTAATGCTCGAAAGTTTATTGAAAGGAGCTCCAAGAATGGCAGTCCAAGTCTGGTGCTCACTCGAGAACCGGAAGAGCTCACTCTTTTTTGAGGAAACAGAATTTTGAGAAAAGAAACCAAAAAACAAGAATCACAGACTCACATTATGCCAACATGGAATCAACAAAGTGCATGGAATCATGGGGGTATGGGGATGTTGATGATGATCCACTGAGACATAGGCAGAAAGACTGAGAAACTCAGGGGTATCAGGATGTTAGCAGGACTTTCAGGTAGTTTGAGTATTGATGGTGGATTGTGTGCGTGTGTACGGAGTACTGTTGGTGGGGGGGGGTCTCCTCAAGGGGTGTTGTGTGTTTTTTTAACCAAGCCTATGCCCCCTCTCCTGAGGAGGAAAAAAACATACAAGAACTTTAATAAGTAAATAAATACATACAAAACCCCACAAAAATACTATTAAAAACAATTTTAAAATGTTCATTTTCTTCTTTCGATCTTTTGTTGATAAATTAGTGTGGAGTTGATGTCGCGCAGACATGATGGGCCGAGTGGACTCCACCTATGTCTGACCTCCTTGTACAGCGGCCTCCACCTGTGTCTGACTTCCTTATATCGCGGCCTCCACCTGTGTCTGACCTCCTTGTGTAGCGGCCTCCACCTGTGTCTGACCTCCTTGTGTAGCGGCCTCCACCTGTGTCTGACCTCCTTGTATAGCGGCCTCCACCTGTGTCTGACCTCCTTGTATAGCGGCCTCCACCTGTGTCTGACCTCCTTGTATAGCGGCCTCCACCTGTGTCTGACCTCCTTGTATAGCGGCCTCCACCTGTGTCTGACCTCCTTGTATAGTGGCCTCCACCTGTGTCTGACCTCCTTGTATAGCGGCCTCCACCTGTGTCTGACTTCCTCGTATAGTGGCCTCCACCTGTGTCTGACCTCCTTGTATAGCGGCCTCCACCTGTGTCTGACCTCCTTGTATCGCGGCCTCCACCTGTGTCTGACCTCCTTGTATAGCGGCCTCCACCTGTGTCTGACCTCCTTGTATAGCGGCCTCCACCTGTGTCTGACCTCCTTGTGTAGCGGCCTCCACCTGTGTCTGACCTCCTTGTATAGCGGCCTCCACCTGTGTCTGACCTCCTTGTATAGTGGCCTCCACCTGTGTCTGACCTCCTTGTATAGCGGCCTCCACCTGTGTCTGACTTCCTCGTATAGTGGCCTCCACCTGTGTCTGACCTCCTTGTATAGCGGCCTCCACCTGTGTCTGACCTCCTTGTATAGCGGCCTCCACCTGTGTCTGACCTCCTTGTATTTCTCTGGAATCAATTTGTAGAAATGAGAAAGTGTTTCAGTCCATTCACCCGTCAATCATCGTCCTCAAGCTTTGGCAGCCGGATCAATTTTGCGACGGGTCAAACATCATTCTCACCACAAACTTGAACGCTGGCAGGTCGAGCACGACCATCTGACCCTGCAAAGGTCTCCATGACCTTTCCAACTGACCACGAGTCAGCTGAGAATTGACGATCATCAGCACGTCATCCAGTGGTGAGCCGCCTACTCTCCTTCTGCCACTTCTGTCGAAGCTGTCGACTTGGGAGGTGGTATCTGATGAAGTTGGTCCAGAGAAAGCAATGCGTCATGGCGTCCCATCAATAGCACGGCAGGCGTCATAGGATCGACATCACCAAGATCGGAACACACATAACCCTGGGGTTTGGAGTTCAGGATGCTGTCTACCTTCAATGAGGACCGTTCGTAGCACAGGCTCCGTCATGGTACAGGTTCCGAGCAGGACCCACAGACTGTTCTTCACATATCCGATCTCTCGCTCCCATGCTCCCCCAAAATGTGGTGCATTGGACATGTTGAAGCGAAAACTCACTTGCTGTTTGGCAAGATGCTGAACAAGAGCAGGTTCGACGGTGGAGAAGGTTTGTCTCAGCATCTCCCCCCTTGGCAGTTGGTACCTCTGGCTGATAAGATCTCATGGGGTTTCCCCCCTGCGAGCGATTAAGCGACGGACTGACATTGGGAAGGTGTTGGCACCGAGGCCCTCCATGAGGTTCAGATGTATGCTCCGGGTGGTGAAGCACTTGAAGATTATACCCCAGCGTTCCTGTTCTTCTTCCGCTCTTTATGGTATGGTGACCAAAGCAATCCACAGGCTTGTATAGATGCAATCAGGTAGGTGGTAGATCGGCCACTCTTGGCATCTCTGGGTTGGCACCTCATTTATGGCACTCATGGGATTGATGTTGGTGTCAACAGAAGGAGGCGCGACCACGGAGCACCCGGTATTTGCGGCGCACTTCTGCCGGAATTCACTCCAGGCCACAATGAAGTAACTTGTCATCGTATCCTCGAAGGAGGAGCTTGGTTACTTGTTGATGAGGCTCTAAAACCATGGGATGTATCACATCTTGCTCGAGGACATCCACCTGGCAGAGTCTTCAATCAACTCTGATGCGACCAAGAGCATGGTCATACTCAGGTATGACCTCCAGCAGATAAATCCCTCCATGTTGCAAGTGCCTGGACTTGGTCCGGCAAAAATATCACCTTGTGAGCAATGAAGCAACAGATTTCCATTTATTCCCAACAAAGCACGAGAGCAGCTTACGATCTATTCACCATCATTCAATCCTCCTGTTCAACCTCCATTTTCCACCCTTTGTTTCTCTGAAATTTCTCCCTTTCCAAGACCACCAGCTCCCGCTTCATCTCCAAAAGCTCCTTCTCACTTTGCAGCAGTTCTCTCTGCAGTTTCACATTTTCCATCTTCGCTGCGTGCTCTCTTTTCACGAAGTCCAGGAAAGAGGTCTCCAGTTCTCTCCGCTCAGCCCGTACTCGTCCGATGCCTTCCAGCTGCTCCCTCATCATTTCCAAAAGTTCTCCACGTGACCTTTGGTCCATCATGAACCCCCAGCCCTGGCCTAAGGACGAAACGGCAAGACAGGCAGAAAGACTGAGAAATTGAGTGAAAATCTCCAAAACACAGATGAGAAAGTATTACAAAGTTCAGTTAACTTTGGTTTTGATCAAATTTTTTTTTCATGCAAATCCGATGTTTCAAACCTAACTATTATTTAAAGTCAGTTTCTAAAATTCCACATTATTATTTTAATAATTCAATTTTCTGCTCTTGTACATCTGTCTATTTGCTGTCCTCAAGGAAGAGAAATTCCTTTCTGCATCTCCACTCGCTGGAACTGCACAGAAACCGGTTCGGAGCACTTAAGCATCGATGTCACGGCGATCCCACCACATTGTAACCGACAAGCCTGAAGTCCGGTTGGCCTGTTTGTGTTCCCATCTGAACTCTTGGCTCTTCATCCAGGGAACTCCAGGATCAAATCCCATTGATATCCCATCAACGTCCGGCTGAATACCCATCAAGTCCCTTGGAATTCATGGAAAACTACGCTGATGCTCACTGACATCCCACACACACACTCAACCCCTTACATGATTGTTCAATTTCCTGGTTATTTAAAAAACCCTCAAAAATCAACCCTCTTGTCTGCAAAGAGAACCTTCCGAACCCCTTGAACGTGGCCCAATGTCTGTCTGCTCTTTTTGTCCGA
Source organism: Eptatretus burgeri (assembly GCF_056783735.1). Taxonomy (NCBI): domain Eukaryota; kingdom Metazoa; phylum Chordata; class Myxini; order Myxiniformes; family Myxinidae; genus Eptatretus; species Eptatretus burgeri. The sequence continues at coordinate 2,449,115 of NC_140979.1, forward strand.
GACAAAATCTAAGCTCCTGGAAGAGTGCGGCGACAGAGGGGATAAAGGCAACATTTTTGTCAAAGGTCTAAATAGTAACAATTGCATAAAGATGTCGATGTTAGAAGTAGTTGCAGATTTGTGGTGGAGGTTGGTGTAATCGTATATTATATTTGTTGTGGGATTGAGACAGAAAAATGTCAAAAGATGTGACGGAAATCCATAAAAAGAACGTGATGTTGCGTTGTGGTGTCATTCCCATCTTGTTATTCCTTCCTTCCTTGTTTGGTTGTTTTTTTTGAGGGATTCCATCCCAAAATGTTTTTTTCATTTTCCACAAAAAACCCGTTTTCTTCCTCACTTGTTAACTCTATTTTTCCTGATCTGGATGCCAATGACCTCATCATCCGGTGAATTATTTTGATCTGCGTTTACATGGGCAACCCCCTGAGCCCCCCACCCCTCTCAACGATACATCTCATCCGAGTACCGCACCTCATTCCCTTAATACCCTATCCAATATTCCCGTCCCTTTTGTCTCCACTCAGACATTCTACGACCCCGTTGTCCTTCACTTTTGGAGTCATCTAGTTATTTTGTATGCCAACGTGGCAGATTTTTTTTTCTTTACCATCTATTCATTCTCTGCTCCTTCCCTTCTATTCTGTCCCCACAATGCTATATCCTCCCAACCCCCCTCTTTTCCTCCCAAACTCCACTCACCTCCTTTCCTTC
>NC_140979.1:2454828-2479828 GCF_056783735.1 Eptatretus burgeri
TCCTCGTGGGGCATACATTCCTGGAAAATGCCACAGCGAATCCGCGAATAGTGGGGCATTGTATCAATGGAATAAGGGGGGATAGGTTCCCGGCAGTTAGGGACCTTGGAAAAATAACGCGAATGGCAAAGCCGCGAATAGTGGGGCATTGTATCAATGGAATAAGGGGGGATAGGTTCCCAGCAGTTAGGGACCTGTGAAAAATACCATGAATAGTGCGGCATTGTTTCAATGGAATAAGGGGGTGATTGGTTCCTGGCAGTTCGGGACCTGGGGAAAATACTGCGAATGTCAAAGCCGCGAATAGCGGGGCATTGTATCAATGGAATAAGGGGGGATAGGTTCCCGGCAGTTAGGGACCTTGGAAAAATATCGCGAATAGTGGGGCATTGTATCAATGGAATAAGGGGGGATAGGTTCCCAGCAGTTAGGGACCTTGGAAAACACCGCGAATGGCAAAGCCGTGAATAGCGGGGCATTGTATCAATGGGATAAGGGGGGATAGGTTCCCGGCAGTTAGGGACCTGGGAAAAATACCACGAATAGTGGGGCATTGTTTCAATGGCATAAGGGGGTGATTGGTTCCTGGCAGTTCGGGACCTGGGGAAAATACCGCGAATGGCAAAGCCGCGAATAGTGGGGCATAGTATCAATGGAATAAGGGGGGATGGGTTCCCGGCAGTTAGGGACCTGGAAAAAATACCGCGAATAGTGGGGAATTGTTTCAATGTAATAAGTTGGTGATTGGTTCCTGGCAGTTAGGGACCTGGGAAAAATACCGCGAATAGTGGGGAATTGTTTCAATGGAATAAGGGGGTGATTAGTTCCTTACAGTTAGGGACCAGGGGAAAATACCGCAAATAGTGGGGAATTGTATCAATGGAATAAGGGGGGATAGGTTCCCAGCAGTTAGGGACCTTGGAAAAATACCGCGAATAGTGGGGCATTGTATCAATGGAATAAGGGGGTGATAGGTTCCCAGCAGTTAGGGACCTTGGAAAATACCGCGAATGGCAAAGCCGCGAATAGCGGGGCATTGTATCAATGGAAAAGGGGGATAGGTTCCCGGCAGTTAGGGACCTGGGAAAAATACCACGAATAGTGGGGCATTGTTTCAATGGCATAAGGGGGTGATTGGTTCCTGGCAGTTCGGGACCTGGGGAAAATACCGCGAATGGCAAAGCCGCGGATAGTGGGGCATTGTATCAATGGAATAAGGGGGGATAGGTTCCCGGCAGTTAGGGACCTGGGAAAAATACCGCGAATAGTGGGGAATTGTTTCAATAGAATAAGGGGGTGATTGGTTCCTGGCAGTTCGGGACCTGTGGAAAATACCGCGAATATTGGGGCAATCAATGGAATAAGGGGGGATAGGTTCACGGCAGTTAGGGAACTGGGAAAAATACCACGAATAGTGGGGCATTGTTTCAATGGAATAAGGGGGTGATTGGTTCCTGGCAGTTAGGGAATTGGGGAAAATACCGCGAATGGCAAAGCCGCGAATAGCGGGGCATTGTATCAATGGAATAAGGGGGGATAGGTTCCCAGCAGTTAGGGACCTGGGAAAAACACCGCAAATGGTAAAGCCACGAATGTTGACATCACAAATTGTTTCATTGGGAAAAAAGGGAGGAGGGGGGCACAAAAAGTACACACAAAACAAAGGAATGGAATTTGTGAATAAAAACACTTCAGAGGGCGATCAGACAACAACATGAAAAGGAAATTAAAAAACACAAAACATTTTACACATCAAATGGCAATCCAATTGGGGATAAACGAATACTGGGTCTGAAGGAAGTGATGGTCAAGCACAGGTAGACAAGATTAGAGACGTTTGTAAGTGTGTGCACAGACTTACCTGCCACACAAGCACACTTGTTGTTGCACTAAACTCACTCTGGCAATGAGCACACTTCAGGGAGATTGTAACTGGATCCTGAGTGCTTGTGGTTAGGTGTTCCTGTGGAGCCGTTGCTGACGCAACAGTGGGAAGAGGGTACGATTCTGTAATTGAGGGACCAGCTATTGGCCTCGGATGGGGGGAACTGTAAGATGGAGGAGTCGGGGGTTGGTGAGTTGGGAACGATGAGGGAGAGGGGTGGTCAGGTGTGCTGGGAAGAGAGCGACGGCTAGTGGCCTTTGGAAGTATGAGGAACAGTCGCTGGGAAGTAGTGGTGGTAGTACAGGTAGTGGTGGTGGCAGCAGTATTGGTGGCAACAGTAGTGGTGGAAATGTTGGATACAGGAGGTTGGAGTCCCTCACGATGGAATTGAAGGGAAGAGTCACTGCAAAGATGACGGGACCCAGAAGGAAGCATGGTCTCATGACGAGCCTAAGGGGAGAGAAAATGGAATTGTGTGAACTCATGAGAACACTTTTATAACGTATGCTCGAACTGCGAGCACAATGGAAAGTGAAGCACACTGGGAAACAAGTTTCTGAAATGCCTTGCAAGTTTGAACATTCATGGTGAAAACATTGCATTAAATTAAACCCCTCTCCTTACCCCTCCCATCTTGCCAATCATCCTAACTCTGCTCTTGGCACCTCTTCACTGTCTTCTGCTTCAGTATCAGCTCCTCCTCTGTTGTCCCACACTGTGTGGTGTTCTAACATCTGTGCGCTCCATTCTAACCAAACAGACATCTCACTCTCTCAAGCAGTACACTCATCACCACAAACATACTCCTTCCTTCCTTTCAGCACACCTCCCCCTCTTCCCAGCCTCTCAAATATTGTACCTCCCCCTGCCCTCTCCCTTCTTCACAAGACCACAACCAAGTCTCATCCTTCCCCTCTCCCTCCTACTCTTCGGCCATGCCTGATCTCATCGTCTCTCCTCCCTCTCGAAGCAACCTTCACACTCTTCCCCCTCCAAGCATCCCTCTCACCTTTATCAAAACTCCCCTCACCCATCTCCCTCAACTCTCCCCTCTCACCCTTCTCTCAATTCCCAATGTTGCCCCCCCCCACAAAGCTGCCTCCTTCCCCTGCCCTCTCTCTTCCATCTCATCACTCCACCTCCTCCAATCTTCAACTGCCCTCTGCTCCCTTTCTTATTACTCCCCACTGTACCTCAACCCATCACCACCAAGCCTTTTCTCCTCTTCATCCGGCCCTCTCATCCCACCTCTTCCACAATCCCCCATACTCTTTCAACAACTCTCCTTCCCCCCCTCGTCCTCCACTCCCCTTCCCCTTCCATCCCTCCTGCACCCAAAGCCTCCTCCCTCTCCCTCTTCTTTAACAGCATCGACCTCAAATATCCGGGGCCTTCACTCAAACCTGACAGATCTTTCCATGCAAGTTGCCACTGACAAACCAGACATGATCTGCTCGTTGTTCTCTTTGCTTGTTGCATCCATTCGTCCCACGACCCCATCATCTATGCTTTGCCATCTCCCCTCTGTCACCTCACCCTTCCAAGAGCCAATATTTTTGTTTTAAAAAAGCAAGAAAAATACTTGTTGAACACCCCACATATAAATGCAACTTCTTGTGCAAGGGAGAAGATGACTCTGGGGCACACCTGAGATAGCTTGCCGGATACATCACCGCCAACAAAAGGCTTAGCCACACCAGTAACTGCGTTTCCCTGTTCGTGTCGGGCCAGGCAGCCAGAACTGCAGAACTCCAGGAAAGTGTCGCCATCAGGGACTTCAGCAACAACGCTCTGTTTACCACCTGGCTGCATCTCACTGAACACAGATCAAGAATCAAAATTTCGGTTTGGTTTTTCATTTTTAACATGGCACACACACAAATCGAAGAACAGCAACTAGAAAAAGCACAACTAAAATTTTTTTAAATAATTAATTAATTAAATCGAGAACCCCTCCCCCACCCATCCTCTCCCAGTTTACTCCAAGAGAGTAAGAGCTGAGAACGTCCGTGCAGACCCTGAGGATGTCCACTCTGAGACAGAAACAATGGAATTTCTGAGCCTGTAATTTTGGGAGGTAATTGTGCATTTTACACAATGTGGTTTTGTAATTGTGGATAAAGATTTCTCAAACTATCAACTATCAGCTCAATGCCAAATACAATCGCGACAGGAAGCCAAGATGTTGAACTTACAAGGACAATCCTCGTGAATGTGCTCATCATAAACCTTGACTGGATTCATATCGTGACTGCAAGACAGTGGAGACACTGTAAGCTATCACAACAAGGCAGATAGTGTGAAGGATCACACAATGCCGGAATTTTTTTTTGGTATACATCGTCGAGGCTCGTGGAAGATCTGGGATTGGAACACTGAACGGATCAGGACGCACAGCTCAAAATTTGCAATGAACCGCAGAGAGAGGAGGGGGAAACACCAACATCAGAGCAGAAAGCCAAGGTGGGGAGGAATGGGGGGCATGAGAGGATGCATGGGGTGGACAAGTTTGGTGGACAAATTTCCATAACAGAATTTCTTTCAAAAATGATCAAAATAATGAAGTGCATTTCCAAGAGCGTGCCGCGGCACGTTGCCCACCGAAGGCGGGCCGAGTACGGTACTCCCGCCTGGAGGGCGGCGATGCCCGCTCGTTGTAATAATTTTGAAAAGAGAGACGTGTAAAACTCCAGGAGACAAGAGTGGCTCCACCACCCTTCAGGGTTGCACGCTGTCTTTGAGAAAGTCTGATACTTCCAAAATCTTTACAAAATCTGCCGTACTCCCCCATTTTCTTTCATGACATCTTCTTTCTCCCAGAGTCGTCAGGTTCTCCGGTCAATTCATCTTTGCATCATTATACATACTTTCACCGAGTTTGACTTCGATCCCTTCAGTCGTTCTGAAGTTATCGTGGTAACGACAAGCTATCACGGACGGACGGACGCACGCACAGACTGGATGGAAAACCCGACAATATAATGCCTCTGGCAACGTTGTCGGTGGACGCATACAACTACTCGTGTCCACATCTTCACCAAAATCGAATCATTTTGTCCTTGTCATGTACTCAACATCTCCACCAATATTTCGTCCGAATCCGCTCACAACGTTCCTTATTTTACTCCTTTCCCTTTCCCATCAAAATCTCACCGATGACAGCCGGCACATCGTCTTGGTTGTAGCTTCCCCTGAGCATATAGTCGATCGAAGAATTTAACGACGCAGGCATGAGAGCAGAGGAGGTCCTGCGAGTGTTTATTCTTGAAAGCAGTCTGCTGAGGTTGAAAACGTGTCATGCAGTGGGAACAGCGAGGTAGCCTTGCCCTCAAACGGGCACGGTGTTTACGTTGTCTCAAATCTGCTTCAGGACACAAAGTGGAGAGGAAGAAAAGAGATAAAACAATGAGAAGAGCGTAAACAAAGAGGGCATTCATGGGAGATCAGTGGTGAAAATATTTTTTTTTAAAGAAATGAGGAAGAGGGGACGTGCTGTATCCCTGACGATGTGACAAAATGTATTGTTATGGTCGTCCGGCCATCGAAGCCGGCGAGTCAGCTCAATGTGACCATAATGGTCTACTGCTTCGGGGTCTTCCCTGCCAGATTACGCGTACAAGGCTATGATAGAGTACAGATTATAATGGAAGTGCTGAATTGGCCCAGCGTTAAACCGATCAGGCATCGCGCGTCTTGATGCTACTTAGGCTGAGCAAGCCCGATTCCTAACGTGGTCTGGATATGCGGCATTATATGCTTCAGCCAATTATCCCTCAACGAGTCTTTCTTAATCACCGCAACATCCAGAATTCAAGTCTGAGAGCAGGACTATTAAATAAAGGAACAATGGTCACGTGGAAGTGAACACAAGGAAGGCAATAAAGTATGTAATAAGTAAACACAACTCTCTCAAACCCCCTTATCCCGACAAACCCGACCAATTCTCGTGCCCGACGAAACCAACGAACACACGGAGATCCTCAAATAACTAAGTCCTTAAGGCAATTAGACACACCACGACAGAGAGATAAAGAGGGAAGGACAAGACAGAAGTACTGTGCGGCTGCATGATGATTCGGGTCCCGGATGCTCTGGCAGGGAAACGGCCCGTCCCATTCCCGAGGTCTGGTCCGGAGGAGAGGAGAGGGTGTGGCTTTGGTTTGCAGGAGCGAGCCGTTAGGCTTCTACACCGGTCTTTGTCTGAGTGGTAATACCCATAATGCTTCACACAACGAAGACACAAATTCACAGAAAAGTTCACAGGAACAGTTCACAAAAGTTCGCAAAGTTGAAGTTCCATCAATTGGTTGATTTTACAATTTTATGTTCTATATATTTGACGTTCCTCAAAAAGGCGATTAACCTGAAATGCAGATTCACCGCTCGGACAGCAGGGTTTGCACAGATTTTCTCCAGTTTGTGACGACGCGAAAGGCAGTGCTCCTAAAAGGTGAAGAGGGTTTGGAGTAACAATTGAGGAAAGAAAGATACACAGGCAACAAAGGAAAAGCAGGTAACAAGGCTCTTACCACCTTTCCCAGACGCCTCGCTAGACACCGCACAGATTTCAAGGTCATCCTCTTCTTCCATCGGTGTTGTTGCTGCTGCAGCTGGAGTATCCATTAGCTCTGCATCCAATTCTCCTTTGTCAGCAATTTCTTTCCTTGTCTCTCCTTCCAACAATCCATATGCTTTTCTCTTTGTCGCACCGTGTTGATTTGATTTTCGATTTGTTGCACCATCTTGATCTGCCTTTCTCTTTGTTGCACAATGCTGATTTGATTTTCTTCTTGTTTCACCATCTTGATCTGATTTTCTAAATGTTTCACCATCTTGATCTGATTTTCTATTTTGGACACTACCTTTTTCTTCCACCTTCATTCCCACTGTTTGTTCACCTTTATTCTCTGCAGCTCTCTCCACTTTATTCACCTTCTCGTGATCATCAGAATATTTCCCTTCCGACTCATCATCCTTCGATTCTTGCTTGACACGGAGAATTTCCCCGAACCGAGAACTCCTTTCTCCTGGTTTTCCACAATGCTGATCTTTCCTTGCAGTCTCCGCCATGCCGATCCCACGACTCTCTGATGTGCCAACCCCCCAAGATACACCTGAGATTTCAAACACACTACCTGGCTCCACATGCACCAACTCTCTCAATTCCCAACCTCTCGGTTTATTTGTTTGTGTTGCACACCTGACCCTCTCTCCACCACTCAAACCACCAACCGTCTGCCCTATTGCATGTTCCTCCCCGTCTGTCCCTCCCAAAGTGTCTTCATTCCCTTTTGGCACATCCACTCCTCCTAACATTCCCAAAACATCATCCGCCTTGTCCACATTTTCTCCTTCGTGTCCCTCCATACTCGAACGCCTCTCTCCACCACTCAAACCACCAACCGTCTCCCCCATTGCATGTTCCTCCCCGTCTGTCCCTCCCAAAGTGTCTTCATTCCCTTTTGGCACATCCACTCCTCCTAACATTCCCAAAACATCATCCGCCTTGTCCACATTTTCTCCTTCGTGTTCCTCCAGACTCGAGCGCCTCTCTCCACCACTCAAACCACCAACCGTCTCCCTCACTGCATGTTTCTCCCCGTCTGTCCCTCCCATAGTGTCTTCATTCCCTTTTGGCACATCTACTCCTCCTAACATTCCCAAAACATTCGCCATGTGCACATTTTCTCCTTCGTGTCCCTCTATACTCGAACGCCTCTCTCGACCACTCAAACCACCAACTGTCTCCGCTATTGCATGTTCCTCCCCGTCTGTCCCTCCCAAAGTGTCTTCATTCCCTTTTGGCACATCCACTCCTCCTAACATTCGCAAAACATCATCCGCCTTGTCTACATTTTCTCCTTCGTGTCCCTCCATACTCGAACGCCTCTCTCCACCACTCAAACCACCAACCGTCTCCCCTATTGCATGTTCCTCCCCGTCTGTCCCTCCCAAAGTGTCTTCATTCCCTTTTGGCACATCCACTCCTCCTGACATTCCCAAAACATCATCTGCCGTGTCCACATTTTCTCCTTCGTGTCCCTCTATACTCGAACGCCTCTCTCCACCACTCAAACCACCAACCGTCTCCCTCATTGCATGTTCCTCCCCGTATGTCCCTCCCAAAGTGTCTTCATTCCCTTTTGGCACATCCACTCCTAACATTCCCAAAACATCATCCGCCTTGTCCACATTTTCTCCTTCGTGTCCCTCCATACTCGAATGCCTCTCTCCACCACTCAAACCACCAACCGTCTCCCCCATTGCATGTTCCTCCCCATCTGTCCCTCCCAAAGTGTCTTCATTCCCTTTTGGCACATCCACTCCTCCTAACATTCCCAAAACATCATCCGCCTTGTCCACATTTTCTCCTTCGTGTCCCTCCATACTCGAGCGCCTCTCTCCACCACTCAAACCACCAACCGTCTCCCCTATTGCATGTTCCTCCCTGTCTGTCCCTCCCAAAGTGTCTTCATTCCCTTTTGGCACATCCACTCCTCCTAACATTCCCAAAACATCATCCGCCTTGTCCACATTTTCTCCTTCGTGTCCCTCCATACTCGAACGCCTCTCTCCACCACTCAAACCACCAACCGTCTCCCTCACTGCATGTTTCTCCCCGTCTGTCCCTCCCAAAGTGTCTTCATTCCCTTTTGGCACATCCACTCCTCCTAACATTCCCAAAACATCATCTGCCGTGTCCACATTTTCTCCTTCGTGTCCCTCTATACTCGAGCGCCTCTCTCCACCACTCAAACCACCAACCGTCTCCCCTATTGCATGTTCCTCCGCGTCTGTCCCTCCCAAAGCGTCTTCATTCCCTTTTGGCACATCCACTCCTCCTAACATTCCCAAAACATCATCTGCCGTGTCCACATTTTCTCCTTCGTGTCCCTCTATACTCGAGCGCCTCTCTCCACCACTCAAACCACCAACCGTCTCCCTCATTGCATGTTCCTCCCCGTCTGTCCCTTCCAAAGCGTCTTCATTCCCTTTTGGCACATCTACTCCTCCTAACATTCCCAAAACATTCGCCATGTGCACATTTTCTCCTTCGTGTCCCTCCATACTCGAGCGCCTCTCTCCACCACTCAAACCACCAACCGTCTCCCCCATTGCATGTCCCTCCCCATCTGTCCCTCCCAAAGCGTCTTCATTCCCTTTTGGCACATCCACTCCTCCTAACATTCCCAAAACATCATCCGCCGTGTCCACATTTTCTCCTTCGTGTCCATCCATACCCGACCGCCTCTCTCCCGGCTCGATCTCCCTCCCGAAACTACGAGATCGCCCAACAGGAGGCCTTCGTCACCAAATCCATCTTCCAGGTCGATTTCTTCCTCTCCTCCAGGAATTTCACAACCTGGAATTCTCACACGAAAACAAAAATGGGAAATTAAATTAAATCCTTCAAACACCATCATTAATTATTTATTTAACATTCACGCTGACTGACGTCCTTCGGTGCTGTGAGGTTCCTCTTCTTCAAATAAACACTTACACACCGTTCCTTGAATGTTCGTGAATGTTCTGATTCCAAATTATAGCGAACATAGTGAGCTTCATACTCAATGCGTGCACATGAGAGAATAGGAAACAACAACAGCACAATACCCTGGCAATTTGGAATCCGTGTCGTTGGCGATGACCCTTTTGCTTCCGGTTTTTTTTACTTCCGGTTTTTGTCATGGGGAATGATGCATGCCGGGAGATAAAGGCATCGTCGGAGACATGAAAGGCCCAAATAATATCAGACATGGTGTATATTTCCTCCACTGATTTTTAATAAAGATATCTATCTCCCGCATCATCAAAAAATATTTTTTAATCGTGATTTACATTATTTGATCGCTGATCCCGAATCCAGGCCGAAGTAACCGGAAATTGCAGCATCGAATGGAAGAAGAATTCTACGTTCGCTTCCAGGCTTTGTCTATTCCATATTATAATTATAACTTACTTAAAAAGACGAAACTTGAATGTTACGTTCACTCTGCAGTCAGTAACTTCACCGCCGCCGCTCCATGGCGAAAATCCCTCAGACACCACAGTTTGAAACTCCGAGCACGAACCGGATGTGGTTTCCTCCACTTCCTGTTTCCCTCCGTGAGGTAAACCACTCACAGACTCCATCCGTCATTGTCCATTTGTATTATATTCGCCTCAGAAAGTATCACTTCGGGGAGAGGAGAGGACGTGTTGGGGTTCGAATGGACCTCATGTTTCATTTAAAAAAAAAATAATAAACCCGATCCATCACCGCTTGAGTTTTCCTCATAATATTGTTGGTCACGTGGTTGGGCGGTGGCGAATCTGCCGGCGAGAAACTGTGACTTGACAAGGACGTGATCACGTGGTTATGGCGGTGGCGAATCTGCCGGCGAGAAACTGTGACTTGACAAGGACGTGATCACGTGGTTCTCTTCTCTCGAGGACACCCCATGCCCCTCCCGTCGTGCACCGCAAGGCTCTTCCCCATATGTTGTACCTCGCAGTCCCGTACGGTGCCCCCTGTGACCTGAGATATCCGGTTGGTGATGGAGGTGATAACCCAGGTTACCTTCATGAAGCACAAACACACTGACTCGTGCTCGCCGTGCACGCACAACGCACGAGCAGGGAGACCGGGTGCTGCCCGGTCTAGTTCCCTGATGGGAGATGAAAACACTCAGAGAGAGAGAGAGAGCGACTGACGCTTTAAATACACAACAAACGGAGACTGTTATTTTTCCCGCCAAAAAAATATTTATTTATTTTCCATCATTTTCCATCTGTCGGAATCACCTGAATCACGTTTACCTGGACGTGTTGTTCCGGTGTGCTTCGTGAGCTTCAGCAGGTTCGTTGTTACCTGTGTGCATGTTTATTTGTCCTCCCCGGTCACGTGATTGTCTTGTCCTCGTGCAGGCAAGGTGTTCAAGGAAATTTAGACACACGAGGAGGCCATTTGGCCCATCAAGCCCGTGCCGTGTCCAGACGCTAACACTTGCTCACTGCAGGTTGTGCTCACGATGAAGTTCACCTGAAGCACCTGTTCGGTGTTCACAATGGCCTACTCCTTTCGGGAGATCCCGTGATATCTGTAACTGGATGTCGATCGGCTGAGTGCAGGATGGACAGCCGGCTTTCGAACTCCCATCTGAATGACGACATGCTCCAAGATGCATCGCCTCAATTGTACTGGTGTGCCAGAACGGTAGTTTTTTCGGTTAAAAAAGCACACACAACCTCAGAATGGACAACTTAATGGCGCGTTCGCTGTTCTGGTGCCCAGGGTGGTGGCTTCAAGTTTTGAATGACCCACGCGGTGATACCCCGAAAAGGTGGTGCCTGCGGAGGGACGGATCGGTTTAAATGGGGATCACATGGGTAGCTGGATGTATTGGAGGTGGAGGGGTGTAGGGGTATTGGCTTGTGTGTATGGAAGGTAGTTTGTGTGTGCATGGGTCACGGGTGACGATGCTGGGGATGGTGCAGCGTAGGCATGACGGGCCAAACGTCCTCCTGTGCCAAAGTTCCTTGGATGGTAAATTGTTTTGGTAAATTCGACGTCTTTTTGGAGGAATTTTCTCAAATATATTGGAATCGACCTGGGTTCGAATCCTATCCCAGCTTTAAACCGCCATCCAGGGTATCACGGGATTCCGGAGGACCAATCACAACGCAGCATATTTTGTCCCTGTCCTCTTAGCTTGCATCGGTTTCTGTTTGGGCCCCCTGATTGGCAGTCAGGAATCACGTGGTGGGTTGAACCGGCCCCGGTAGTTCGGAGCAGTGTTGGCAGTGTTACGACCCAGCCCTTTGGGTGGAGGGCTCGGGGTACCACCTGTACCTCCAGAGGTCCTGATTGACGTTCTCGGGTGACCAATACGTACCTCGTGTACGGTCGCGCTGTGTCAGCAATCAGATGTGACCGAGCGACACCACCGACCAATAAATAGACCATGTTATAAAACAACAACGAAAAAAGAACGTAATAAAATATATTCAGTAATAATAATTAATAAATTAAAGGACAGACAGGCGCCAAGACAGACAATTCCATGGCCCACCAGGTATCCCTAGTTAATCCCTCTGGGGGAGGCAGGGGGAAGCAAAATAACAAAATAATATTTGCCAAGATATAAAGAAAATAATGTGTGAAGGAGAAAAGTGGGGAAGAAGAATTCAGGCCTGTTTGAGTTGACGTTCCAACGGCCTCGCCCCAGCCACAGGCCACAAGGCTGACAACTAACCCCTCCCTCTCTCTGGAAGGGTTCTCAAACTTCGTCAACGAACGAACCGGAGCAATTCCTGCAAGACCTTGAAGGCACACGTGTGTCTTCAACACAGACAGTGCCTCCAACAGGTAGCCCTCGGAGGGATCACTCAAAGCCTCAACGAGGTCTCATCACACAGGCTAGGTCTCTCATCACACAGGCCAGACGCGCGTCCTCCGTTCCTTTCTCCGTACTTTCCCTTCTTCAAAATCCACACAGTACCACCGCGTGAGATAATGTGGAAGCGTCGAAAAAATGGAAAGAGAAGGGGAAGGAAGGTCCTGCAGCAGAAGGATCAAAAACAAAACAATCAAAATAAAAAATAAGGAAGAAAGAAACCCATCTTGAGATCCACAGCAACCTCGGCACAACCAATACAATACCCCCCTGTGAACGTAACAACAGCTGACGTGAGGAAACGTAATGAGAAGGGATGAGTGCGGAACACGAGCTGTCGATCGCACTCCTTGTCGAACAGAGAAAGGTCACGTGGGCGGAGAAAATGTTCTGAGTCGTGACAATCCCCATTGGTCGGCATCCGTCGGGAGGAGGGAATTCCTCCTGAGGAAATGGCAGGCTGAGTGCATTGCAATTGCCATGACGTCACTGGTACCCAGAGTGCCCCCAGGAAGTGACAACTCCTCCCCCAAGTTCAGTGGCTGTATTTCTCTCGTTTAACAGTCCTGCGTCGTGTCTCATGTCTTCGTCTCGATGTCCATGTGAGTGTGGAAGCCCCACGACGAGCCTGAGATCCTGTCAATAAACAACAACAACAACAACAAAACCACATTCAGGTAGTGTGAACAACTTCCTTGCCCAATTATTTAGAACACCAAACCCAGTTAAGGGATTCAAGAGATCCCGAAGAAAAAGAAAAAAAGTCTTCCAGTTCATATTTACACTTTTAATGATTGAAAAATGACATGATGAAGTATCAAGATTAAAAATGATCACGAGGTTCATATGATCTCCATCAGGGAAAGTTTTTTAAAAAAATTTAAAATCTCCATTGGAAATCTCTCGACCTTGATAAACAAGCACATTGATTAGAAATGTAAACAAAAACATCTTATTGAACAGGATTAATAGATTGTTTCAAACCACCAGAGCGAGTCATGAAACACATGATTTTTGGTTAAAAAAGATTTAAAAATGGGAAATGATAAAAGATGAACGGATCGAGCGTTGTCTTGCGAGAGGAAGGTGAAGGACGTGGAGAGGATCACCGAGCAGAGAGAGGGTTTTGGATCGCTTTGGCTTCTTGGCATAAAGAGAGTTTGTTGTTGGTTGTTGTCTCCATTTTTGTTGGTTTGAGGAGGTGGAACGAAGTCTTCAAAATCTCTTTCTTCATTACTCCTATTACTCCAATTATCACCGGTGGTGCAATTCCGACTCTTCATCTTCCACGATCTCTTGTTCTCATGTTTGAGGTCCTGGTATTTGGTCATTTTCTTGATTTCTACATTATTTTACCCAAAATCGCTGGGTACTGATATCTCAATCAGCAATGCTGTCTTTTCCTTTTTGTTCCTGAGAACGATGTCCGGTCACAAGGCTTTGTTTTCTGTAATCACTCTTGATGGGATCATCAGGTCGTACGTGAGCATGACGTCATCATTTCCAAAGATTGCCCTTGGATCGTGTTTCCATGAGTTTTGTGCAACTGGGATGTTGAAATTTTTTCCAGATTTGATGACGAATCACTTTGCAGACTTTGTTGTGCCGTTGTGTGTACAGTTGTTCCGATAATAGTGTTTTGCATCCCGAAAGCAGGTGATTAAGTACTTTCTGTTTCCGTCTAACAGAACCTCCAATTGTGTTCGTCTGGCTCAGTCCTGCCGTCTTTTTAAATGCGAGCGATCGTATTTCACCCGCAGTCCGCCTGGCAGTGAAACAAAATTTTAAAAATCATTACAAACAGGAAACTTACTGTTTTCAGGTCGTTATAAAGGACACAAACAACAGGCACAAATATAACGTGTCAGATAAGTTGGTGTGATAGCGACTGCGTCAATGGCGTTAAACTTCCGGAATTAAATTTTTTAGTTTGACCTTTAAAATCATTATTTCATCCGCCCCCGTTCGACTGAGTCCGAAACAGGGGCTTTATGGATTTGGTCTCGATGTTCTTGTCCGTGCGTGCGTGCGTCCGCAACTATATCTCGGACACGTCTGGATCGATTTCATTCGTACTTGGAACAAAAGACAACACACGACGGTGTACATCCCCACGTCATTGTTTTTTCGACATCAGCTCCAAGATGGCCGACCGGCGGCCATTTTAGTTGTATAAAAAAAAAACCTGACGTCGAACACGTCCTCGATGATTTCTCGGTCATGCATTTACCGATGTTGTTCAAACTTGGCACAAAGATAACGAACGATGGCTTCTGTATACACGTCATTTTTAAAATTTATTTTGGAGATCAGATCCTAGAACTTAAAAAAAATCCTTTTGGGAGCAAAACTTAAAAAAAAATTGTACATAATTTTCTCCAAAACCGCTCAACGAAAAAAATTGAAACTTTAAATTTGTCACCAACACCCCATGGGGACATATGGAGTGACATCATCGGTGAAGTGGCATTCCAGACATAATTAGTTGAATTGAAATCTTCATCTGAAAAAAATCTGAAACTTGTAATATATGATCTATGACTGTATTTGAGTGAACAATCAAATTTATGACGTCCATAACCCATGCCAAGAAACTGTGTGACGTGGATGATGTGGGTATATGGAACATAATATGAGTTAATGATGGTATTCTTGTTCATGTGGAGCATCTTCTATGAGCGCATGTTCTGGGCCACATTTTTCCAAGGTGAGTTGTGTATTCTTTGATGTTTATATAAAGTTGATGGATGAGCAAAGGCCCCGAGACATTCAGAACACTTGTAGGGTTTCTCTCCGGTGTGTATCACTTGATGATTGGATAAAATTGACGACTGATTAAAAACCTTGGAGCACACGGAACACTTGTACGGCTTCTCCCCGGTGTGTATTCGTTCGTGTCGATGTAAATCTGCCGAAAAACGAAATGCCCTGGAACACATGGAACACTTGTTGGGTTTCACACCAGCGTGTGATTTTTGATGACGATGTAAATTTGATGAAGTGTCAAAGGTCTTCCTGCATTGCGGACACTCGTACGGTTTATCTCCGGCGTGCGCTCTTTGATGCGTAAAGAGATACAAAGAAGAAACGAATCCCTTATTACACACGATGCATCTGTGCGACGACTCATCGGAATGTGTTGCTTGATGATGATGTAGATTTGATGAATTAGCAAAGGCTTTGGTACAGACAGGGCACTTGTAGGGTTTCTCACCGGTGTGTGTTCTTTGATGACGACATAAGTCTGATGGAAAAGCAAAGGACTTGGTGCAGACAGAACACTTGTGGAGTTTCTCGCCGGAATGTCTTGCTTGATGATTATGTAGAGTTGAGAAAAGAGCGAAGTCCTTGGTGCACGCGGAGCACTTGTAGGGTTTCTCACCGGTGTGTGTTCTTTTATGACGACATAAGTCTGATGGAAAAGCAAAGGACTTGGTGCAGACAGAACACTTGTGGGGTTTCTCACCGGTGTGTGTTCCTTGATGATGATGTAGACCTGATGAATGAGCATAGGCCTTGGGACAGACAGAACACCTGTATGGTTTCTCGCCGGTGTGTGTTTTTTGATGACGACATAAACGTGATAAAAAGGCAAAGTCCTTGGTGCAGACGGAGCACTTGTAGGGTTTCTCACCGGTGTGTGTTCTTTGATGACGATCTAAATGTGATGGAAATCCGAAGGCCTTGGTGCAGACAGAACACTTGTGGGGTTTATTACCAGTATGTTCTCTTTGATGTTGACGTAGAGTTGATGAATGAGCAAACTCCTTGGTGCAGACAGAACACTTGTGGGGTTTCTCCCTGGTGTGAAGTCTTTCATGTTTGGATCGATACGAAGAAGAAGCGAATTCTTTATTACACACGGTGCACCTGTGCGGCTTCTCACCTGTACGCAATTTCTCACCTCTTTCTAAACACGATGAGGAGGTGAAGTCTTCGTTGGAAACAGAAAACTTGTTTGGCTCCTCACTTACTTGACTCTCCTGTTGCAGGATCGTTATGCACCTGTCGCAGTAGTAGTAGTAGTAGTAGTAGTAGTAGTAGTTGTTGTTGTTGTTGTTGTTGTCGTTAGATACAACCATAAATGTGTCAATATCCTGACACCATGTCTGGTGATGATTGAAAGAAACTTCTCTGTCCACCAACGAGGAACAGTTGGCACAAGAAAACTTTTCCATTTGTTTCTCTGGAAAAAAACAATTCAGCAAAACATCAATAAATCACTTTTACACAACGAAAAATAAACATCAACAACGAGAATGGCACTCGCTAGATTGCACACCTCCGCCAAGCAATACCTGATCCACGAGAACATATCGGGATCAAAACATTTTTGAGATATCGTGCTATATATCGTTTTTGGCCCGATCTCTCAATGGTGAAGAATCACTGGGGAAAAAATTAAATAATTCTCATATCCAGATCCGGATTCAGATCTTCACCAAAATCGAACCAGTGCGTCCGTGTCACACACCCAACCTGCACACAAAATTTCATCCGGATCCGACTCTAACATTATGAGACATCCTGTACACAAACAAATAAACAGACAGAGAGGGGGGGAAAACAACCTCCTTCACCTTCGGTGGTGGAGGTAACAAAAAAAAGAACAATCAGAGATTGCAGACCCTCGCCGGGACTTGTTTTGTGTGATGTTTATGTACTGGTGTGTTCAGTAATTAATAAGACATAATTGGTGCTGCCACTTTATAACTGCTGGCAGTGATGACCGGGTACCAAGACGTCCCACTTCGATCGGACGCCTGACCCTGACCCATGACGTTTGTTATTATTATTCAATTTAATTTAGAATGGGATTAAAATTAATTCAATTCAAACCAAATGGAAGACCAAATCGAGACGGAACTGCATTGGAATCATCAGAAGGAACCGGAACGAGCAAAGATGAAATCATCAGGAGGAACCTGGATAGGATTCACATTTCAGCTGCTACTTCTTTACCCTCAAACCCATCCAGGCACAGCCAAGTGCACCTTATTTAACAACAAAAATTAAATAAATAAAACCCAAACCCAGGTAAAAAAATAAATAATTCTGGCTTCCAGGCCATGCGTCCGACCAAGTTGAAATTTAAAACATGTATTCCCACCAATACTAGATCATAACCGTGAAGTTTCACATCGATTGATTAAGCGGTTCCAGAGAAAACATGATTTAATAATTTTTTCAATCCAATATGGCAGCCAAACCATGTGGCCTCTCAATTATTCCTTAACAAACCTGTACACCCATGGCTTGGGGAACATTTCTGTGACGTTTGTATGTGTGTGTATGTGTGTGTGTATGTGTGTGTATTGTTGCGGTGCTGCGAAGCCGGCGCTCCCCCCAGACAATGACACACACACACACACACACACACACATTTCGAGGTCCTGAGACAGTTATTTCATCGCTATGTGTTTTAGATCGCCCTTCCCTTATGTCTTGTGGGTTTTTAGGACAAAATGTGTTGTGAGTGTTTTAGACTGTTCTTTATCCTCATCCTGTCTATTTAACTTCCTTCAGTTCACACACGACCCCCTCAACCACGCATAGCATATAGAGGCAGCTCATTTACGTACGTGCGCCCTTTTCTCATTCAAACCTTGCACCATGATCAAACAACTGCTCACTTCACACCTTCTCCAGACTCGGACCACAAAGCTGCAACATTTATACAACCACAACAATATCTATATAAAAAAAATCCTTACCTCAATACAAGCTCGCTTACCTTCGCTATTAACCACCGCAACCGCTACGACACCTCGACCACCGCTCCATAATTCACCGCTGCACCACCGCTACGAATGCCGTAACCACAGTCACCACCACAGACTGCCTTCTGGAGGTGGCGAGGCCACGGACCATTCCAGATGCCTGTGCTTGGGACGTTCTGGCGCATAGCTTGAAGAACAAGTGTGCGCGTTGATCCGTTCGACATCGTCAGGACAGTCCGAGCGCTCCACTCAATGACAGCCTCCATTTAGTGTCCGGTGCATGTTCGTGGCCAGAGAGCACCACCAGATACCCTCACCCCATGTTAATGCCGGAGACCATTTCCGGTGTCAAGCCAACACATGGGCGGGGCCAAAACTAGGAGGACTATCCGTGCACCAATCCGTCCTGACCCCACCTTTCGGCCCATCCCTCCGCAAACAACTATAAAACACCCGTCGTTGGGACGGGGCGGAATGCGGAGTGGTACAGGCGGAGTGGAGTGCTGCGTGAGTGAGTGAATGAGGCTGAGCGTGCTGAGCGCATTCATTCGGTCCAAGGCGAAACACATGAACACGGACAGACTTCCTCACACATCATTGGGACAATCTTCTCACACCGTCCCGTCTCTCATCTTCTGTCTCGTCCACCGTAGATGGAAAAGAGGAATCGGCGAGGAGGTACAAGCCCCCGACGACCGTCCTTTTCAGAGCGACCCCCCGCATGGACAACGCACCTCTTCCGACGTTTCCTTCCTCTGCACCTCATCTTCATTTCACTGCACCTCCTCCGACCACGCACCTTCCACATCCTCCGTCTCGTCCGCCGTGGATGCAAAAGAGGGGTCGGCGAGGAGGTACAAGCCCCCGACGACCGTCCTTTTCAGAGCGACCCCCCGCATGGACAACGCACCTCTTCCGACGTTTCCTTCCTCTGCACCTCATCTTCATTTCACTGCACCTCCTCCGACCACGCACCTTCCACATCCTCCGTTTCACTCCCCTCCTCCCCCCTCCTCAGCGACTGGGAAGCATGGACCCGCCGGCCGTGCCAGGTTAAAAAAAAACAGAGGTCACAAACACCTCGTCTCTCCTCATCTCTCTTTGTTCTCGAACTTTCCTCGGGGTATGTTTGTGATGGCGCCTGTCTTGCGTCGTGTAAGTTAACAAACTCCGGTTCTGTTCAACGTTCGGTTCGTTTTGTGATTCGTGTTTAAAAAAAAATTGAAATTCAGTTCTTCCTCGAGCATCAACTGATGTTTGTACATCGACGGACGGACAGACCGACACACGGACACACGGACAGAGAAGTGGATCAAGAACAGTTCGGACAGCAGGTCGAAGGTCACAGGTTTTGGGGTCAAACTTCGACCTTGAACTTTGACCTTCAATCCGGCAGAATGAATGACTTTTCCTTGTAAACTCCCAACAAACTCCGTGACCTTTACAAACAGCCGACCGAGTTCACTCTTCGCATGTTTATAAATCAGGACCGCTGCACCTGTAGCTCACCTGTGACACTCACCTGATGATGTAACCCACATTTGGTGTCATTCCGACTGGGGGGGTCTGGAGAAGAGAAGAAGAAGAAGAAGAGGAAGAAGAAGAAGAATTTTTTTTGGACAAATTCACAAAATCTCCCATTTTTGACCTATTTGAGGTCACGTGACTGTGACGACCTTCACGATTCCTGTGACCAGTCACGAGAGGAACGTCGATGCCGGACACGCCGTGGTACCCGAGGGGGGAGAGCGGGACGGCATGATGACAACACCTCATCTGTAATGTAAATCCCATGTAAGGTAATAATATTAAACACGCTGCGACGGGGAGGCAGCTGCAAACTGCCATCCTGGTGCTGCACAGGTAAGGTGATGCATCAAGGATCATACCTTGCACTGAAATCAAAAACAAGCCGCTTGTCTCCTCGTCCGGTGCTTGATCGACGAGGTGAAAGATCCCATTACGGTCCTCAAGAACAGGCCATTGTGTGCCGGTGCAGAGGCCCATCGTCAACAGTAAGTCATCTGATTGGGTGTGAACGAGAGTGACAGACAGATCGAACGATGAATGACGTGAAGAGGTGTAAAATGACGTCACAGGTGTACAAGGGGGAGGGGAACACGTCACGGATGGGATTTACATTCACAGTTCGATTCCAGGTGAGAGCTCCGGACATCGTGACGTGTTACCGTGTACGTGCACAGCACGGACTCCGCACGGGAAACGCAAGCTCTCGGTACGGAGTGACGTCACGTACCGGGTCGAGCCGACCCCTGATCCTCGGGTGAACCGGCCGTGGACCCGCGGTCTGAGTGGGAACCCGAACCCCCGAGACCCGGCGCGTCCCCTTCATCGGAGCCGCTCGTGGATCGCGGCCTGTTCGTGACGTCATCTACACTGGAGAGATCTCGGATCGTCACGGACTGCATCGTCGTGTCGGGATAATGGCGACGCGCTTTGTTTACCCGAAGGGATTCCGGGAAAAGCGAGCAACATGTTCGCGCTGGCAGATTCGTCACGGGGAGAGCGAAGGGATTCCGGGAAAAGCGAGCAACAAGTTCGCGCTGGCAGATTCGTCACGGGTAAATCACGTGTTTCAACACAAAGTGTAAAAGTTTCGTTTTAATGGATAAACACACGAGTCAACAACATGTGGATCTACTATAAATGGATAAGGTGTGTGTGTGTGCGTGTCATACCTTTTGTGTCTATTAATTACGTACGTCTGATCATTAATTAAACCCCATAGGAATGTGCCTTTAAACCCTTGAGAATGCTGAGACCCCTCGACCTTTGAATACCTTTTAAGACCCCGAGGACTCAAAAGACCCTTAAGACCCCAAGGCAGCAAAAGACCCTGAGGAGCCAAAAGACCTTGAAGACCCAAAAGAATTGAAGACTGTGATGGTTCAAAAGAGCCTGAAGACCTAAAAGTCCCAGCAGAATGAAAAGACCCAAAACATCAGGTCAGGTCAGGTCAGGTATGAGAGCATGTGCCGGAGCAGCGCGTCGCTGCGTCCACTTCCCCCCCCGGTATTCCAGGGGTCTCCGTCTGGCCCATCCCCATGTCCTTGAGATGCCGATCAACCTGCTGTAACCACGAGTCACGTGATCAGCCAACTGGCCTCCTCCACTCACGAGACTCCCTCGCAGGATCAACGTCAGGGAAAACGAGTCGCACGTCCACATAGCCGCAGGTGACGCTCACGGACCATGCAGGTAACAAATCTCATGCGAGTCTCTCTCTCTCTCTCTCTCTCTCTCTCTCTCTCTCTCTCTCTCTCTCTCTCTCTCTCTCTCTCTCTCTCTCTCTCTCTCTCTCTCTCTCAGCCACCGCTCGTTGGACACAAAGTGATTCACAGGTTCTCATCAACCTTAGGAAGCTGTCAAACATGAAAGGGACAACATCGACATTTCTCGTTGCAACAAGCTTTCTGGAAGTTTGAGCAACAGTCCGGATGATCAAAGGAATGCTGACGGACAAGCTATTCCACACTGATTTGTGCAGTTATTTCTGCATGTTCTGGTCGTTTTGGTGGTGGTTTTTTATTTGGTGGTTAAACACTCGACACCTCATTTTGTTTGCCCCGGAGTGTCGGTGTGACGGTTCGGCGGTAAAAGAATAACACACAAACACATAAACAAACACAAACACTTGAAAAAAAAATGGGGGGGGGATTTATTTATCTCACAGCTGCCAGAACAGAAAACTTAATGGTTGCTTTGATATGAACTCCAAACTATTTGTTTTGAGAACAACCGACGCACACTAACTCCACGAGTACGAACTGTCCGCGGCTCCCGCCGCGTTCCAACAAGTTTCCCGCAAAGGTATAACCACCGTGTGAAGGTCTTCTGTATACTCAAGCTGTGCAGGGACCGGTCCTGCAGATCAAGTTGTCCATGATTAACAACTTCATTCCACGATCCAAACGGTGAGGACATCAGCAAGTAATTTGCCAGCTCTGCCCCCCCAAAAAAATACAGCCCTCCTTTGTCACGTTGGAACATTGATTGTCCCCAACACTCTTGAACACGTCCAGCAGCAAAACATCGTAACGAGTCCCCTCGCTGTAAATATTCTCAGCAGACACCTCCACCTGTATCGCTGTAGACAGGAACACAAGTATCAATGAGGAAGGTGACATCATCACCTTTGGCCCTTGTGCTATGCAGATCAATGCTGATTATATCAGTGCAGTAACCGATAAACATTCATTTCACACCACGAGGCACGTAGGACTGCCCAGGTAGTTTAATTTGGCGAAGGAATATAATCCTGAACAGGTGACCACTCCAACACAGGATACTCGAATGGCTTGTCAACCCACCTGGTGTTATTTCAACGGCAGACAGGGGCTCTAACTCAGGACTCTAAGATGTTAAGGTTGCTACCTTAACTGTTAAGCCAACACCAGGATGTTGTCTGTGCAGGACTAAATCATCAAAACAACAAAACCAGGTGGAGGGGTGGGGGTCAGGGAGTTCCTCATGTCAACAAACCTCAAAATAATTAACTCGATGCTGACGTCACAGACATCTAGATCGGGCAAACAGAGTTAAACAAGTCAGAAGAAACATTAAAAAAAAAAGTTATCCGTCGAAATGACTTCCAGGTGTGCACTGAATGAGTGGCACAGAGCACCTCGACCTGAGAGGTCGGGGAGCAAGTGGTTTACTGAGCTCCGCCAGAGAGAGGGGGAAAACAACAATAGGGGAGAAGGACAAAATTGAGGGAGACTTCGACAAAGAATAGCTGTGGGGGAGGAATGATGGGTAGGGGAGGACGCATGGGGTGGACAAGATGGATAGAGATCAAACTCTCAGGAAGGAGAAACTGGATAATGGGGTGTGGCGCTGCCGGTACCTGTGTGGGAGGACGAAAGTCCGAGTCTTCAGGTCCTTGGTGCTTCCAGTCTTGCTCTATGGATGTGAGGCTTGGACTCTGACCAGGGATTTGAGACGGACACTTAACTCCTTTGGTACCAGGTCTCTTCGGAGGATGCTTGGCTATCGCTGGTCAGAATGTGTGTCCAACAAGCGGATGCTGAGACTCAGATGAGATTTGTTACCTGTCTAGTCCGTGAGCATCAGCTGCGGCTGTCTGGACATGTGGCTCTCTTTCCTGATGCTAACAAGTCTGATGTTTAAATTAAAAACAAATAAACAGACATCCTCAGCCTTTTGGGTTTCCTGCATTTCTTCATTGTTGTTTCTAATTGAAGGATCATACTCATTAACATATCCTGAGCCGAAAGTCAATTGTCAAAAGTATAATGTGCAAATTTAAATGACCGACAGGTGAAGCCATGACAGCACACCTGGTGCCAGGTGTGACAGGGCCGGGAATTGGTCACTTCTCATGATCTGAAGTCTGGGTGGCTGGTGGAGTGACGTTCCCATATCCATCGGCATATTTGACCAGCACACATGTGGTGGTGCGGCCACAACCTCGTAAGCACAACGGAAATCACCAAAACAATCACGGATAGGCCCAACAACAGGAGAGGCAAGAAGCAGTCATTGTCCAACTGGATTCTGGAGTTGTTACCTGTGGGGAAAATAGGGAAAAGCAAACACAAGGAAGTTTCATCAATCTCCGCAACTTCGTGTTTTCGTTTCTTTCTTGGAATTCGATGTATCTGCTGTATTCCATCGAGGAATGAGAGAAAATGGCGGGAAAAATAATAAACCCACAATGAAATTAACAACAACAACAACAACAACAACAACAACCCGACCGTTCATTTGAAATTGCCAACAGCTGAGAGTATCGATCGAGGAGGTGAGGAAGGGCTTTTACAGAAGGTCCAGGTTGGAGTGGAGGGAGTAAAGGAGCAGCTAGGTCATCTGAGAGCAGAGAGGAAAGGTCAAATAACAGATTCATCAACAATTCGAACAAAACAGTTTAAGGCCAACAGTGGCATCCTACCCACAAGTTGAAGCACGGTGAAACTTCTTTAAAGCTTTAAATGACATCATGGACTCACTTTACCTGGCATGACGTATTTACATGAAATGGGGAATGGATGTCATACCGTCGACGTCATGATGAGGTTCACACGTTCCCACTGAAGGTTTGGGCGACGTCCTGCAAAACATGCAATTTCTCTTCGCAATTCAGACAGCATGGACCACGATGTCTTTCAAGGGGTACATGAGCAAGCCTCAATCAATGTACACCGGCACGTAAATCAGGAAAGTCTGTGCATCGCTCCGTGACAGCAACGATGCAAACCATCAGGACTTCGCTCACCTGTCTGTTATGCAATGAGTCTGATTCCAGGTGCAGTGTGGGTCTTTCACACAAAGGGAGTAGCTGCTGTAGGCCTCACAATAGACCGCTGGCACCTGGTCCACACCTTCCGCTGAACTCAAATACAGCATGCACTGCATTCACACACACACACGTCGGTTTGTGTGGACGTGGTGGGTCAGTCCATTTGAATACGAGAGATATGTTTTGCTTTGGGTGACAAGATTGGTGTTGTGCTTGCTTGTGAACCCAGCAGCACCGAGTCCAAAACACGAGATCGAATTGTGCGGAAAACATCATCAGGTGGTCGTGCCGGTACCTTGCTGGGAGCCATGAGAAGATTCTGAATGGACGAGTTGAACAAGTTAACTTTGCTGCTCACATGTGTTCCGTTGTCCCTCAGCACCACCTTGTGAAGAACACCTTCGTCTATGTGGAAAAAAACGAGAGATACAATTTTTTTTTTTGGATACAATGTCACTGGTTACTGATGTGCAGTGTCCTGGGTCTCATTCTTTCTTCTCATTCCACTGCCTTGACCTGATAACCCTCATCCTAACCTGCAACCTCCATTCAGCGCCCTCACCTGCGTCCCCTTTGGTGCACGACTCATTAGCACCCTCACCTGTGTCCTTTGTAGAGGAGTTCACTGAATCATAACTCAGGATCATCAAAAGTTTTGTCGTATCTTAAATTGGAAACGGTTCCCGCTGTTGCTGTTGCTGTTTTTTTTGTTATTTGCAAGCATTTTGTTAATGAAACT